>NC_056739.1:1777583010-1777762816 GCF_019279795.1 Protopterus annectens | reverse complement strand
ACCTATATGCCATATAGCAGAGCAGACAGTACTAATATTTCCAGAGTAAATGGAAAAATAGGACATCTGCTTTCATTCTACATTGTCCTGGTCAACAATTACATGTTTGGAAAATAGTATTCCAAGTAGTCTTGGGGCTAGTGATGCTCATGGAGCTGTTAGTTGTACAACCATATCATGTGTCACCATGTATCACCAATAAATACCATAAACCTGAATCACTATCTGACTTTCTTAGTGACCATGCACCTATCTGAGTACTTTAATACACCTCCCATACTACTATTACTCACAAATATAAAACATTCCGTAAACTGACCAACTTCAACCCAAAATACTTAAATAGCCTCCTATCCTCCATTAACTGGTCTTCACTCTTTTCACTGCCTCTTAATGATGCTGACCTACACTTCAAGTTCAACTTTCTTAAATATTCTCAATACTCTTGCCCCTCTTCGAACAACAAGTGTTAAACCTCAAATCTTCCCTTAGCTTACCAACAACACTCATTCCTCTATCCATGTCAAAGATCTTGCATGGAAAAAATGGACTAAATCAAAATCAACTTCAGACTTACAAAAATATAAAGAACTTAGAAAAAACACTAAAAAAATGATAGTATCTGATAAAAGAAACTTCTACTCATAATCCACCTCTAATCACAATAGTAATCCTTTGGACTTCTGGAAGTCAATTAACCACATATTACATCCAGGTAACCCACCATCTCCCAACCCTGATCCTAATCTGTCTCCCACTGAAATAGCCACCCAGTTCAATTCCTTTTTCATCAACACCATCAGTAAATTACTGCCTTCTAAGTCCAGCTCTCTTTCTAACTCCAACCTTGCTTCTGATTCATCTAGCCCTCCCTTTGAAAAAAACCCCAGTACCCAAAAAACAATTTTTCTCTTCAACCTCTATCAACTGCCTATATCAAAAATATCCTTCAGAACCTAAAGCCATGCTCTCCATTTGCTGACAACTTGACACCATACTTCCTAAAATTAGCTGCCTATTCCATTGCGTACCCCATAGCTATTCTGATAAATCACTCACTGTCTGAATTTACTGTTCCATCTATCTAGAAAAAATTCTATACTATCCCCATTCATAAAGGAGGAAAATCTACAGAAATGTTCAATTTTAGGCCTATAGCTGTTCTCTCTCCACTCTCAAAAATCATGGAAAAATGTGTCCATGCACAATTATTACTCCACCTATTACTAGAAAACCTTTTAACACCCACTCTGCATGGTTTTCGACTGAACCATAGTACTTCCACCACTCTCATTACTTTTACCAATTCAGTTGCGCAATCCAGAAACAATAACAAACTAGTCGCTTGCCTATTCCTGAACTTATCCAAGGCATTTGATACTGCATCTCATTCTTTGCTCATTTCTAAACTGACAGAACTTAATCTATCACCATCCACTATCTCTTGGTTCAGCAGCTACCTGTCCAATAGGCAACAATCTGTTAAATGGCTTTCTACACTGTCCCCTCCTCTGCCAGTCACCACAGCTGTGCCCCAAGGCTCCATCTTAGGTCCTCTTCTATCCAACGTTTTTACTAACAATCTTTATAAATCCTTCCCCAACTCAACCCTCATCCAATATGCGGATGATTCTACAGTCATCACCTGCTCCGATTATTTCTCAGAGCTGCTTTCCAAAACCCAGCAAACTTTCACAAATATTGAGACCTGGCTAACCAATAACCAGCTAATACCCAATACTAAGAAAACTAAACTACTTCTATTTCTGCCCAAATCACACTCTACTAACACCTCAGCTTTCACTATCACCTCATTAGACAACACCACCATCAATGCTGAATCCCATACCAAACTACTAGGGGTCATAATTGATGATAAAGACTGACCTTCATATAAATTACTGTATTAAAAATACTAACCCCAAGCTTGGCTTACTATACCATAACAAAATATATCTCACACCAGAGGCAAGACGTTTACTCTCTCTTGCTTATCTCCTACCTTGTCTCTTCTATGGCTCCAAAATCCCACTAACCTACAGGCAACACTACTGAATAAGATGGAAAAGACATATCACAAAATAGCTAGATTTGCCACCAACAGTAAACCTAAATCCCATTAATGCCTGGCCTTGTAAACAATGAACTGGCTTGAGAGCCCCAGTCAACTTCTTTTCTATCAACTTAATATTATCCACTCAATCCTCTACAAACCCTCCTAATGCCTAAGCATTTCCAACATCTTAAATTACTACCTCCCAACCAGAAAACTTAGAAACACCAACCAAAACTTCCTTGACATCTATAAACCTAACAAATCAGTTGATGAAACCATCTACAACTATCTTCCCTCTATCCACTGGAAAAAGCTACCTTTAATAATCAGATCTATTACTCAGCCCCACCCATTTAAAATCACTCTAAATGTCCACTTTATACATACATGAACTTGCTCCTGTACACAACCACTGTGAACTTAATCGCCTGACCCTTCTCAATTCATATGTAATTCTCGCTACAGAACTCTAACTCCTACTACCTTTTTCACGTAATTTTCTCCACTATTCATATTTACCTCCCTTCCTTTATTTCCCAGTTATCTTACTCAGCCGTTTCTCAAATTACAATTGATTCTAACTACTACTACTCGCCTCTCTTATTTACAAATTTTAAAAAAAAATCTCTAATTTCCCTCTTTTAACCAGAGTCACCTCACTTTTTTTTTCTCTAGATACTTTACTTTTCTATCACCTGCTCTCTCTATCAATTTCCCCTCTGCTTTTGATTACTGATGTACATGCTGTTGCCTGTAAGATATAAAGTACATCTGTACTCTTTCCTTAAACTCTGAGTTAATTGTCATTACTTCACCTCTATATGGTGAAGTCCTTATGTATTGGAGATACTGTATATGAATAACCTTAACAGATTGTTTTATTTCCTTTTTTGTAAATAACACCTTTAAACTCTCATGCTACAGTTCGGAATCCAAGCATTATAATGCATGTTTATATTACCTCATGTATACTGTATTGTTTGTAAACACTTTTATTGTGTATGTAATACTTTGTGGAGCTTTTCTCCCGGGCCTCTGCTGGAAAAGGGATCAAGCTCAGTCAGACATTCCCGGTCAACAAATGTCAAATAAACAAAATAAATAAATAAATGTGTACATTCTTTATTGTTGCATGCCAGCGTATATTATGTTTGTTATACATATTGCCACCAGGTCTGCATTCAATAATAGTAGTGATGATGGCCACATGGAACAGGGTGCATCAGGGTCTAAAGAGGGCTCTATTACATGTTCCATTGGGCATACTCCCCTAATTACAGTTGCCTTTATATAGGGGACTGACTACATATAGACCAAGGCTGGGGCAGCTCACCAGTGTAGTCTCCTCTACACAGTAGCTGTGGTTCTGTGTCAAGTGGTGTTATCACTCTAATGGTTAATATCCCAGCACCCTAGGGGATGAACTTCTGTAGAGTGTACAAAGCACACCACCCTCATAGGGTACAATGGACTGGGGAATTACTGTACAGCATACTGGTTTTCTATTCACCTTACTGGTCATGGGGGAGAGTGAGGTTAATTCTGTGACTGCCTGTATGTAATTGCATCTGATTTCAGGACAGAATATTGTAGATTCAAGCCCTGGCATGGCCATCAGCACAATTCTGTGGTTGCCCATGTGGTATAATGGATAATACTTCTGACTCTGGATCAAAGTGTAGTTCTGTTCACACACTTGTAAAAGTTACACTGTACAGAAAGCAAACAATGAAGCATGAGCATATCATTGCTAGAAATATCTCTATTTAGCTGGAGTATTTGTTTGGCTTGCTTGCTGTACTCTGCTTGAATACTACTGATCTATGTCTGCATTTTAATTTTCACATCCAGCCACCCAACTGTTGTTCTATTCTTAAACTTGGTGGCTTTTGAGTTGCCCTTCCCTACTATAAGTCTGATTTTGGACACCCCTCTCAGTTCTATCTCATCAGCTCATTCTTCTGAGTACAGAGAGATCATTTAAAGACCCACCCCCTTAGTTTCTTACCCTTGCATTATCTTCTATTTCCTCCCTTCCCACTTAACATAAAAAAGTGCACTTTATTCAGCTGCTTTTACTATATCTGTGTTTCTTTCTAATTTATTACTTTATTTTGCTGTTGTTGCTTGTTCGTAAAAGTGTTCAATTGCACTTATTCTGCTGCATTTATTACTGCTTGTTAGCAGCCTGATTAAATCATAACTGTTAGTCTAAGTCTTTTAGTTTTGGTTTAAGCACTTGGGCTTCAGGCCAGTTGTTTTATATTAAGAAAGTTTGTGGTCTACACTCTTATGACCGGAAAGGTAGCTTACACTCTTCTAAGTTGGAAACTGCTGGCTGAAGGCTTAGTGTGTCTGTTATTCTAAACTTGTCTTGGTTCTTGTTTAAGTGATTGGGCTTCAGGCCATTTCATTACATTAAGAAGGTTTGTGGTCTACACTCTTGTGGGAGGAAAAGGTAGCTTCTGCCCTTCTGAGCTGGGAGTTGCTGTTTGAATGCTTATTGTGCCTGCTTATTTGAAATGTTTTTCTTTTCTTTTTTTCTGAAATTGTTGCAGTTTGCTGTAGCATAGACTAGATTCAGACCTACTGAATCTAGCTCTGTTTGTATAACTTGAGCATTAACCAGGCCATCTTTTGTTGGAGAGGGTTCCCCTGCACCCTAGTGGCAGGAGTGTGCAGTTAGAACACATCAGATTGAAGGTTGCTGAAACAGGGCTCAGTTTTGAGTTTTTCCATTGGTTATTTGTTTAAATCAGTTTGCTTTCATTTGCTATACAAGAACCACATTTGTGCGGGTTTGCACTTGTTTGGGCATCAAGCACTGCTGAGCAGTGATGGGCACCATTGGCAGTTACAAACACAAAAACTTCTCCCTGCCAATTTTTCCTTAGTACTCTGCTGGTGCTCCATCTTTGAGTTCTCACAATTGTCCCTCACTGAAAGGTGATACATTCAGCGAAGCTCCTGAGGTATCAACACAGATCCTAACCACCAGCCGTTTGTATTTTTTTGCCCACTTCTCCTGTCCTTCCCCAGTTTTCTAACCACACCAACTCACCCAGCATTATGGATGGACAATTTCCCACAGTTTGTCCAGCCAGTCTGGTTGGCATGGGCATCCTGATGCAATGTAGTAATTGCCTCATACACATTGACAACTCACTTCTTCTAGTCCACACAAATTCATTATGTGAGAGATGCATCTATATCAAGAACCTAGAATCCAGGGTCTCTCCCTCACCAGTCTGTTCATCTAATACTAAGCCGGTTGTCAACGAGCATACCTCACCTCATACACCTGCAAAACCAACAACACATAAACTTACTGTACATATGTGGAGGTCCTTACCAGAAGCTTACCTAAACATCAGATGCCTCCCAAACACAAACAAAAGCATGATTCACATAGTACATCCTCTGCAGAACATGGTACACATAATATATCACACACCAAGGTCTCACCAGTCAAGCTCCTAAGGCATAACACAAAAACAAACATCTTAGTCATAGGTGACTCAGTTGTGAGACACACAGATGTCCCTCTCACCAGGCAGAATATGGAAAAAGTCATGGTCAGCTGTCTGTCAGGTGCAGGATCCTGCACATCACACACACACACACACACACACACACACACACACACACACACACACACACACACACACACACACACACACACACATGCACACTCACGTCCCTCAACAAAAGGCACTGTTATGACTCCATCGTAGTCCATGGTGAACAACCTGAGACGTACCTCACTGGACTATATGAAGACAGACATGACTGAGCTTCTTGGCTTCATTTCTGGTGTCATTCAAAGGGGATCCAGTATCTGTCAGCCTTGGATGACATGGTCAAAAGACCTCGATGCTTTGCTAGAGATTGTCTTCATCTGTCACCCCTGAGATTTTGGTAACTGGCTAAGGCTCCCGCCACCCCTATAGTACCTTTTTTAGGCAATGTCACAAGAACAAAATACCATTTAAAAACAACCTCAAGGTTATGCTACTAAACGCTAGGAGGCTAAACCAGAAACTGCACTCACTGGAATGAGTCCTCACCTTGGAAGAAGCTGACATTTGTGCAGTCACTGAGACCTGATTTAAGTCTGTCAAGATCCCAGCTGTACCAGGTTACATTTCCTTCCACACATTCAGAACACAAACTGAAGGTGTGAGAACTAAAGGAGGTGGTGTATCAATATTCACTAAAGATAAGTACACCTCTAGATTGGTTAAACATCATTATTCCCTTGAATTTCTTCAGGTACAATTGACTGTAGGCATGATCCCTCTTCAGGTCATTGCCAGCTATAGGAACCCTCCATGAATCAGGATATCCACTCAGCCTACTTGGATCTACTTGAGTCAATCAAGATACAACCAAACACCCTGGTTTTGGGTGACTTTAATTACCCATCCACTGACTGGGTAAATTATACATATTCTAACTCACTTGCCCAAAGGTTCCTAAACTTTGTTAACTCGAGTGCCCTGGATTAGCTGGTTGACACACCCACAAGGGGCTTAGACATCCTGGATTTGGTGCTCACCAACATGGGGGACTGCTACACCACCCTCAGTGTGTGGCCATCCCTGGTGAGATCTGACCACAAATCAGTCTCACTAGAAGTAATTATAACACAAGAGCCTTCCATCCCTTAGCAACAACTAGACTAAAAGACTTTTCCAAGGCCAATAACCGCCTCTTAGCTGGCAGCATAAAGAGCTTCATAGCCCCTCCCTCCACTGATGGAACAAACACCTATGGTCAGTTATACATCAATGTTTTATATGAGCAACTGTATAGTTGTATTGACTCTGCTGTACCTTATAAAACCAAAGCAAGATCTTAAAGGAAAAACAAACCTGCCTGGTGGACAACTGCCATTAATAGGCTATATAATAGGAGAAAGAAATTGCTGTATAAGAGTAGGAAGAAACAGTCACAAAACTGGAAAGACTCATTTCTCAACTTAAACAGGGAAATATGACTCCTAGTAAAGTCCTTCAAAGCTAACTACGAATCCAAATTAGCTTCCCTAACTAAGGATAACCACAAGGCATTCTTTAGTTGCATCCGTAACCTTAAAGGTAAGGCCCAGATTTGCACTGAACTCGTAGTTAATGGTACTACATGTACAGAACCTGTGACTATAGCAAACCTGCTGGTTGACAGGTTCAGTGAAAACTTCACTCCCCTGTCCCTTCCACATATAGCTCAAAACATCCCTAACACCTGTCTAGTATCCCCAAGCAGCAGGTCTGAAATTCCCTGTCCAAGGCCAAAAGCACAGCCTCTATGGGACCACAAAGCATCCCGAGCTGTGTTCTACATGAGTTAAAACAGGAATCAGCATTACCATTGGGCCCTTCCTGGAGAACATTTGTGTCAGTGTGGAATTCAATAACAGCTCCTAATTTGCAATCATCTGAATATTTAGACAGCCAGAGGCCAATGATATTGGCCTTGACTTCAGAGAAATAAATCCTAAAAAGAAGTGGTCCTAGGACCAATTCCTGATGGATTCCGCTTGTGACTGGCCTCTTTGTAGAGGTGGCCTCCACAATTCTAACTTTCTGGGTCCTGTCTTTGAGCCATTTGGCTATACACTGGGTTACATAAAGGTTTGTATCTAACCTCTTGAGTTTGTCAACAATGCCCTAGTGGAGTACTGTGTCAAATGCCTTGGCCAGGTCAAGGTAGGCAGTGTGAACCATTTTGCCCTCATCTATTGCATTGGTGATCTTCTCAAAGTCCACCAGGTTGAATAGGCAAGACCTGTCCTTGACAAAACCAAACTGGGTTGGCTCTAGTGTCTGGAGGTTTAATATGTCATTATTGATCATTTCCATTATAATTATTTCTGTGGCTTTGCATATGAGACTAATGAGACTTATGGGTCTTTAATTTCCAGGATCTGTAGATGGCCCACATTTGTGCAGAGCTATGACTGTTGCTGTTCTCCATTCATGAACAACTTGATACATACAACAAATAAGCTTTCTGTAAATGATGTAGCAGTTCTCCAATCCACCCCCACCAAGCTAGCAAACAATTAAAACAGTTAACAGCTTTCCAGGGATACACAATATGGTGAAGATGATCTGGAGGTGTGAATGTGCAGATGAAAATATGTGCATACATTTACCACACCAACAAAGAATTCATTGACATTTACTAAATGGCCAGTTAGAAAAACAGGCGAGGAATGAAATTAAACCTTCTGTTTCACAATTCCATTAAAGTGTCACACAAAGGCTGGAGGGTGACATTAACAAGGTGAGTGAAGCCAAGTATAAGTTTTCATCTCCCATGCTTACATGTTTTAACACACAGCTCAAAGACACAAACACTGCCCCACCATACCATATACACTGTTTCCCAGTGATTGTACAATGATCTGGTACTTACAGTTATAGCATGCCTCTGAACGCCTAACCCAAAATGATAGCTACCTTCTATGTATGCCTCTAATGTTTGATTGTTGGGAAAGTAAAAAGAAATGACTGCAATAATTTATTTCAACCTGTTGCTCTAGAACACATGCAGTTATTCACTCCAAAAACAAGTAACACTGATTCTTTTTTTATTTCCTTACCAATTAACCAGACCTAGGCTTGACCACCTCAACTACTAACTGAGCCTCCATTCCTTAAAAAAAATTACATACTTGTTAATCCAAAGATTAAGGACTAAATTTTGCCATGGTTTAGCTTGATGGTGACATGCTCTCTCAGTTCAACAGGTCCCACACACTGCAGTAAATCAAATGCCAGCCACAGACATTCCAATGAGTCCACAAGTATTTCCCTGTTTTTAAAGGCAGGTAATCCAAAAACAGACCACAGCTCTAAAACGAATGTCTTCAGGTACTATCCTCAATGCAAATACTAATGAGGAATCTTTGTACAGGCTTAGTTTATTTATTTATTTATTTATGTATTTTAATAACGTGACTCTTAAAAAAAAACATAGGTTTTCATAGCTTCTTACTAAGATGACAAGTAAAATCTATGATAATATACACAAGCACATACACACATGAACACACAAACACTACATGCTTACCCCCCCTGGCAATTATGAGGTAAGCAAATTGAACTACATCATGTATTTTGACTGTATGAAGAAATCAGAACACATGGACAAACTGACACAGAAACAGGGAGGACATGCAGACTCCACAGACAAAACTTAGGAGCAGCAAAACAACAACAGAAAATAAAAGGAGATGGAGGACAGAGACGAGGGTCCCAAAGTAGGGAAGCAACTTGAATGCATGTCCAGATACATGGTTAATTCATAGGCTAAAAGAACTATGTTCAATGTAGATTTTAGTTTTCTAAAATGGAACTCAGACGTGCCCACATCCAGGGTGTAGAGGTAGATGGACTTGTTTAAAACTTTTGTAGATCTTGAAACTGAGCAGAAAAATAAATTGGAACAGTTTTGACCTAGCCTTCAGCAGTGCACAGGGAGTGACAGGTAGAACAGCTGATGCAGCTACGTTGGTAAAATGAACGTGCCGGGGGGGGGGTACCTTAAATGACTGCCAATTGCTGTAAAGCACATCAGGAAATGCCATACCAGGACTAATCAGAACTCTGCTATGGGAAGTGGGGCTATCCAGTCTGTCGAAACTCAGTGATGGTTTTGGTGCGGGTGACACCTAAAAGACAAAGGTAGAGAGTGGTATGAAAGTGGAGAACATTAATTTAAAGAATGAGATTAGAAAAAGGGAGTACCTGTAGCAAAATAAAATAGAAACACTATAAGCTATGTCATGACTGGCAGATATCCCCTACTATGTTTGTTGCAATAACATTTAACAAGGTACATATTTTAGGTCTTTCTACTAAAGCAAACAGAAACTTGGACAACAAAAGGTTTTGGTAGTGAAAATCAGGTCTGTGTTATGTGCACATCAAGTATTGCATGAGTCACAAGTAACACATTTCCTTTTGTGTTGATTCTTTCTATACTAGGTTGCCACTTCAGTAATTTTCAATGTTTTTTACAATCAATTGTCAAAACAAATCCATTGGATTAAAGAAAAGGATCTGTAATAATCTAAACATTCAGATGTTTTATTCTTCACTGAATACTCCTGTTGAACCCTGTTAAAATTACCAGCTTCCTGAACATGCTCTCATCATGAAACAGTTACCAAATTGTGTGCTCTTCCACAAACCAATACACTAATTCTACAGCATTCAGCCTTTCCACTTAAAGGAAATAAAAGCCTTTTGCTAAACAACTCAACAGTACCCCCTCTCCTTTTTATCCTGAGATGCCCTATGAGACTCAGAAGTAAAAATGCAAAGCATTGTACCATTAAAAAAAACTTTATACTGTTTATAAACAAATTTATAAAAGTTTATTAACAATCAACAGCTTAGGAAGTCTATCAAAACACTTTGGAAACAAAATACTTTTAAATAAGATACAAGACAGCCACAATGCAAAGAAATATGTTATTAGGAGTATGGTGAACTGTTTCTCCTGAAGGGGTGACTTAATAAAATATTAGTAAACCACTGTACTCCGAATATTATCAATCAATTCTGTGTACCGAATCAGAAAAAAAAATCCTCTGAGTAGAGAACCACAATGTAAACAACACCAAAACATACACCGAAAAGTCCAAAAGAATATACTTGATATGACCTTTTCTGTCTACCCTGAACAAAGCAAAAATCACTTTGCATGTTCAGTCCAGGGAGTAGCTATTTTTTTTAGACTGCGCTACAAGGTTCTACAGTGCTATCCCTTGACATTAACAGTGGTTCAATCCGTTTAGTCAGGACCAGCCTTTGGCGAAAAGGAGGTCTAAGCAAGGCCTACCTGATACCTTGCCTTTTTTTCTTTATTTATTTATTTATTTTTTTTTTTGCTATCTCACACACACTTTGTCCTAATTTTCAGCATTTTTCCACATTCTGTCAACATACCATAACTGGCCAAAAATGCACTAAAACAATTGTAGCAGAAATAATCATATCAAATCAGTGGACATTACAAAATAGTAATTTCCAATATATAAAGAAGGCAAATGCATGTGAAAGCAAAAAAATAATATACGAGAATTGCGCCCAAATTCCTACCACCCAAAATTAAGCTAGTCACCTTCTGTATGTTCCTATGTTGTTAAACTGCGATGAAAGTGTAGCAACAAATTGTCACAGTTATAGATCTGAAGTTGCTGCTGTCCTACCTATACACAACAGGCCACCTTACATCTACCCATTAAGGACAGTCACCTTCAATGTACCCCTTTAATATTAAACTGGAATAAAGATGAAACAACAAACAGAATACAGTAACATATTTCAACTTGCTGTTTTCAGATGTATATGCACAGCATGCTTCCTTATTTCTGCCCTAAAAGATAGCTGCTAGTATACATGTCTGATGGTTTTATGGTTTATAAATTTATAAAAAAAATCACAGCAATGCATGCTGTATTCCACCTGCTTCTTCTGGATGGTACCACTGCCCCTAGATAAGCTATAGTGACCTTCTGTACACAACTCTGAGGTTTGATTGTGGAGATAGTTCATGAAATAGTGACCACACTTGTCTCCAGCCTCCATACAAGATACATACCTTCTGTGAACACCTCTGAAGTTTAATAGTGAGGAAAGTTAAATAAATGAATAAGTGCCACACCATTGCCAGCATTACCCAAAGCTACAGTGACCTTCAGTGTACACTTCCAGGCAGGGCAAGTTTTACACTAGATGAGGTTTTGAGAAAAGGTGTCTAATAGCTTGTGCCAAGACACACATACAGCCTGGGTTGTGAGGGTCTACAGCCTCCCCAGAAGCTGTAGGGTCAAGATATTCTATGATGCATGTTATGCTTTATTTTTGAAAGATAATGACCCTTTCCCTTGATTTCTTGGGTGGTACAAAGAAATGTGGGCATTGTAAGTATTATATATTTTTGAGGGGAGTAATATATTTATTAAGAGATGGAAAATTCCATTACCCCAGTCCTCAGACTGTAACACCTGAGGTGTTCTCTGTGTAGCCCTATGTTTTATATACAACTCATTTTACATTGTCACAATGGAAAGAGATCTTGCCAAATGCATTTATGATCATTATTATGGCATCAAAAACTGCTTAGAAAAATAATGCCTTGTTTAAACATAGCCAAAACATATCCGGGTCATACTTTATTCCTATTTGCCTTATTAGAAAAACTACCACCAAAACCCAGTGGTGGGTCTTGAAGAAGTGCTATAGAATATAAGGAACTTTTATGGCAATTAAGACATGATGCTGAAATTCTGTCTAGTTTGAATGATCATATTGTTATAGGCATTAATTTGAAACTAAGGGCATCCAGGATTTGCACTTAACTGAAAAAGTTTTTTAAAATATATTTTAAAATATACTTTAAAATTATTCTTGGATCTTATGTATAATATAAAATATTTTGTAATTTTTAAGATGTCTTAATTAACAATGTTATAGTTATTTAGATACTTTTGTTTCAATTATTTGGATAGGGTTTGGATTACCTTATATTGTTTTCTTAAATACTGGGTTTTTATGCATTAGATGTTAATTGGTCATATGATTACTTTGATTTTGTTTAAGTTTGATGGATCTTTTACTTTTACTTCATCTGAAGAAGTCTGTATACTATATTCTGGATGAAAGAGCTTAACTAATAAAAGTATGTTGTATGTCTCCTGTGGCAGTGATCCTTACAGATTTGTGCATGTACTAACTAGTCTTGGATATTGCTGATTTTGAAATGGTTTACATGGTTTCATTTTGGTTACCTGCTGCCTTGGAAATTCATTCGTTTTTGGTGGCTTCCCTTTGCCATGTCCTTCCAGAATGTCTTCAGTGGGTGTAATGATAATACACTGAGTGAAATGGGTGTAATGATAGCACACTTGGTGAAATCACTGTCTCTCAATATGGCAACTTACTGTGAGAAATAGCATGCTTGGTTTTACTGTTAACACAGCAAGATAGTGACATGAAAGCATCACATTCTGCTCCTGTGGCTAACACTACCAGTAACTTTTTAAATCAATTTGCAATTAATGAAGTTGCTTATGTCAGTGGATGTTTAAAGAATGATCACTTTGAACTTAATTCTAGTAATAGTCACTGTATCTCAGTGAGTGATGAACCTTTACAATTCTGACCCATTTATGGTGTGGGTGTATTACCTTCCTCTTTTGGTAAGAATAAACCTTTTAATAGTGTGGCATAGTATAAGAAAGGTTTTAATACTAAGGTCTTTGCCACTCAGACAGTGCTTGAATGACCTAGACTTGAGGATTCCTTGAATATATATATTTTTTTTAAAAAAAGGCCTTTTAAATTAAAAAGTTTACAGTTGGACAATTTGTATTGAAATACTTGCATTAACTCTAAGTGAGTACCATAGGGTCTGAGAATGCTGAAATTTCTGAAAAGGATTGTGGCTGGATCAGTTTTTTACAAAAAAAACTTACTGCCATGCTTGATAGACATGCTTTTGAATTAATTAAGGCACTTGTTAAAGACAACTATAGACATTTACTTGGAGAGATTCAGGAATTGGACAGATTAATTCATGATGATTTATTATATGAAATGTATTCTGTTTTTTTATGAAGGCATTTAAAAACAATGAGAATGTATATGAAACATGAACAATTAGATAGGGATTGTAAAGAATATGAGAATGGTGTTGTGTAATATTTATCTAAATGGGTAAGGTCTTCTAAAGAAAATGGTTGCAATAATGATTTTGATCTAGCTTACCTTAATAAAGCCCTTCAGCCCCGCCCCCCCTTTACAAAATGATTGTCAGGAAATTAGAAGTTTCTCTCTCCAAATGTCTGTGGAGGAAATTATTATATTTTACTGTTGTCCAACAAGAAAGAGAAGAACCATATATGGGAACTGATGTTGACAGAGGTTATAGTCATTTACAAGAAAACTCAATCATAGCAATAGAATAAAAGGGTAACAAAAGAAAGTCATACGGAACAAAGGATCATTTATTAAATAAAGACATAATGGAGAACTGTAAAAAGGGGAAGAATCTAAGTATGGCATGGATAGACTACAAAAAGCATTGAGAGTATCCCACATTCGTGGATAAAAGAGTGCTTAAAAATGTATAAGATACACTCTTCACTGATCAGTTACAACACAGCAACTCTAAAAACAGTGGCAAACCAATTTGCAGTTAAGCCCTGATTAAGGATAAATTATTATGCCAGGGAAAAAACCCAAAGGGGGATATCCCACAGTGACTCTCTGTCACTGCTGCTCTTTTGTCTTACCCTTAACCCACTAAGCTGTTTACTTAACAAACTAGTTCATGGGTACAATTTGGCTCCAGAAAACAACAAAGTGTGACGACTTTTCATCATCTTTTTGTGGATGATTTAAAACTGTATAGTTTATTAGATGAGGACTGAAAGCACAATTTCAAGTAGTCAAAACTTTCTCAGATGATAATAAGAATGTCATTCGGTCTTGATAAATGTGCAAAAGCAACCTTTACAGCAGGAAAGCTGCAGCACCAAGAAGCCACCAGCCTAGGACAGGAATGTGATAAAAGTTTCATTGGTAAGTACTAGGCTAGTTGTCCTTGTGGGCCATTTTAAGTCTAGCAAATTTCCCTTTAAAAGGTGAGAATCAAACCCTGTACCTTGTATTTGTGAGGTAAAGACATTTACTATTATGCCAGCTCCTCACCCTGAAAAATTGAATACTAGGTTATTCATTTGCAAATATTACAAGCTTGGTCAACAACCAAAGGTCATAACCAAACCCTCTGCTTTGTATCTGTGAAGTAAAGACCTTAACCATTATACTACGTCTTCTTCCCTTTTTGCCAAAGTCTCCCCAGTTTACTAAGGATTACAGCCAGTCAACAATGCCAGACATTAAAAGTTTATTATAGGTTTGACCTAACTGTTCCATAAATTGGAAGCTTTACTTAGCATTTATGTTTGACTTTGTCCAGAAGTGGTGAGTAAAGATACAACACAGGAGAAACAGCAATCATAAAGTAAATAAAACTTTTGAAAGCAGATTGCGTTTGCTGCTGGATCAGTGTGTGCTGGAAATTCATAGGTGTGCTACCAAAATAAACCCTATGTTAAACAGCAGCAATGACAAAGATGTTCCTCTTGTGTGACCACATATGTTTTTAAACAACAGGAGAGATGAAAAAAACACTTGGCACTGCTGACATCACATTGTGGAGGTTCCATGCCTGTTTGGGAGCTCTGGTGTCTGCATAGGGGCGAGGAAAAAAAAATGTTTTTATAAGCAGTTGTGATGTGGCTATCAGACTGATAGCTGTTGCTATTTTTTGACCGTGAGACGTAGAGTGTAAGTCAGTACAATTTACTGTATACTGCTATCAGGGCTACATATTAAAACAGTCAAAACCAAGGATTTTGTATACTGCATTTTTATTTTTTAATAGTGGGATTGATACTTAGGGATAAAAAGAACAAACAGGATGAGGAGCTTTGAACTATTGTTCTCCTTTAATGATTTTGTCATTTATTTTATAGTCATCATTTATATGCCCATTTTTCAAGTAAAGTGAGGTCTTTGCTACTGCAACAGGTATATATTTTTTTCAGACTGTCTTGGAAAACTGCATTAATCCTTTACTGAAGTAATTATATTACCCACTTTTCAGACATCAGCATATTTGGTTATTCAAATCTCATTTTACACCTTTATATATATATATATATATATATATATATATATATATATATATATATATATAATATATCAGAATAGTCCAAAAGGAGCAACCAGTGCAGAATTCTATGTGTCACCACTGCCAAACCCCATTACATAGCCTCTACCCTGATTTACTGTGTCCTGTTATCTAACCAGTGTTTTAACCTTCGGATGAAGTATAGATTTCAATTTAATGATTTTATTGTTTTATTTATTCCTTTAATCAGAATAGTGTCCAAAGCCTTAACAAGGTCAAGAGAAGCCACATGCACCATCAGTCTTTCATCAAGTGCTGTTTTTCTAATGTTACCTCTTCAAAGAATGCCTCAAGATTGGAAAAGCTAGATCTCTCCTTAGAAACAAATTACTATTCAATATCTGATATAAATAGTTTCACAGTCTCATTTTCAACAAACCCGTCATAACTCCCTCCTTTTAAATTAACCCAGAAAGAACATTGGTTAGATTAATTATTCTAAAATAGTTCAGGTCTGACATTGCCTCCCTTTTGTGAATTAGTACCACTAAATACTATTGGCATAGGTCAGGGACATTCCAACATGCCACAGTTTGTTTAAAATAAGACTTTTCTTAATTCTGAATAGGAAACTGCCAAGTATCAACATCTTAACTAGGGTAAGGTGAAGGAGGCATCTATACTGGGCACAAGCTGTTTGAAAGTACAATTGGCACTATGAGAGGGGTGCCAATTGGTCTCAGAAAGTCAGAGTGATTTCAGGAATCATTTAAGAAGCAGCATTTAATGTAGTGACAGATTTAATTATTTAAAACACTGCCTGCTGTGCAGTATATACAAGTTTGGTGTGTAGGGGCAGGGATGCAAGAGGCCTTTCCCCTGTAAAAAAAAAAAAACACTTACATTACAATACATATATATTTTTTTCTATCAAATTATAAAATAGGTCATGAGTTATGACAAGATGGTTCCTTACTAAGCTGTCACATTATAAATCACTGTGGTAACCATTTCCTGTTGTATATCTTACTACTATTATGATTCCACCAAATTTATTTTTCTTTACTTCACTTGCTTAATAGTGTCTTACTGGTATGTATTTATATCATGGAACTCATTGACAGTAACATGTTCAGATTTGTTTGAATCACTGAGGACACTATACTAGCTTTTTATTCATTATTATGCATCTTACTGCATCATAATTTCTACTAATAATGGTCAGGAAGGATGATTTGATTAAAACTGAGTTTGATTTTACTCTTAGAAAAATATGACAGCACTGTGATCTCTGTTAATTACAGAGGGCCTAAGCATGGGTGAGCAGCAGAAATATCTGACTTGCTGGTATGATATGTAAGATATGGCCATCCTTAGTTGGCTTTTATAGGTTCATAGGTGAATACTAGGTCAGCAGCCATTGGGGGCCATTTTAATCCTAGCCAATTTCCTTTTTTGTTCTTGAAATAACTTATCTCATTTGGTTATAGATTGGCTTATCCCTCCAATGGTTAATAATTATATATTACCCCTAATGAGAATAACTGGGATCATACCATAGATAATTTGAGGAGACCCATCCTTTGCATAAAGAATTTAGGAGTTGCCTCTGCCCATTAGACGTAAAGGGGGCATTCCTGGGGTAAATTTTCAGTTTCCCATCCATAGTACTAAGTTGTGGATGAATATGGGCAGGGATGAACTTTTTTATGTGGATGGTGAGTCTGTTCCAAAGTAGCAGTATCCTCTGTGAGATATGCATGGTCACCCACACAATTCTGTTCATGTTTCAAAAGAGGTTTATACCTCTAGACCTAATATTTCTGATGCCATTTGACTTGCTGATGTGTAGCAAATCCATTGGTAATGGGTCAGAGAATGCCTTATATGCCAGACACAGATCGCTTCTTAGTGGTCTGTAAGATACTGAATATACTGACAGAGATTTGAGTTGGTCCATGTTGAACATATTGTTTAGGCCTTGTATCTATTTAGTAAGTTACCTCTGTGGGTACTCCAGTTGTTGCATTTGTCTGGACAGATACATGCCAGAGGGGTATTATATTCAATGACTGGCCTAATGAGGGCTGCATAAAGGGGGGAGATGACATCCCTAGAGCTAGACACAATCCCTTTGTTTATAAGATGTGCAATATAGGACTTTCTTACAACAGGTAAATGTTGGTCAAATGTTAGGTCACTGTCCACATAAGTTTCCAAATCCTGAACAACTGGGTCAAAACTCTTTGGGGTGTATTATCAATGTGGTAGTTCCCTGAGGCAGATGACTTTCAAAAGGATGTAGTAATCCATTTCTGGGCATTTAGTTTCAATCCATGATTTTGGCACCAGTTATTTATTTGAGGAAATCTTCCTACAGGATGGCTGTCATTTGGGGATTCAATGACTGCTCCTAGCTTGCAGTCATCTGCAAACTTAGTCAGTTAGAGCCCTTTGGTATTGACTTTTCTTTCAGAAAAGAAAATGCCAACCTGGAGAGGTCCCATCACAGAACCCTAGTGCACTTTACTGGTGACTGGTCTCTTTGTGGAGGTAAGTCCCCCTATTTTGATTATCTGCATCCTGTTTATGAGCCAGATGGCAAGCCAGTGGGGAATTGTGTCAAAAGCAGTGGCCAGGTCAAAGTATGCAATGTGTACCATTTTGTTTTCATCCATTGCTTTGGTGATTTTTTTCAAAGTATCCACTAGGTTGGGTAAGCATGACCTGCCCTTGATGAATCCAAACTGAGACAGCAAATACCTACACAACTCCATAGTGCACAAGCACAAAGGTTCGTGGACTTTGTCAATACAAATTCCCTGGAACAATTAGTCAGAGTACCAGCTAGTGGAAATAACATCTTGGATCCTGTTCTTACAGTCTACAGTTGGACAGTTTAGATCACCTAGGAAAATGTAAAGAGTTTAATACTGAGTGATTCTAGTTCCTGTAGATAGGTGTTATGGCTTTCTTGTGTCATACATGAAGTTCTATAGCTAGCTAATATATGGCATGGATCTTTCTGTTGGTTATTTGGACATGAACAAGCTCAAGAGCATCATGTTGCTTTACCAGCCTTGATGTGATTCTCTTCAGGATGCAGACTGAGACGCCTCCACCTTTTTTCCCCTTCCTGCACAGTAGACTGTCAGGGTCTATATTAGAACCTCGAAGTTTCAGAACTTCGAATGTTCTAATATTGAACCCAATTCAGCGACCGCTGACAACATCGAACATTCAGAACAGCAAATTTTTTCATAGGGACAAAATTTGCTGTTCCAAAACACATACACACAACACAAGCACACCAAACAAACAGCAATCCACACACATACACCTAAAATCTTACATCTAACCCTACACTAAACTGTACACACACCACTAACTATCCACTTACCTTAACCCAAACCCTAACCCTAAGGTCCATCACTATCGCACACTCACCTCACCCACACCCTAACCCTAACTCACCTACCCCGCCCTAACCCTCACGTCCACACAATCGCACACTTACCTGAACCTGACCCTTAAAGTTCCACAACAGTGCTGAAAATAGCAAAGTGACAGAAACGGACAACTGAATTCTTTCCCTGGGAAAAATGTGGTTTTCTGCAGCTTTGCTATTTTCAGCGTTCGCTGAACAGGGTTCGATATTAGAACATTCGAAGATCTGAAACTTCGATGTTGTAATATAGACCCGACTGTCTAAGCATGTGGAAGATACTATATTCCTGCACAGCAAGAGTGTTTTCTGCTGTTTTAAACCATGTCAAATTCAATACATAAACATCAATGTCCTCCAGGGTGAGTCAGGTTTGTAGGGAGTGGAGTTTCTTGTTTAGGTTTCTAGCACTGATCAGTAGAATCTTCATATTTTCCTTTGCTTGTTTCATTATGTTTGTAGGTTTATAATCTGTTTTTAAAAAGGTGACAGGAGGCTAGGAGTCAGTCAGTGGGGAGTTTTTTTTATTATATGATCCGATAGTGTTTGCAATAAGGAGTCACCTGCTTTATTATGAGATTTATATAAGTTAAAGGGAGCTTGTGTTGGAACGAAAACGGGTAAGATAGGTTTTATAAGGATAAGGTTGTTTTTGGGTGTGTTGTTGGGTGTGTTAAGAAATATTTTAAAGAACTAATTGCTGTGATAAGTATTATTTTAGATTTCTAGCCAGTTTGGCATTGCTTAAAAAAGACACTTTGGGGGTGAACAATGTCTTTGCCAATAATTAAAACCCTAGAGAGGACAGATGCAGGCTATCACTGGTGAAGCAGTATGGTCTGTCAATCATATTTTCTCAGGCTGACAAATATTGGAGCCCTTTGAATGACACCAGAAACTAAGCCAATTATTGAAATCAATTATTTTTTGTTGATATTGTGATATCATCCTTGGAGAAGGTAACATGCTGGACATGTAGTCTGAGAGCTCCATCATGTCTCTCACTTCATATAGTCCAGGGAGGTACACTTCAACTCATTGACACTGGCATGAACTATGAAAGAATTATACTGGTACTTGCTGTTCCAGGACTTGAGTGCATGCATGATCTGATTGATTATGGCACCAGACAAGCAACTAACCATTACTTTTTCCTTGCTCAGTATGGTAAGAGGCACATCTGTAAGTATTACAATGGAGTCACCTATAACAAGTATGTTTGGTTGGGTTGATGCCTGACTTATGGGCTCAGCATCTGTGATGTTTGGAATCCTTGTGCTGTGAGGAAGAAAGCTTAATTTGCTGAGTATGCTTTGTGCCTGTGTTCTGTTTTGGAGGTCTTTGAAGTTTAGGCAAGTTAATCTTTAGAACCTCAACATACAATGGCTTATTTGCAATATGATGACCTTGAAGAGGTGTGATACATGGTGTACTACTGATGATGTTGATGTCTGCATTTGCTGTTAAGTGAGATTTTTGCCTCCAAGGATAATATGTATGTACATCTTTCTCACACACTGTGTTATGCTGTTTGACTCTGGAGGAAGAGGTAACTGTAATTGCTTAGAGTTCATTTTTTGAATAATGTTTGTTTGGACTTGTTACTGAGTATTTAAAGTCCAGTACAAAACAGCTAGCTTGCAAACCTTCTACTGTCACCAACAAGAACCAGTAAACTAATTATAGAAAACCACTCACTAATTTGAGACTAAAATCTCTGCAAGCAGTATTAGTACACTGAATATTAAGCGATTCCATCAAAGGCTCAAAGGTCTTTTAGCCTGATGGGTAGCTTAAGGGAAGAGATTTTGGAAACTTGTACTTATGTGCTTACTGTCAACAGCTAATAAACAGGGAGAGGGAGGGAATTATGTTGTAAAATTATCATAAGGGGCAGGTAAAAAGATATAAATGAATGTGCATCATAATGAGCAGGCAACAACAGATGCAAAAGAATGTGCAGGAGAGAAAACAATTAGATCCTTAGCTCTGAGCTACCTGGCCTGGAACTGCCTTAAGGCATAACAAGACTGGAACTATCCTGACATATACTCAGTACGTAAGAATGAAACTAGAGTTTAATACCAACAGTTAGACCACTTAAACAGAAAAATGCAGTGCAGCTATGCACTGGAATTACTAATATAGGCTTAAAGATCTTAGTGAAACACCTACAGACTGTTAAAATGAATTTTAAATCAGATCAAGAAATGAAAACAGAGAGCAGGTGAGTGGCCAAGGTGGTTAACTGAGAGCAGCAACTGGTGAAAGTTTTGTGACTGAAAACTTTTCTTTGACAGAAAATATTATCAAAAAATTAAAATGTGGAGATACTTGTTAGCTAATTCAGTTCAATAGTCAGAAACGATTTATTGTTTTATGTTCTTCAATAAACTGTAATGTTTCTGTCAGAATTTCATCTAATTGGTTAAGATAGAAGTGATTTCAACATGAACGACACAAGAAATGGTTCTCAGAATTCTTGTGTTAAAAAGAAATACAGTCACTAATATCTAGTATGCAGGATGGTTTACTTAAAATATACAAACTTGATACCAAACTAGAAAATTTCAAAGAAGAGACCAGGAAGAAGATGAAACATTTAGAAATGTTTATGAAATAACAAAGTACACAAAACAGTAGTAGGACAGAAACTTTATATGATCCTGAAGGAAGAACTGAAGGTGAGTCTCAGACTGAATTTCTTTTAAAACAAAATAAACTGACTCATAGGAAAACTCAATTGTTCATAAAAATAGACTGAGAATAAATAACATAAGAATTTATGGAATATTTGAAAAGTATGAGGGGGGCAATATAATAAACTTCTTAACTACCTGGCTACAAACTTTATCTTTTGGAATTGAAAGGGCACATAGATCCCTGAGAGCACCTTCGAAGAAAGAAAACTCACCAGCATATTCACTTATAGTTAAGTTCATGTCTAGCTTAGAAAAAGATCAAATATTAAAAGCAGCATGGTCCAGCACAATTATTAAAACTGGTGACCATGTAGTCAGATTTCAATGATTATGCCAGTAAATTAATGAGTAAAAAGAAAATTATGTTTACAACTGATAAAGGAACTTAAAAAGAATAACATTAAAGACACTTTGGTGTTTCCCGCAAAGATCAAAATATTTAACACACTGGAGAAGGCATCCACTTTTGTTAAGAGAGATAAAATCCTTAATAATACCGAAAAATGGAGTGAAACAGTATATCCCTGAAGCGACAGAGTGAGCTGGATTCCTGGAAAACTGCTTCTAAAATTAAAACACCTAAAAACAAGTGGCTTTCATTCTCTGATTGCATTACTTTTATTTTCTGAAACAATAGATTTGTCCTTTAAGTAAAAGGTTTGCACTGGACTTCACGCTTCAAAACATATGTAAGTATGTATTTATATTTTAAGCTACAACATTTTCATGATGAGGAATATAAACAGTTTGTTTTACAGTTTTACTATATTTACAGTGAAAGACAATGTATTTCTTTTAACTAAGCTTATAAGTATATTTCTAAATGTTAAACAAATACTTCATGTAAGAGAATGTGTCATTAAATTATAAACAACAGAATTGGTACCTTTAAGACTGAATTAGTTAAGAATTTTATTTTATTTTTCACCTTTACTTAGTATGTGCATTGCTGGGTTAACTGAATGTCAGATCTAAGGAATATTCTAATTAGAAGTGTTAAAGTGATAGCGATTTTGTTTTCTTTGCTCCTGTGTAACACATTCCTTTCAGGGTTAATTTATGAAGCAACTGATACTTAGAGAACACTTGAGCTAGGGAACAGGTCTTGAATGCTCTCTCTCAGACCAAGAACACTGTATCAATGGGCCCAGACAATATCCCAGGATGCCTTCTAAATAACATGAAACATGATCTAAAAAAGCTTCTGGAATTACTGTTTTTAACTGTAGCTCCCAAATAGGCTTCATGCCTCATGAATGCAGAAAGGCAACGGTCATCCCTCTGCACAAAGGTGGGCCATCTACAGACCCTGGAAAATACAGACCCATAAGTGCCACCAGTCTTGTATGTAAAGCCATGGAAAGAATTATGATGGAGATGATCATTAGTAAACCTCCAGACACTGGACCCACCACAGTTTGGTTTTGTCAAGGGCAGATCATGCCTACTCAACCCGGTAGACTTCTTTGAGATGGTCACCAAAAGCAATGGATGAGGGGAAAATGTTTCACACTGCCTACCTTGACCTGGCCAAGGCATTTGACACAATAACCCACTCAGGCATTGTTGACAAAACTCAGGAGGTTAGGTACAAACCCATATGTCACCCAGTGGATAGCCAACTGGCTCACAGACGGGACCCGGGAAGTTAGAATTGGGGAGTCCACCTCTACAAAGAGGGCAGTCACAAGAGGAGTCCTTCAGGGATCAGCCCTTGGACTGCTTCTTTTTGGCATTTATGCCTCAGAAGTCAATGTCAGTGTCAGTGGTCTCTGGCTGACTAAATTTGCAGATGATTGCAAATTAGAAGCTGTCATTGAATCTCACACTGACATAAATGTTCTCCAGGAGGGGCTGACAGAGAGAAATTACTGCTGTCAGAGCCATAGACTAAAACTAAATGCCAAGAAATGCATAATAGTATCCTTTGGGAAGTCATCCATCCCTGGTAACTATCATATTGACAACACACCCCTTACAGTTGATCCAGTAGTCAGGGACTTATTCACACGCAGATAGTAATCTAGCCTTTGACCATCACATGTCTACAGTGGTGAGGAAATCATTCTATGTTGTGCAACTTATAAACAAGGGCATGACAACTAAGGTCAAGGAAGTCATTGTTCCACTATATTCAGCATTCATCAGACACCTATCACTGAGTACAATGCTCACTTTGATATGTGCCTAACCAGGCAAATCCAACAATTAGAATGTCCACATAGGTTCTTCACTAAAATAATGCTGGACATAAATAAAATGTCCTGTGCAGACTGCCTTAATCCCCTATCCATGTATTCTGTCTCCTACAGGCGTTTGAGGGGAGATCTATGCCTGGTATACAGGGTATTGTCAGACCCCACTCTGATTGACCTCATGCATATCCA
This sequence comes from Protopterus annectens, assembly GCF_019279795.1. Lineage (NCBI taxonomy): Eukaryota > Metazoa > Chordata > Ceratodontiformes > Protopteridae > Protopterus > Protopterus annectens. The sequence continues at coordinate 1,777,738,510 of NC_056739.1, read as the reverse complement.
CAAAACAAACAACACTAGAATTACCCATTATAAAGACTTAAACCTTGCCTGTGATATAAATAGGACCTGCTAGAGAGATAGGTGTGTATCCCAGAGATTACTCTGTCGGTGGAACAGGCTCCCCATCCATGTGAAGCAGAGTTCCTCCCTAACCCAATTCAAGTACAACTTGGACAATTGGATGGGAAACAGGAAATTCATTCCTGGTTTGGCACCCATGTCTCTAATGGACACAAGTAACCTGTAAATAGTTAATCTCCCTGGCCCATGCTTACACTTTTCAAGGGTATCAGAACTTGTCAAAGATTTGGGTTCCATGGCTAGGCTTAAAAAGGCCCTTGTGGTCATTAGATTAGTCAATACCTATGAACCTATGAGAACAAAAATAAAATGTTCAGTTTCTGTCAGAGTGCTGGATTCCTCCCACCTTGAGCTGTCCTGAAGAAAATATAGGTCAAAGTTTATCACTGAAGTCTATGAAAAAAGATACAAACTTTCTTTTGCTTTTTTTTTCAAGCATATATGTGAGAAATCTACTCAAAATAAAACCTTTTTTCTTTTGTTTGAAATGAAAAATTGGTAAGAGAAAAGCTTTTTTATACTGAGATGTTGCTAACATATAATTTGCATACGTTTTGCATGTTAATAGCTTATGCTGTAGTGTTATTGTTTCTAACTATACATGTTAACCGTCCATATTAATTGAAAAAAAGTAAAGTTTGATATTTGTTCGTGATTACAACAGCTTAAAAGAACTAAGAGGAATGAGAAATTTACAGATGAAATTAGCAGTTGTATGCTGTAGGTTGTCATTTTCACATGCTGTAGTGAAATTCTGATGTCACTATGTGAGGCTTAGATCAGAGCAGCAGTTGACAATTGCCAAAACACACATTCACATTAAACAAGCAGAAATTCTTTTATATACAGTCGAGATTGCTTGTAATAATAGAATCAATAAGAACAGTAAACATCTTATGAATAATATGCAAATGCACAAGGAATTAAATATTTAATATTATAAAAGAACAGTATCAGTAAGTTAAGAAATATGTACACATACTATAATCTTTAATAGACAGCTGATGATTAAATAGCTCTTTTATGGGAGATTTTAGAAATATAAGATATATAGAATAAGGTAGAGCACTAGTAGGAAAATAAGACAGAAACATAAATTAAAAACAAACTGCTTTTAAAAAAGATTATTATTACATATACCTCCATATAACAGAAATGTGAATGTACAAGATCTCATATAATTTATATATAAAATTATATAAAATATTTGAAAATAATCTGAAAGCTGAAATTTGAAGTTTCGTCATGTTAACTTTGAAGCTTTTTGCATGTTGTATGCTATTAGATTTACTAAGATTACATGAATTAACTTGTTTCATAAGTCAAAGCTAAAATTTAAATGTTTTATTGCTGAATAAGTACATCTATTTTGATAGTTCTCGATATAGAAAGCTTTACAGGAACCACAGAGTGCCACATATTACAAATATTTAGTCGCACGCAAGTGTGTGTTACATCTAATGCTCCTCTAATTTATGTGGCCATTTGCTGTAGCTTCACTAATAGATATTTAGAGTGATTGATCATATTCTGAACAAATTGCAAAAATCCTGTCATGACCTAGGGGCTTACTTTTTAAATAAAATACTTTTCCTCCTTGCATTTGATAGAAAGTAAAATAGATTTGTCAATATGTTTGAATCCGGGAAGGGAGAGTGTGATTTCAATTGAGCACATTGTAACTTTTGAATACAATATATATTGCACATATATTTTTTGACTCCATAGAAATAGCAAGACATTCTCTTCAGCTTCAGTAATGTAGATATTTTAGAATGTAGTTTAATAAGCTAAAGGATTTTTAATATTTTTATATTTGTCATGTTGAGTGTTACACAATTTTGTGATATAGACTCTTGTACTCTAAAAATTAAATCAGAACTTTTGTTAGATCTACAAAATATGTGTGTGCCTTTTAGCATGATAAATATATATATGTCCATTGATTTCCTTTTTCTGTTATAGTTTAGTATAAGATTACTTGTCACTTTTAAGTTTAGAGATGCCTTTTTCTCTTTAGGTCCCACTCTGTTATCCTTATTTATTTAGATATCTAGTCATAATAATGTTGACTGAGTGAATAATTTAGGAATATTTAATGGGTAGTTTATACTGCTATTACATAAATAGGTATGTAATATACTATTTGTTGGATTATTTAATATTTGTGATTAGTAGAAGAGGATTAGTATACTTTTATGTAGCATTGGGGGTAATTTTAAATGGCAAAATATATAACTAAATGAATAGTCTCATTATTTTGATCTATATATAATATTATATTAATTATTTGTAAGTCACGGTAGCTTTTGGCTATTTGTTTGTTGAATGTTTAGGTGTGGGTAGGTAGAGTGATAGTATAGTAGTTTGTCTATTCTATAGCAACTTTGGTATCCATGGTAGGTTGTGTTTTATTAGCAATGTATATAATTATAGTTGTAGTGTTGTCTTATGTTCATAGGTAGGTACTAGGCTATTGGCCCTAGGGCCTATACAAGCCTAGCCAAAAAGGTACCCTGGCTTTAGCCACCCAAGAAAATTATTTTCCTGTGCCCCTGTCAAGCAGAGCCACAGATGTGATCCCCGGGGTGAATTTCCTATTACCCATCCAATCATCAAGATTTTTCATGAAAAGTGCTAATGAGGAGCTCTGTTTGACATAGATAGGTAATCTGTTTCTGAGTATGGGAAGTCTCTAGGACAGGAATCTATCCCTCCAGCATGTTCTGTTTATTGTGGTGACAAGGTTTAGGTCCCTAGAGCATGTAGCTCAGAGAAATTGGGATTTCTTTTAGTGGAGCATGTCCAACAGCTCTGAGTTTGACATAGCTTTGTATGTTAGGCAGAGATTGCCTCTGAGTACGCGATAGGCGATATGCAACGGAGTAAAGCTGGAGATTTTTGAGATGGTCTGCGTAGGGCATCTGTTTGAGGCCAGTAATCCTCTTTGTGAGGTATTTCTGTGGCCTTTCCAGTTGTTGTAGATGTCTTGTGAGCTACATACCAAAAGGGCCGTTGTACTCTATAATGGGCCTAATGAGTGATGAGTAGAGGGGAACAATGACCTCTTTTTTTCTGGATGAGAATCCTTTTGTGATGAGGTGTGCCATGTAGAAGGATTTCTTGACCACTGTGGTGATGTGATTATCAAAGGAGAGTCTACTTTCCACCTGTGTCCCAAGGTCTCTTATCACACTTTCAATGTTAAGTAGACTACCACCTATGTGGTAGTTCATGGGTACAGAGTTTTTACCAAAGGGGATAAGAATGCACTTTTTGGCATTGTGCTTGAGGCCATGGCTTTGATACCAGGCATCTGTCTCAGTGAGGCCATACTGTAGGATGTCCACATCATTAGAAGTTTTGATTATGGCTCCTAGTTTGCAGTCATCTGCGAACTTAGTTAGCCAAAGACCTTCTGTGTTAGCCTATACTTCAGAGAAGTAGATACCAAACAGGAAAGGACCCAGGACTGAACCCTGTGGTACTCCACTTATAACTGGTCTGTTTGAAGTCTGCTACTTTCACATTGTGGGTTCTGTCAGTAAGCCAGTTGGCAACCCATTCTGTGACATACGGATTTATACCTAGTTTAGTGAGTTTATCTATAATTCCAGAGTGGGGGATGGTGTCGAACACCTTGGTGAGATCTAGATAGGCTGGGTGAACCACCTTGCCCTCATCTATGGCTTTGGTGACTGCTTCAAAGAAGTCTATCAGGTTTAGGAAACATGACCTGCCTTTTACAAACCCGAACTGTGTGAGGTCCTGAGTTTGGAGATCTCCAATGTCTTTGTTTATGAGTTCCATGATGATACATTCCATGACCTTGCAGACCAGGCTTGTCAGGCTAATGGGGCAGTAGTTCCCGGGGTCTGTCATGGCTCCCCCTTTGTGGAGTGGGATAACCGTCGCAGCACGCCATTCAATTGGCACAAAGCCTGAGGTGAGGCTATGACTGAACATTGTACTTGTGGGGTGCCAGCTCATTTTGTAGTTTGTGTAGAAGGCAGCCTGGGATGTTGTCAGGTCCCATGGATGCTGTGTTCTTGGCTTTGGAGAGTGAGGTTTTTACCTGTGCAGCTGTGATTATGGGAACTTTGCATTCTTCCGTATAGAGATGGGCCCTTTATAAGGTGAGAGGGGGGTAAAGTTAGCACTGAAGCTATCTGCCAAGATGCTGGCAATATCAGTTGGTTCTGTATATTTAGTGCCATTGTGCTGTAATACAGAGGAGAGCTGAGTGTTGCCATTGAGATTCTTGACATAGCTATAGAATGCTTTTTGGTTGTCTTTAGAATCAGTGGCAATTTTGTTTTCATAACTAGCTTTGGAGGATTTTATGAGGGATCTCAGCTTCTTACTGAGGCTGATCAGGGAGTTCCTCCAATCATGGGATTTTACTTTATTTTGCAATAGTTTCTTTCTTCTGTTGTAGAGTTTATTTATGGCAGAAGACACCAGATTGGCTTCCTTTTTTTAGAGGATAGCATCTTGGTTCTGTTAGGGATAGCATGATCCATGCACTTGTGTAAGTGCTTATAAAGTGCATTTGTGTAGGATTCAGCAGTCGTACCTCTATTGTCCATCTGCATGAGTTTTGTGAAGTTTGCCACTTCTGTCTTCAGAAGCATGAAGTTGGCTTTGGAGAAATTTTTATGGTTGTTTTCCTAATGGGGGGTAGGAACAGGATGTGGATGTCTAGGATAATTAGCTTGTGGTCGGATCTGAACAACAAGGAGTTGACCTCTGGTATGGAACACCGGTTGCCCATGTTGGTGATGATCAGGTCTAAGATATTGCTGCCCCTGGTGGGAGTGTGGATAAGTTGATCCAAGGCGCTGGAACTGATGATTTCCAGAAAATGTTGAGCAAAAGTGTTGGTACATGAGTAGTTTTCCCAGTTAATGGTGGGGTAGTTGAAATCACCCATTATTAGGGTGTTGGGTTGTACCCTAATATTTTCCAGTGTATCCTAGGGCATGGTGGGGGGTCTGTAGCAAGCTACAATCTGGATTGCGGTCTTGCCCAGAGTTAGTTGAACTTGGATAATCTCGGATGCATTATGATGAGCAACTAGCTTGGAGGTGTGGATATCCTTAATGAATATGGACACGCCTCCACCTTTAGTGTTTCAGTCCGGGTTAGGTGGCCGAAAGGTGTGGTATAAATTATAGCCTGGTAATGCAGGGGTGATCTCTGGAGCTTTGAACCAGGTCTCTGTCACTGCACAGATGTTGATGCTCTCCATTTTAAAGAGTGCCTCGAGTGAGTGCATTTTGAGGTTTAGACTTCTAGCACTGAGTAGCATTACCCTCAGATTTTGCTTACTCGCACCTGTTATGGTGGTGAGTTTGTCATTTGAACCTTGCCTAAAAAAAGGCACTATAGGGGTGGCAAGAGCTTTTGCCAGTATCCAGAATCCCAAGGGTGACAGGTGCAGGCCATCTCTGGCAAAGCATTGTGGTCTGTTGATCATGTCATCCCAGGCAGACAGATACTGGATTCCCTTAGAATGACACCAGAAGCTTAGCCAATTGTTGAAGTCAATAATTTTGTCCTTGTACTGTGGCATCATTCTGGGTGATGGCAGGATACTACTCAGGGCTAGGGTCATAACTGCCTGAGCTACAAGATCGGAGAGCTCCTCCATGTCTTTTTTCATGTAGTCCAGGGAGGTACATCTCAGGTCATTCACACCAACATGGACAATGATAGAGTCATATTTGTACTTGTTGTGGAGTGACCTGAGTGCATGCGTTATGTGGTGGATTCTGGTACCCAACAGGCAGCTGATAGTAACTATCTTCTTGTTTAGCCTGGTGAGCAGAACATCAGTGTGCCTGACTATAGAGTCATCTATGACTAGAGTGTTGGTTACGTTATGCCTTATGGGCTGTAGTTGAGTGGCACACTGAGTATGTGGGCTATGTGTCATTTGGTTTGTGTTGGGAGTGGAGGTTGCTTGCACTTCTGCTTTGGCGGTCTCAGTTGTTTGAGCAGATGTTTACTGAGAGCCTCTGCGAATGTAGGTGTGTGTTTTGTGCTTCTGTGTGTGTGTTTTGGTGGTGTAGGTTTTGATGAACTATGTGATGAGTATGGTGTGGTGCAAGTCTTTACCTTCTCCTCTTGACTTTCTAGTCCAGTCTTCAGTGAAGAGAGATTTGCTTCCAGTTTGGCTATATAAGTGCATTGCTCACAGGTCGTAGTGTTGGGTGGTAGGAGGAGGGGGGGTTGTCTGCGTACATGAGGCAATTGCTGTCTTTGTTTTTATTTATGAGTTTAGTAGTTTAGTTTGTAGAAAGGAAGAATTTAAAAAATGTGCAATGTTAAGATAGTGTTGGAGGAATTAGAGTCTTATATATAAATAAATTAATATTGTGGATAAATGTGTCACAATATCTTTTAAAAGAAATATTTTTAGATATACAGTATGGATAGTTTTAATCTATTGTCTCATTGTAACTGGATTAAATAATGGCAACAAAAGCAAATCACTAGCAATATATCTAAAATTAAATACAGGAGACACTATATTCTTACAAAAGACTCACTTGATAGATAAATATATACAATATTTAAATAACTCAGGTTATAAAATATCATCTATTTATTTTAACAAACAGAGGAGAGGAACTGCTATACTTTGGAGAAAATTTACTGTAATGCCTAAGGCCATGGAATCCATTAATGATCCCAAAGGAATGTATACATTTGTAATAATTAAACATAATTGCAAACTCTACATTAGTTTTTACTGGATCCTTGGAATAGGTGCAAGAATGGCTAAAGATCACCTAAATTTTCTACAAAGAGACTAGAAGGGCAGTCTAATTTTAGCAAGGGATTTTTAACTGCATATCTAATATAGAAGATACACACTAAGAGAAGAAAGCTAAAATACTGGTATCAGCTAAAGCACTAAATAGAAGGATCAGTAATAATAATTTAGTAGATTTACTAGTAAAAATAGAAAATAAGTCATTGTTGCTCACTTATTCTTCTTAGGCACATGGGATACAAATGAGAATTGATAGGATTTATGCCTCTGTAGATTTACTTAATAAAGTGAATTATTTTAAAACTATTCCTTGTCCTTTATCTAATCACAACACACTAAGTATTAATATAGTAATGGATATAAGGAAATTTAAGATTATTTATAGAATCCAAGCATATCTGATAAAATTAAAATAATTTGAGTTACCTTAAGAAACAAATCAAGAATTTTTAATCTTTGAATGATAATGGCCAGGTTAGTAAAGCCGTACTACGGGACTCCTTAAAAATGCATATTAAAGATAGAATGGGAAGATTGGTTAGTAATAAAATGAAAGAGTAGGATACAAGCTTGTTAGAAATACAAGATGAAACACAAAAAGTGAGTTTTGAACACCAAGCAGAAATTAGATAACACTGAAATCAGTAAAAAATTAAAGACAAAATATCAAACAGTTTTAAAGCAAAAAGTGGAGATAGTTTTAGAAAAATAAAACTGCACAGTTATGCAATGACTTCAAAAAATCTACACAGATTATCTAAAAGAAGTAGTAACATGTTAAGCAAAGGGCACAAATCAATAATATCCAAAATCCTCACACTAATGAGCTTACGTCAAACATAGAGAAATGCTTAATATTGTTTTTAAAAATTCCATGAGAATCTTAATAAAGATAAAAATAATAATCCTGATAATTAGAAAACTGACAATTATTTACAGAAAAAGTTACTAATAAACTTAATGTCCAACAAATAACTCTGTTGAATAAGCCTATTACCCTGACAGAAGTTAAAGAAGCTTTAAAAAAGGGAAAAATGGTAAAGCTCCAGGGTTAGGTTGTTTAAGTGTAGAATTATATAGTCTGCTTCCATTAAATATTACAGAATTACTGAATGACATTTTCAGGATAATTCAGAGTGACAAAATAATTCCTGCATCGTGGACATTTTCTGTATTCTCACCTATACTTAAACAAGGAAAGGATAAGTTAATTTCTTCATATAGACCTATTTCATTATTAAATATAGACTATAAAATATTCACTTCCATTTTTGCAAGATCAAAAGATATAATTAATAAAGATCAAACAGAATTTATAGTCAACAGATTAACGCATGATAATACAAAAAAGGTAGTAACTAACTTAGATTTAGCAAAAGGATTGAACAAGAAATTGTCTCTAAATAGCTTAGACAGTGACAGAGCTTTGATTCTGTAGATTGGAACTACTTGTTTAAAGTTGTAGAAGTGCTTGCATTTCCAAAGCAGCTTATTGGAATATTAAAAAAAACTTGTGTAGAGACTCCAAAGCATATCTTAAAACTGGATCTTACATCTCTCATGGATTCACTTTAAACAAAAGCACTAAGCAAGGGTGTCCCTTGTCTCCTCTACTATTTGCATTAGTTATTGAACCCTTAGCTAATAGTATAAGAAGCAATGAAAACATGATGGATTCTCAATGAACATATATTGTCAATTTAAAATACACCTTTTTGCAGATATTTTGCTAACTATAGAAAATTTAAGGGTCACTCGACCACGGGGAGGATGTGCAGACTCCACACAGAAGGCACTCCTGCTGAGAATTGAACGGGAGCAAGAGGTTCTCCTGTTTGATTCTCAGCTGGAGTGCCTTCTATGTGGAGTCTGAATGTCCTCCCCGTGGTCAAGTGACATTTGAAAGTCATATGTGAATGGGCGTGCCTTCATTAAAGGTTGGGCATCGGGCTGGCACCTTGGCACCATAAAAAATCTAATGCCAATCATTAGCAGACCAGCGTTCCGCTGTGGCGACCCCTAACTGAGAAAAGCAGAAGGAAGAACAACATATTAGAATATCGAAGTTTCAAAACTTCAAATGTTCTAATATTGACCCCTATTCAGCGAAAGCTGAAAACATTGAACATACAGAACAGCAATTTTTTTTTCCTAGGGAAAAAATTTGCTGTTCCAAAACACATACACACAACACAAGCACACCAAACAAATAGCAATCCCTACACATACACCTAAAATCTTACACCTAACCCTACACTAAACTATACATACACCACTAACTATCCACTTACCTTAATCCAAACCCTAACCTTAAGGTCCGTCACTATTGCACACTCATCTCACCCGCACCCTAACCCTAACTCACCTAACCCGCTCTAACCCTCATGTCCACACACTAACTCACCTAACCCGCTCTAACCCTCACATCCACACAATCGCACACATACCTAACCGGCACCCTAACCCTAACTAACCTAACCCACGCTGAATCGCACACTTACCTGAACCAGACTCATAACTTTCCACCACAGCACTGAAAATACCAAAGCAACAGAAACGGACAACCAAATTCTTTCCCTAGAAAAAAATGTGGTTTTCTGTCGCTTCGATATTTTCAGCTTTCCCTGAATATAGGTCAATATTAGAACATTTGAAGTTCTGAAACTTTGATGTTCTAATATAGACCCGAACTTTAAGTTATTCAATCAAAGAAATAAATGAGGAAATTGAAAAGTTTCAAGAAGTATCACTGCTGAAATTTAATAATAATAATACAGAAAGTTTTGTGTTAAATCAATTACTAGATAGTAAGTTTAAAGATAAATATAACTGGGAAGTAAAAGAAATAAAATATTTAGAAATAAAAATCTATCAAGATGTGAATAAGATTATTAAAAATAATTTTGAAAAAGTAATTGAAGAAGTGTTACTTCTTATTAAGAATGGAAAGAACTTCTCTCTCTCTCTCTCTCTCTCTCTCTATGGGTCTACTTCAAAAGAATGAAAGACATTTCCGAAGACAGAATTAACAAGACAACATCGACAAAACAACCGAAAAGCCAAAGGGTTTCACTCTTTTAATTTCTCCAAAACTTTTGGGTTTCTAATACCAGGACATGAATGGACTGCATTCCTAAGTCAAAGTATGATTAAAGTTCATGAATTTAGTATTGTCTTAATCTTTGATGTCAGCCAGAAGCACTCTTCACAGCACCCACAATGTGCCCAGTAATGACTACTTCTATAATTCGTATGGAGTTACATGTATTGATAATTTATCTAAATACAATTGTAGATTCTTTTTTATAAAACTCATTGCTTCTACTACTATTGGAACTGTCTGAGTATCTTTCTTCCACATTGCTCTCGTTTCTGCCTGGAAATCCTGATATTTTATGACTTTGTGTCTCTCTGTACACAAGACACTGTAGTCAGTGGGTGTGATGATTTCAATGATCAATGCTAGTTTTGTCTTCTTTTCATGGACCACCATATCTGGTTTTCTAGCATCTATCTTTTGAACTGTTGATAATGGATCGCCCCATGTAATGTAGACTTCATCATTTTCTATGATGCTTTGTGGATCATGTTTCCAGTGTTTTTCAGCCACTTCAGTACCGTAATGTTTGCGCAATGCCCAGTCTTGCCACATTACTATGCCTTTCAGTATACAGTCCTTCTGCCATTAGTATGTCACAACCAGCAACGAGGTGTGCAACTGTTTCCAATTCTGTTTTACAAAACCTACATATGTCTGTTCCCCCCACATGTTCAATGGACTTTGTAAACCAATTTGTACATAGCCCACTATCTTGGGCTGCCAATGTTAACCTTTCATCTCTTGGTCTAAATTCGCCTCTACTTAACCATTCCTGCATTTGATCCTGATCAACATGAGGTTCTTCCAGAAGTTTTCTATACTTGCAACTACATTTATGCATTTTCCACATTTCTTTCCTTCTCATCTTGCACTTCACCTTATAGTCTTCCTTTTGTTTTTGGCACATTCAGTTGCTGCCTAATTTTTATCTACATGTGCTTTGATTTCTATTCCTGCTTGATGCCAATATGCTTCTGCTACACTAAGCAGGAAAGTCATCTTAGATTTATTCTCCTCATGTTTCAAAACTTTTACATTTGAGTCTTGTGAGGTTAGCAGATATGTGTGCAGTCCCACAATTGCAGATCTATACATGTAATCAATTTCAAGGTGGCCCATACCTCCTTCAGAATGGGGAATATATAATCTTGGTATGCACTGATTTTTATAAATCATTTGGTGAGCATGAAGCATCCTTCTTGTTTTCCTCTCTAATCTATCCAACATGGTTTGGGGCCAATCAGTTACTCCAAAACTGTAAGTTAGGACAGGAAGACCAAATTGATTAATAGCTTGGTTTTTCTTCCTAGATGTCTACACTGTTTACAGGATTAATTTACACCTTCCAAAGTATTTCTTACTAAGTTTTACTTGCATTTGTTCATGTTTTATTGTTGATCCTTCATCAGTTTCCAAATATTTATACACTCCCTCTTGCTCAAGTTCTTTTGTATCACATTGCTGTCCCAACCTGATTTTTTTTGTGCTGCAGTTTTCCTGCTTTAAAGGTTGCTTCTGCACATTTATCAAGAACAAATGACATTCTTAAATCATCTGAAAAAGTTTTGACAACTTGCAGTTGTACTTTTAGTTCCTCATCTGATGAGCTTTACAGTTTTAAACTGAGAAAGAGAAGATGAGAAGTCTTTACATTTTGTTATTTTCTAGGAGTCAAATTACAGCCATGGTCTAAGTTGTTAAGTTGATAGCTTAATGGGTTAAGGCAAGAGAGAATAGTTGCACTGACAGAGAGTCACCCTGGAATATCCCCATTTGAATTTTTATCCCTGGAATAATAACCTGTCCTTTATCATGGCTTAATTCCAAGGTGTTCTGCCACTGTTTTATGGTCACTGTTATGAAATCAATCAGTGTAGGGTGTATCTTATACATTTTTAAGCACGCTTTTATCCTCGAATGTGGGATACTAACAAATACTTTTTTTTGTAGTCAATCCATGACACACTTAGATTCTTCCCCTTTTTACAGTTCTCCACTATGACTTTATTTAACAACAAATGATCCTTTGTTCCATATGACTTTCTTTTATTGCCTTTTTGTTCTATTGCCATAATTGAGTTTTCTTCTAAATGACTATAAACTCTGTTGGCATGAATTCCAGTCTACAGTTTATATGTCGTCAGAAGGCAAGTTATTGGTCTATAATTCTTAGGGTAACTTGAAGGTTCACTCTTAAGTAGGAGCATTGTTTTTCCTCTCGTTAGCCAGGTTGGTGTCTATTTAGGGTGTGCATATAAATAGTTCTTACTCAAAGCTAAACCTTCATGGAAAGATGTTAATACTTTTAAAGTTAGGTACTGCATCTGGGCCTGGCATTTTTCAATCAGAGACTTTTCTTAACTTTGTTTCAATCTCTCTGGCTGTTACTTTGTCCCATTTCAGATCCCATACCTTTAAACTTCTTATTCTTTCTTTTACTTCTTCTATCCATTTAGCATCTTTGCTATGTTCCACAAGATATTCATAAATACTTCTACAAAATGTATCTATTTCTTCTTTTTTTCCTAGTCTTTCAATTCTTTTTGTCTTTTTTCCAAATCTCTACAGAAACTTTTGGGGTCATCAATAAATTGCTTATTTTGTACTTTTCCTTTATATTTATCTGTGTATCTTCTAAGTTTTTCTGCCTGTGCTGAGATTTTTAGTTTATTTGCAATAGTGCGTGACAGATCCTGATCTGTTCTAATACTGCGCATTGCTTTTATCATGTCTATCTTTCTAAGTATTTTTGTCCATCTGTTCCCTTTTCTATACTCTTCTAACAGTGACATCTCTTGTCTTAATTGCTTTATAGTTTTCTCTGTTCAATACTTCCATGATGGTATTCAATTTCTCCCCTTCCATTCCCTTACAGTCCTGCGTCCTTGTCGTAGAACTTTAACAGTTATTAATTTAGCTGCACAGTAATATATCCTGTTTATTTCTGTTATATGACATAGATATCAATGAACAGTCCTAATTACTGTATTCATTTGTTTTATCAAACTTCTGACTTTTTAGGTTTTATTGACCTTCTCCAGTCTATTTCTTTCATTGATCTTAATATGTATATCTCTATTAAATCAAGCAACTCTTCTCTTAGGTCATTTTCTTCTAAATTGAAGGCACATTTTTTGTTTTCCATTTGCTGTGAGAATTCTATGGAAAGTTCTATAGCATTTTCCTGTGGCACATTCTCTTCAATTTCATCCTGTGACATTCTTTACTCTGTCATATGGGAACTCACTGGCCTATCACTCCTCAACATTGACTGTGTCAGAGTTTCCACAGTTTCTTGTTCCTTTCCTTGCTGTCCCACTTCAAGTGAATGTTTCTACTGGTTTCCTATGGAAGGCTCCAAAATATCTTCATATGGCACCTGATCAATTGTTTCCTCTTCCACTGGTTTCCCCTTAATTTGGAGGTGAATTGCTCTATCCTGTTGTGGTGCTTACTGAATTAGATTTTCTACACTGAATCCATCACTTTGTGGGTACTCCATAACCTCACTTACTATTTCTTTAACTTCTCCATTACTAATCTCCTTTTCCTCTTTGTCTTCTTATTTTTTGTATTGTAAAGTTTTCCATATCTGGATTCCTTTGCCTGCATTTCTCTTCAAATATCTTTGGTGATGCTCTTTTTGTATTGATTAGTTTTGCTTTCTTCTTTCACCGGGTAAGCAAACAGGTGGCCAACAAGGGGAAATTGCCTTTTTCCCCACTGTAGTGCAATCCAAGAGTTGGTATATTTAGTTAGCAATGGGAGTGCAGCCCCCCCACCTGTTTTGTTGTTAGATGGTGGCCAATCAGTTACTTACCCTGTGAAATCTTTTGGCTTTCTGGTCATTCATTAAATTGAAGTTTTGGCAATATCATCTCGTTCATTTTGTCTTTGGTAATGTGTTCTTTCATTCTTTTGAAGCAGACCCATATAAATACATATATATAGTTCCCCTTCACAAGATCGAATGGATGGAAGCTCGAAATTCATAATCTTGAGACCAGAATCTCGAACTTCCATTCACTCAAAATTGTGAATGGGAGCCTTAGGTTTAAAGAAATAAAAAGTTAACTTACCTTACTGTAGGGGGCCAGGTCCCCCTGTACCCTAGCAGTTTAAATGTGAATGTTCCATGACCGCACTATAGCAGAGGAATGGAAAATCTTCCATTTTGCGCTTACATGTATAGCGCAGAATGGGAGATTTCCCTTTCCTTCACTATAGTGCGATCTTGGAGTAGGTATATTTAAGTAGGGGGTGTGGGAGATGCAGGGGTCCCCCCTGCGAAAACATTTGACAGGTGTTATTTTTTTTTTTTTTGTCCCTTTCATATGTTTGAGTTTCTCTAAATTCGAGATTCTGGTTTCGAGTTTATGACTTTCTAGTTTAGAGTAATTTGATCATATGAAGGGGAACTATATTTGGAATCTCAAAATACTGAAATGTCGAATTTCAGTATCTTGAGACCAAAGTGTCGAAACTAGCCGGAAATGTCAAATCAGCGGTTGTGATGGCGCGTTAGGTAAGTATTATTTTTTAAAGGATTTGGGGTATGGTTTGTGTATATGTGAATGTGTTTGGAGTATGTAGTGGTGTGTTTTCTGTGTTTTGGTGGTTAGTGCGACCTCGGAGTTAGTATCTATAAGTAGCGGTGGTGTGGGGGGGGTTTCCTAGGAGATGAGTTTGTCAGTATTTTGTGTTTAGCATTTTTAGTTGCTGGCATTAGTTTATGTTGATGTATTTTAGCATTCAGTATTTTTCCATGGGATGTAAGACTAGACAGACATAGATAGGTAGACGACATATAGATAAGCTATACAGATTTTATATATATATATATATATATATATATATATATATATATATATATATATATTTATATTTATATATATATATATATATATATACATATATATATATATATATATATATATATATATATATATATATATATATATATATATATATGTGTGTGCGTGTGTACTTCATTAGATTGGCTGCTTGTGAGTGTTCCATTCATTAGAATTGCTAGATTACGGATGAAGGGAGCAGTGAATCCATGTGGGTGAAGTAAGTGTGAGTCTGGGAATCTGATGGCAAAACCTTTGGATATTCTGAAGGTTTCTACAACTGTAGCATGAGCTAAGCTGCCTGAAAGACATGTTTGGGTGATAGGCCCTTTATAGCATTCCTGAAAACAACAGAGGGAGGCTGAGCCATGAAAATACAATGCCAGAAAGAACAAAATATAAATGACTATACCCTGACATAATCAACACAACCAGAAACAAGGGGATGGAGGGAGGGAGTGGCTACTATTGATCACTGCTACAATAGGCTATGCTATATGGGTATCTACCATATAGCTTAAAAATTTGGGAGATGGAAGGGGAAGAATCCAGGTACCCTGAAGAATGGTCCTAACAATGCCTGATTTGGACCTAGAGAAGGAATCAAGCTTATATTGCTTTGTAAAAGTATGTGCAGAGGATCATGTGGCAGCTTGTAGAATACTTCTAAAATCCCAGCCTTTCCAAAAACCCATAGATAAAGCAAAGGTCCTAGTAGAGTCAGCCTTGACCCTGCCTGGAATAATTTTGATGTGGAGAGTATAACAAAGTAGTAGCCTCAGACATCTGGAAATAGTCTGCTTTAACACAGGTTGCCCCTTCTGTTTACATTCACAAGAAATAATCTGAAGGACTGAGTTTTGTCAAGACAGTACTGGAGTTGTCTATGGACATCCAAGGTTTGGATGATCCTTTCCCCCGCAATTTTAGGTTCAGGAAAGAAAGTAGAGAGATGGATAGTTTGGCTCAAAGTAAATTCAGATACCACTTTAGGCATAAAATAAGGATTAGTTCCCTATAAAACATTGTCCCTGTGAAAAATGAGGTAGGACTGACTCACCACAAGAACTTGCGACTCAGATATCCTTCTTGCAGAGGTCAAAGCATCAGTAAAACTGTCTTCCATGTTAAGAATCTAAAGTCATTCAAGTTAGCTGGCTCAAATAGAGCAAGTGTTAGCTTCTCTAACACAAAATGAAGATTCCAAGAAGGAGCCACTGGTTTTCCTGGAGGCCTCTTACACAATGCCCCTTTCACAAACATTTTGACAAAAGAATGCATTGAAAGCAGAGGAAGCATGGGCAGACATGCTGAAATGGCTGCTAAATGAACCTTGACAGAAGCGTTAAGAAAGGCCATAGGAAAACAAGTTGCACAAATATTGCAAAAAAGGAGAATAACAAGCCGAGAATGTGTATTGGTTATGTTATTGGCACCAGCTAGAAAATCTTTTCCATTTGCTAATATGTGATCTTCTAGTAGCAGACTTTTTTTGACTCCATTAGTACCTGCTGCAAATCCTCAGAAAATGGGTTCTAATGGGAATAAAGACCCTACAATCCAGGTAGTCAGCTGAAGCAAAGAGTACCCCAGCAATTCTAGGTTTCAGTGCCCTCCACACTTTTAGACCAGCAGCTACACAGACAAGAGCTAAAAGAAGAGGTGTCTCAATATACATCAATAACAAGCATTACTCTAGGGGAGGCTAAATAGGGTGACGTACTGGAGTCTCTCCATGCGCAGATCACCATAGACAAAATTCTGTACCATATGCTAGCCAGATATATCTCACCCTTCATGTCTCAAGAAGCTCACAATGCATACTTGGACTTGCTGGTAACACTTACCATCCAACATAACACCCTACTTATGGGAAACTTTAATTACTCTTTTATAGACTGGGAATCCTACACAGCCTCAAATCTACAGGCACAGAGATTCCCGGACTTGGCAAATATAAACAATCCTGACCAAATACTGAATATGCCCACTAAGGCTTCAACATACTGGACCTTGTGCTAGGAGAACGCTGCCCACCAATATTGCATCCTCCCTGGTAGAGTCTGACTATAAAACTGCCCCCTTCAAAATCAACTCCATAATCCTATTAAAACAAATAACAGTTAGGAACTAGTCCAGGCAAATTACGTTTTATTAAGTGATGGAATGCCAAAAGTCAGTGTCTGTCCAAACCCAGAGAACACAGCAGCCTATGCTGAATTTCTCTCAGAAACTCCATACAACTTGTCAATAGCCACACAGAGGCTGCTGTACCTACCAGAAGTAAGCCCAGGATTTGCCCTAGAAACAATTCACTCTGGCAGCATCCAAATTAAACAAGGTATACTACAAAAGGAAAAAATATGGCAAAAGTCAGGAAGGGTAATTCCCATAAAGAACACAATTCTCTCATCAGGTGAATAGGCAACCAAGGGTATTGATTAAGTCAAGCAAAATTGATTTTGAGGTTTAAATAGCCTCCCAAGTGAAAGATAGCCATAGGGACTTCTATAGCTAGATTAGAAACTTCAAGGGCAGCACAAAGCAATGTGCTGCACTGGTGGTTAATGGTGCCATATTCTCTGAGCCTGGCAATACAGTGAACCTGTTAGCAAACAAATTCAGTTCCAACTTTACTTCCCTCTCACAGACAATCATCCATTCAAAAATACCATCAAAAACCCCCTTCAACTATAACAAGTGAGCACGCACTGTCTGCACTAAAGCCAAGAGGACAGCCTCAATGGGCTCCAATAACATCCCAGGATGCCTCCTGAATTCTCTAAAATATGACTTATCAGGACCCCTGGAGTCATTATTTAACTGCAGTCTTAAAGTCGGCTTTGTGCCACATGAATGGAGGACTGCAACGGTCATCTCCCTTCATAAGGGAGGAACTCCGACAGATCCTAGAAACTACAGACCCATTATTCTGAACAGTCTTATTTGTAAAGCCATGGAAAGAATTATCATGGAAATTATTAACAAGGACACGGGAGACTTCCAGACCACTGGATCCATCATAGTTTGGCTTTGTCATACAAAGGTCATGCTTACTGCATTTGGTGGACGTCTTTAAAACCATCACTAAGGCAATGGATGAGGGGGGAATGGTGCATACTGCCTACTTAGATCTATGTAAAGCATTTGATACAATACCCCACTCAAGCATTGTCAACAAACTTACAGAACTAGGTATAAATCCCTTTATAACATGCTGGATAGCTTGCTGGCTCACTGATAGGACCCATGAGATTAGAATCAATGTGGTCACCTCCACAAAGAGGCTGGTCACCAGTGAAGTTCGCCATGGCTCTATGCTGGACCAACTCCTCTTTGGTATCTACTTCTCAGCTGACCAAGTTCACAGATGACTGCAAACTAGGAGCAGTCACCAAATCCCTGTAAGATAAGTAAACCCTTCAGGAAGGTCTAATGCAGACAAACACTTTGGTGCCAAAGCCATGGCTTAAAACTCAATACCAAAAAATGCATTATAATACCTTTTGGGAAGTTTACCACCCCAGATTACTGGGCATCAACAAAATACACTTAAAAGTTAATTCACTAGTCAGTAATCAGGGGAACTCAAGTAGATAGCAACCTAGCCTTTAACCAACATGTGTCAAAGGTAGAAAAAATCCAAACACACAGCAACATTAAATATCCAAACAAATACACTCAAGAGGCAGTCACTGAAAACAAACTCAAACATTTAATGGTGCTTCTGGTACCTTGGCAAACAGCCTTCAAGGAATAACAGAAGTCACCAGCCATTCCCATTTTATATCAAACTGCTCCAATTAAACAATCATCTCATCACCCAATAATCTACTACAAGAACCTCTTTAAACAAACATACCCTTAAAAAGGGTAAAATATTTTTCCATATACAATGAATTACAAAACATCAAATATATATATATATATACAATATTATAACTTATACATTTAAATTTGCATCCAGATTCATACCTTTAGGTTTTAAAGTATTATAATTTAAAATGAACCTCCTTTCCATTTTTAACAAGCTAGCTAAAAAATCCCCACCCCTAGCAAGAAAAGGTGTAGCCAACACACTAAAGAAGAAACTAGCATCAGAACCCCCATGTGCATTAATAAAGTGTTCAGCTACTGGGCTATCCAAATTCCTATTTCTAATATGTCCCAGATGTTCAAGAATTCTAACATTTATCAAACGTTTTGTCTGTCCAACATACCACCTCACAGGAGTACACCCACACCCTACAATATAAACCACCCCATAAGAAACACATGAAAACCTTCCCACAGAACAAAATAATTTACCATTAATTATTCTACCTGAAATGCTCTTAATCCTAGAACATATTTTACATCTTCTACAAGGGAAAAAACCTATGTTAACCCCCTGGAAAGAAACCTTCTTAAAAACTAACAACTCCCTTAATTTTAAATACCTTTGATAAGAAAATGTGACATGTGAAGGGAACAAATGCTTTAGTTGCTCATCTTCACATACCACAGGCCACAAATCTTTCACTGACCTCCTCAAAATATAAGAAAATGGAGAAAATCTGGTAACAAAAAACAATACTTTATTCTGCCTATCAGTATCCTCATCAGAATGATGCCTTTTAAAACCATCATAACTATTATTACTCCTTCCACAACTACTTACCCCCACCTTTAACACACTATCATTAGCTTTTTTTCAAACTGATGCTAGAATAACCCCTTTGCAACAATTTCCGTTCCACCTTCATAAACTCTTCTCCCACCAAATTCTTATCGGAAGTATTCTCGTAAATCCTTTTAAATTCACCCATAGGTAATGGTTCCATTAAATGTGATGGATGCATGCTACTGGCCTGTAAAAATGCATTCACTACAGTGGGCTTCACATGGGTTTATGATGTCTATATCACAATGTCAAAACTTCGTAATATCAAACACCTAATGATCAACAAGTATTCATAGAAATGCATTTGCGTGATTCAATGAATACTTACAGGGCAAAGATGTAGTTGGCCAACTACAGAATGTTGCCCTTTCCTACACTGCAGTGTGATCTCAGAGTTGGTATATTTAGTTAGTGGGTGTGTGGGGGGCACAGCCCCCCCCCCACATCAGGGGATGGGTTTGTTTTAGGTTTAGTTCATTCCATTGTATTCCTGGGCAAGTGTTTGTTTGCCCTGTAAGTATTCATTGATTCGCAGAAATGTGTTTCAATGAATACTTGTCTATCTTTAGGTGTTTGATATTACAGTGTTTCAACATTGTAATATAGACCCAGGTTTATGTTCTACCTTCAAGTCTTCCTTGACATAAAATTCCACATCCAGGAATTATATATTCTAGGTCAAGAGAGGTCATTATACCACTGTACTCAGCTCTCATTAGACCGAACATAAGATATAATGCCCCCTTCGGTATGTACCTGACCAGACAAATGCAGCAACTGGAACGTCCACAAAGGTCGCTTACAAAAAAAATACAAGGAGTAAGCATGATGTCCTATGCTGATCGCATCAAAGCCCTGTCTCATTACTTGGTATTATGCAGACTTCTGGGAGGTGATCTTTGTCTAGCCTACAGGGCATCCCTGGACCCTGTATTGATGTACCCTTTGCACATCGGCAAAACAAACAGCATCAGAACTTCTAGATTCAAACACCTACATTTTGCTTGCAACATAACAGGACATGTTGGAGAGACATACTGTATCTTTTTCAGAAAATTTCCCTTCTCTGGAACAGGTTTCCTATCCATGTGAAGCAGAGTTTCTCCCTAATCCTTTTTAAGCACAACATGGGCCAATGGATGCGTAATCAGAAATTCACCCCTGCTCTGGCACCTATGTCTCTGATGGACAGATGCAGTCAGTAAATCACCCTCTATATAAATCAAAGTTGTAAGTCACATTTGGATTGTACAGCTAGCCGTATAAGGGCCCTAGTGGCTGTAAGCCTAGTATAAACCTATGAACCTATGACTGATGTTGGTATGTATCAAACATCCTGTTCTTAGGTGAGTAGATCCAGTCTGTGAGGAAGCTTATAGTAAATGCCCCTGGCTATTTCCAAAAGAAGGGAGAACCATTGTTGCCTGGTCCAGAAAGGAGTCACTGCTATTGTCCTGGTTGATTCCTTCTGACTCTTCAGACGTACCTTGGATATTACTGGAAAGGGTGTAAAAGCATATAGAAATATTAATGTCCAAGGAAAAAAAAGAAAAGGAAAGATATCTTTCTTCTGGGCCTTTTTGCATGGCGGCCTGGAGAAGAATCTTGCCAGATGATTGTTAAAGAACTTCCCGGAGATGGATCAAATCTTCAAAGACCCACTGATCTAGTCCCAATTTGTGAGGGTCTGCCCTTGTCCTGCTCAGCTTGTCTGTCACCTAGTTTTGCTCTGATGGAAGGTAGATTGCTTGTAGAGTGAGACTCTGCTATGGAGCTATATTTCAAGCTAACATGGCTAGTCTGCAAAGTGGATACGACCTGATTCCCCCTTGCTTGTTGATGTACCACATCACTGTTGTACTGTTTGTAACAACTTGAAGAGATCCCAGAGACCAAAGATGATACAGAAAATTGAGTGGCTTAATCAGGGCAAACATCTCTTTTGTATTTATGTGCTTGCATCTGTCCTTGGTGTCCCACACATTTTGCACTTTTAGCCTTCCTGAAACTGCTCCCAAGGAAAGTCAGAAGCATCTGTGGTAAATTACTGCTTTGGAATAGGTAGGGAGAAGGGAGACCTGCACTGTTGTCTCCACCAAGTGATTTCCTTTCTGATAAACCCCAGAAGTGGAATCTGAAAAGACAAGTAGCGTTGGAGCTCAGACCTGAGGTAATCCCTCGCAGTATCTAAAGTCCGAGTGGAAAACCATAGCAAAAGATCTATAGATTTGTTTTTCCTGAGGAAGAAAAGATGTTTAAAGTGTGATGTCTAGCTGACATCCCAGAAACACAATCCTGTGAAGATAAGTCAATAGAGACATCTGAATGTTCTCTTGGAATTTCAGCTTGTGTAAGAAATTTCTTACCCAAGTAAGAGATTCCTGACGGTTTGAAAAAGACTGTAAAAATAAGAAAGTCATCTAAATATCGAACAATGTGGATACACTGTAACTTGAAATGAGCTATAACTGGAGCTAGGTACTTTGTGAACACTCTTGCTGCAATGGATAGTCCAAAGGATAAGGCAGAGAACTGATAATGTGATCCAGACATACAGAACCTTAAGAAATGCCTGAAGTCTGGATGAATAGGAATGTAACGGTAAGCATCTTTTAAATCTAATGTTACAAGGAAACTTGAATGAAGAAGAAGAGGTAACAAGTTTGAAGTAACTTAATTTTAAATGTGAGCACTATCACATACAAGTTTAGGAAAGAAATATCCAGAAATGATCTTCAGCATTTTCTTTCTATGACACTAAAAACATCCTTGAATAAAAAGCATTCCCAACCTAGGAAGGCGGCACTGGTTCTATCCCTCTCTGGGGCAGCATGTGATGAAAGATGGGGGAAATAAGAGAGTCTGGTCTGGTGGATGATGAATAATTCCCTGAAAAGAAGGGATTTTCTCTTACTTCCATCTATAACTCTGATATATAGTCTTCAGAACCCATTTGGCTAAAAGTATCTGTTGCCAAAGAGAAAAGAGGAGATTCAGACTTTCTAGGAAGGGAAATAGACTGTTACGGTGGCAGGGTAGGACAAGGTCCCATAAATAGTCATTCTGACCTGTTAGACTATCCTTGATTTTGATTTTGAAGGGTTCCTGAATTCTTTTTGGAATCCTATTGCCATTTCTTCTTAAACGTCTATTTACTTGCATTTTGTTGCTTTATTTTGTTTGTTGCCATATTCAGATGAGGGGTTACAAAATCCCTTAGAGAATTTGAAAAAGGACTGCAGAAAAAATCTTAAAGATTCCCGGAATCAGCTTACCCCCTTAATCACACTTTTTATAACTCTGCAGCAGAGGGATCAATAATTAAATCTCTATCCAAAGGACAATTTACATTCTCATTTTTCAGATCACCTGGGAGGGTCTTAGAATGCATCCAGGCAAACCTCCTCAAAAAAAGTACAAGTGGTCATAGCCCTGGAAAAAAATATCCACACTGCAAACAATAAGCGGTGACTTGCACAAATGAAGAAACCAAATGATTTAAACCAGATTTTTCCTCACAAGAATAAACTGCAGACAAAACTTTCCTCATACTTTCACAATTAATGAGAGAAAACTTTAACATATACATCTGACAATTCAAAACTCTGAAAACCAAAAGTTGCAGAAGCACACATTTTTCACATACATAGTAATAATCTCCCCATCCTTATCAGAGGGAGTAGGACTGGAATTAATTAAGAGTTTAGCTGCTGAAGGATTAACTAAAGCTACAGCTGCTGGATCAGGTTTAGGAAGAGTGTATAAAATTTTAAAGACTGAGAAACTTCATACATCCTATCTGACTTTTTAAGGGTGGTAGGCTGACTGTCAGGGGAAATTGCAGACAGTAACACACACATTCAGGATCTGGGAATTCCTTCTATAACAGCTCTGAATTTTGTCACTGAAATGCTGGCACATTGTAGAAATAGTCTCAGAGAAAGAGAAGCCCTGACAGGAAAAGTCAGAAACTGAGCTAGCCTCTGAGTCATAATCAGAAATCTGAGGAGAAAACCCTGTGTCTCCCCGTCCAGATTTAAATCTTCAATCTCTTCGGGAAAGGAGGTATCTTTCTTTATCAGAGATTACTTTACAAGAAGGATCAATAGCCTGAATTAAACCCTGAGCCAGGTCCAGTAAACTACTCCTGTAAAAGGAAATTTTAGAATGAGCAGATACATGCTTAGTTTTCTGTTTCTTTTTGACAGATAAACAGAGACCAACCATGTCATTAATGGCAGCAGTAGCTTTCCCAGGTATGGGCACAAAATTCTGACAAAATCAGGGACATCATCCCTGTTCTCTCTTGCAGGATTGACAAGAGCAGCTCTCCCTTGCTCACTGAAGGGACCCTGACAACTCCAGATGATGTGTTTAATTCCTCTGTCTATAGTGACAGTAAGTGCTACACCAGAGGGATACAGAGAAAAAGATGAACAGTCTGAGGTATAACTAATGGCCACCTGCTAGCCTGCTTTGACGACAAAGGCTGTTTGCTTAACTTTTTCTTTTTGTGGTTTGGAAGAAGGGATGACCATGAGACTGACAGATTGTCCCATGGTCAAGCCAAAAATGGTGCCTCTTTCCTGGGGAAAGCAAGCAGCAAATGCCAGTAAAAACCAAAAGACTTTGAAAGTCACTTTTTTCAAATACAAACACAGTAAAAAGCACTTTAAAACATTTTACCAGACCCACATAGTAAAATAAATACAATATTTCCAATGAACTAAATAGTTTTCAGTTACTATAAACAACTTTTGAACTGATAGGGAAAAAGAGTGCTCCCATTTAAAAGTGCAACACAGTCTTGTGATAGTCCATTAAAGAGGAGGTCATTGTCCCACCGTACTCATCCCTCATTAGACCCATTATAGAATACAACGCCCATTTGGTATGTACCTCTCAAGACATCTGCAGCAACTGGAAAGGCCGCAGAAATACCTCACTAAAAGAATCACAGGTCTAAAGCAGATTCCCTACGCTGACCGCCTTAAAAAACTCCAGCTATACTCGATCGCATATTGCCTACTCAGAGGCGATCTCTGCTTAACATACAAGGCCATGTCAAACCCAGAGCTGTTTGACATGCTACACTTAAAGAAATCCCAATGCCTCATAACCACATGCTCCAGGGATCTAAACATTGTCATCACAATAAAGAAAACATACTGGAGGGATAGGTTCCTGACCTAGAGACTCCCCAGACTCTGGAATAGACTGCCCATACATGTCAAGCAGAGCACCTTTTTAGCCCTCTTCAAAAGGAACCTTGATGATTGGATGGGAGAAAGGAAATTCACCCCGAGGATTACGTCAGTTGCTCTGCTAGACAGGGGTCCAGGGAAGTAAATAGCGTGGGAAGAAATAACCAGGGAATTGTTATGGCTAGGCTTGTATAGGCCCTAGGGCCAATAGCCTAGTAACAACTTGTGAAAACACAAACTCCTAGCTTTAAAATAACTTTCCTGAAGAGGAAAGTATTAATAATAAACAAAACATAAATAATGGAAGTTTTTTCTCCAAAAGGAATTTATCTGGCAAGCAAAGGAACAGCACAAGCTGACTGTCAATGCTCAAGAGCCTCAGAGGAGCGTACTGTTCAGCAGCAGCAAAGCTTTGAAGGGCTTGGCACCCAGACTTGTCTAGCTGGAGCTACCAACAGTTTGGGTGCATGCAAGGTGCATGGAAGCTGGATGGCTGTTACATCCTTGGCAGGATATAACCCATATAGTTTGAGCTACTGCAGCAGTGATCAATATGAACATCTGATTTTGTTTTTTAAAACTGTAGGACAGTTCATCTCTCACTTATGCTCGCGCTAAATACCTTGTACTTTCACATACCAAAGGCAGCTGTCTGGTACGGAAATACATTCACTGTTACATTAATTTCTTATACCTGCTTTATCCTGGTGTGGAGTATGTGAGAGCCAAGTCCATCCTGTCACTTACTATGTATAATACAGAGAAACAATTCTTGGTGAGATGACAGTCCATGACAGTATTTGCAGATACACACACATACACACCTCACTGCATACACATACACTTATGGGCAGTTTAGAGGTTCTCACCAATTCAGTTGGCCATTTCATTATTATGTGAGAAGAAATGGAAGAGTCCAGTAAAAAAACATTCAGACACAAGAATGGCTTACGTGAAAGCCATTCAGACAAAGGGTCAGATTTCATGATCCATGCAGAAGGCAGACCAGAAGTGAATCAAAGTGGTGAACTTGAGTGCTGTGATGAAGAAATGAAAATTGGTACAAAAATATGCTACAAAAATGCAGATAGAAAACTATACATTAGTCAGGTACACAAACTAGCTAGATGAAGCTTCAGTTTATATACTGGGTGTTATAAACATACTATATTTTGAATATTGTGTTATAGATAGTACACCATACTGTTAACTGTTGATTTTGTTACAAGACATCATTGTCTTTTCTTTGTTTTACTCATTTTGTTGCAATAATTTTGTTCAGCTTCAGCTGCATTGAGTTTCTTACTACTCTTGAGAGTCTTGATTTTTTTTTTCGTAATACATGTTGGAAAGGAAACATTTTACTTGACAGCTTTAGACAGCCAATTAATGATTTAAACAAGGTGGCAGTAGTTCATCTACCTCTCACAAATGCCAGTGATTTTAATATGCCTACTGTTCTTCCTGAGAATGATTAACACATCCTTCATGGATGAAAGGTCATTTGAACCAGTCATATTACTTATACCAAACTAACTCTAAAATAAATATTAATTAATAGGTAACTATTTAATTCAGTTGCAATTTTAGAGTACAGCTGTTTCTTTTTTCACACAGAGATAAATGCAGAAGCTAGGCTTGATGTTTTAATTTAGTTCTGCAAGTGAGTGTATTATATATACATACATATGCATATGTGTATGTTTATATATTTTTTTTCATTTTGGAAAAATATAAAACATTTTCTTAATTCAGAAAACAATGTTCATCTCTTTGGACTAATTTCAATACCCTTCAACAATTTTATTATACTCAATTCTCATTTTCTATAATGTCTAGTTAACCCATTCCAAAAAGACAACACTCAGTTTTCTGACATTTCCCTACCCTGTTCTTTTTCTAATTTCACTGATGTTATTATGCTACATATTTTTAGTCAGGTCATGCATGAATACAGTAATTCTGGGAATTTGTTAATGTTAGACATAAAAATGTGATTTAATTACATCTAAAATGCATCAGAAGCAGGTTATTTCAAACCTTTGGGATCATCCGTTTGACAAAGAAAACCCAATAGTGTAATTATTATTTCTTTTCTCCTTAATTATTACATTACCATAGCAAATACTTCTTTACAATCCACTTCCATATCCAAGCTTTCTTCTTTTATATCTAGAGTTCTTAAAGCCTGCAATTTATCTGGTTTAAATATCATTCTGCTAATAAGGAAGAAATATATTCTTTATCTTTTTAAGTCATATTTGGACAACAGTATTGATCATTTTACACATTGGCACCTTTCCTACCACTTTTAGTGATTTTGTGTTTTTAAATGATTTAGACTATTTAATTGGTAATTAATTATGTAATTGTGTGTACTATTATATAAGGAAGACATAAGTCTTGTTAGTGAATTCTGATGAAGTCCTGGTTGTAAGGACGAAAGAACTCAATTCTATTGCTATAAATTTGGGAAGGATACCAGCAAACTAACCTTTGCCAGCCTTTGATAGGTCCCCTAGGAACACTTTCCTGTCTCTTAATTTGCTTCTTTTTTCTTCTAATCTCTCTTTCCACCTAAAGATAACCATCCCCACTCACTCTGAATACTGCATAGTTTACCGTCTAACATTTTGGTTTCTTTCTTATCCCTTCATTTATTTATCCTACTATGCACCTGTTTGCTATTACTGCTAGTCCCATGACTCTCACCCCATCTTACTGTTGACAAACTTGTCTTTCTATTACCCGCTTATTTCTTTTTTTCTCTTGTTTTCCCATCCTTTCCATACAACTATCTCAATGTCATTTTTTTCTTCTCTTTCTTTCTCTACTGAATAAATTCTATACCTGATGCTTATCTTTACTGAGAGTGACTGTCTCTCACAGCATGGATTTCTCACCCTCGGTCTAGCCCCGCTCCATTCACCCTCGCTATGCTCAGGCTCACTGTGCTCCCCTACCCTACTCCAATTCCCACCCACCCCCATTCTCCTGTAACTTATAGCTAACCAGTCCCTCCCCTCTATAACCACACCCCCACAAGCAGCAAATCACACCTCATATTTCAAACATCCAACCCTATACTAATCTGTACACCATACTTCATTTTTTTTCTTTTTTCCACTTCTTTTTCTTTTTCTTCACACTTTTTTAGCAACATTTGAACTAGATTACCATCCACCCACTTACTCTACAATGTATAATATAAACTATGCTTTACCTCTCCATGTACTATCAGCCCTACTACTGCTTACACTCCATGCTACCTCCTTCCCATCTAATTTTCCCCCTGAATATCCCTCTCCAACATTGCCCATAATTGATGA
This sequence comes from Protopterus annectens, assembly GCF_019279795.1. Taxonomy (NCBI): domain Eukaryota; kingdom Metazoa; phylum Chordata; order Ceratodontiformes; family Protopteridae; genus Protopterus; species Protopterus annectens. Next base: position 1,777,710,499 of record NC_056739.1, on the reverse strand, counting down.
CCACCAGTATGTCAGACCTACTATCTATATCTCACCATGGGTCTACCTGATAACACCGACATGCCAAAACACTGACAATTAAATAACCGACATGAAAAAAAACAACAAAAAAAGAAAGTTCGAAAACACAAAACTTCACATGCCTGACAAGCCAAAATCCCAACAATCAACAAAACAAATACCTTTCACAAAAAACACACACACAACACAAGCACGCCAAAAACCTTACAAACCTACACTAAACCTTACATACACAACTATCTATGCACTAACCTTAACCCAAACCCTAACCCTAAGGTCCGTCACTATCGCACACTTACCTTATCCGCACCCTAACCCTAACTCACTTAATCCACCCCTAACCCTTAACTCTGTCACTATCACACACTTACCTTACCCGCACCCTAACCTTAACTCACTTAATCTGCCCCTAACCCTCAAGTCCGTCACTATCACACACTTACCTTACCCACACCCTAACCCTAACTCACTTAACCTGCCCCTAAACCTGAAGTCCGTCACTATCGCACACTTAACTGACCTGCACCCTACCCTAATGTCCATCACTATTACACAGTTACATTACCCACACCCTGACCCTAACGTCCGTCCCTACTGCACACTTACCTTAACATGTCAGTATTCTCAGCGTAGGGATTCTCAACTGTCAGTCTTCTCCATTGTCGATCTTCTGGTGTCTGTGTTCTCATTGTTGGCATTGTGCACTTTTGGCGTTTTCAGGTAGACCCCTCACCATACCTCTATAATACCTCCCCCACTCTACATTTTTCTCTTAGATATAACTACACCCAAAATTCTAACACCTCTTTCTATATCTATCACAGTGTATTTTCCAAATTGAAACATCTTAACCTCCATTGCCTTACCCAAATCAAACTCCAGTGTGATATCCATCCTAATTCAGGCCCAACCCTTTCCTCCCAAACCCATTACACTGACATATCCACTAATCCCACATCCTGCTCCTGCCTATCACTAAAAACAGGTAATGCTGACTTGCTTATCATAAATGCCAACCTAAGAACCCTAATGAACAAAGTTCATGAATTTCAGGCTACTTTTACACTGTACAACCCATATATATTTGTCATTACTGAAACTTGGCTTAAGCCCCACATCAGATCTGAATAATTTCTTCCTAATGGCTATAGTATCTGTAGAACTGAGTAGCTAAACATGGAGGTGGTATTGCCATATTATTTAAAGAAAATTTTAGTTTGATACACCTTGACACTTCCCCACCTGATATCTCTAACCTTGAAATTTTAATAGCACGCCTTGAACTTAAAAAACACAAGTCCATTATCTTTATAGTTACCTACCTGCCCCCTGGAAAAAATCTCCAAAATATAGAAAACATCCTAGAATGGGCCTCTACAAATTTCACCCATGAAACTATAACACTAGAAGACTTCAATCTTGACTGGACCACCTGCTCTTCTAATACCCCTACAAACTTCATTAATCTTTAGAATTTCTCCCAAAGAATCAACATCTCCACACACATTGACAAACACTCCAAGAGACAATCCACTCTTGACTGAATATTAACTAACAGGCCCAATATTACATATGATGCTGAGTGTCTCCAAGACACACTAAGTGATCACTTCCCTACCTACTTAGTTAGAAAGCATTTTCAGAATTTCTTCAATATTTCTTTTTGCTACATTCGCAATAAAAAAACATTTCTGTCGTTCTTTATTTAACTCTCTAATTTTACAATGTGATTGGACACCCTTGAAACATCTTCCACTTGATAGTGCAGTTCAGAACTTCAATACCTCCTTCCTTCAAATACTTAATGAACTACCCCTATAAGAAAAATATGCACCAACTCTTACAGGCTTCCCTGGCTATCAAAAGACACTCTTCATTTACTAAAACAACAAGATAGAGCCTGGTCTCACTATCAAAGTAGTAAAACTAAATAAAACCTCACTACCTACCAGCAACTTAGAAATCAGGCTAAAAAACTAATTAAACACAACAGAAAAACTACTTCCATGCAAATCAACTAAATTACCGGAACAATCCCAAAAGATTCTGGCAAACAATAAATCTCCTTCTCCAAAATGAGTCCATAGCCACTCAGTTTAACTCCCACTTTATTAACTCAATAACTTCCCTACTTAACAACACCCCAATACTACTCCTACCATACCTCAGACTCCTGACAACAACACTACCTTTCTTAAACTAAAATCAGTGCAAACCAACTACATTAAAACTCTTATCACCAAATTAAAACCTTACACACTAGCTGCTGACCAGCTACATAGTGACTTTCTTCAACTAGCAGCTCCTTCCATTGCTTACCCTATAACTGTTCTAATCAACCGTTCTGTCCCTGAACAGTATGTACCATCCCTTTGGAAAATATCCCACATAATCCCTTACATAAAGGTGGCCACTCAACTGATACATCCAACTATAGACCCATAGCCATTCTGTCCCCACTTGCCAAAATCTTAGAAAAATGTGTACACAAACAGATATTAGACCATTTCCTGACCAATAAGCTATTATCCAAAACACAGCAAGGTTTCCAGCCTAAGCATAGTACCAGTACAGCACTCATCAGCTTTACTGATACTGTATACCAACTTAAAAACAAAAAACAACTAGTATCTGCTACCTTCCTAGACATGTCAAAAGCATCTGACACTGTGTCACATCAAATACTTCTAAATAAACTAGCCATCTACCACTCCAGCTCTAAAATCCTAAAATGGTTTCACAGCTACCTGACTGACAGAAACAAGCCACTCAATGGAAAAATAAACTCTCCAGTCAGCTCCCTGTAAGAGTTGGGGTCCCACGAGGCTCAATCCTTGGTCCACTCCTATTCACTAATTTTGCTAATGACCTTCATACTGCAGCTAACCCAGCCTCAATTGTAAATTATGCTGATGATGCTTCCCTGATCTGCTCTGCCCCCACTATCAAAGAACTTCAAGAAAAAATTCAAGCAGCCCTCCACAGTATAGAAAACTATCTAACACTCCATCAACTTACACTTAATACCCACAAAAATAAGCTTATGGTCTTCCACCAAAACCCAACATCTAAAAATCTACCTCCTATATTTATTTTCTCTTCCAATGGTACCATAATAGAGCAAGTAGAACATACAAAACTTCTTAGTGTTACAACTGATAGTGGACTTAGGTCTGATAAACACCTTGCTCTAACCATTAAAAAGGTGCATACCAAACTGGGTTCACTCTACAGAGCAAAACCATTTCTTACTGACCAAGTCAGATATGCTAATGCTCAAACCCATCTATTATCTTCCCTTCTATACAGTTCTCAAATATTTACAAACCTTCACATATCTGACTTAAATAGCCTCGAATGCTACTATAACAAAATTGCAAAATTCACTACAAATCAGTCTTATAGATCTCACCACTGTACTGCATTAAATCAACTAAACTGGCTAGAACTCCCACATTTCTTCTCCCTGACTCAACTACTAACTGCCCACACAGTCATATACAAGCCAGACAGCTGTCCAGCTCTATTAGACCTAGTCCAGCTCTATAGTAACCTAACATCCATTAGCTCTGCGGAAAAAAATATTGTTAAAAGTTAGTAAAGACCAAAACGCTTATGGCATCTCCCTATTCTCTCATGCCATAGTCAAGCAATGGAACTCTCTTCCACAGCATATTCTCACCATCAGTAAAACACTATCATTTAAACAGACCCATAAAGAACATTTCTCCCTAACATAGGCTCTGCTCCTGTAGTACCCCAGGCTAAACATCTGTACCTGCAAATATTTATATCCTCCATTTTCCTCCCTTTCTCAGTATCTCCTGGCTTCTTGGAATCATTCTCCCATAAGAATTCCAGAAGAATAGCATGAAGTATGGAGAAAGGACAATGCTTGATATACTTTGATAATTGCTTATAATTGCTCAATATGTTTTAATATGTCTAAATTTGTTACTTCCTGATTTCTTTTTGCTAACACTACTGTAATAACTTTTAATTTGTATTCCTGTGTATGTCCTACAATTAACTGTAACTTATATATGTCATATGTAAATACTGTTGTAATCCACTTTGGAGCTTTTCTCCCTGAGTCTCCTCTGAAAACGGGCCACTGGCCCAGCCGGACACTACCCGGTTAACAAATAAAATAAATAAATTAAATAAATATTCCTGGTATCTGGTATGTTATTGACTGCTTTTCAGTTGTGTTTTTTAGTAGTTTTTTGTGTTTATTTCAGTTTTCTATCATCCCAGAATGTTACTGGTCTCGATTCCTAATACAGGCAGCACTCATTTTTAATTTGTAGCTCTTTGTTTGTCTTTTTTTTTTCTTTTTCTGGCTAACCACAGATTTTTACAATAACAGTAAAATATCAAAAATTGAAATATGTGTTATTTTATCTTTTCATTGGTTGAACTTACAACAATTATGTTTTTATGATCACCAATTTTATACATTATATTTATCCTCTTGTCTTTTTATAAAATTAATAAAAATAGATTTTCTAAAATATATAAATATGTTTTATGAGATGTTTAGCAGACATCATTTTACTATGATCTGTGTCAGTCAGCAGAAAAATTAAAAAAATGAGAATAATAAAATAGTTCATGAAAGTGTGCCAGTTGTTGGCACCATGGCATAAAGGTATAAGGGGCTCCATGACAGAAGTGTCACTCAGTATAGTCACAAAACAGCAGTATTTTTAAAAAACTTGAATCCAAACTTACATGAATCACTGAAAATGCATATTTGTAGGGAAGGCTTCACCCACTGCAACTTTTAATATGGCAGCTGAGCTCCCACATTATTGCTCCAGCACTACTACTGCTTATACATATTTACGGCAAGATCACTGTTTCTTGGAGTAATGACAAATCATTAAGGTACTGCACCTTCAACCTTTCAAGGATACTGGAATCACAGGTTAGTTATCACACAACACAGTGTAGATTACTATTTATTTATTTATTTTATCCTTTGTTGACCAGGTTAGTTCCACTAGGCTAACAGAGTCTTTTCAGGGTAGACCTGAAAAGGTATTTATACTAATAGGGGAAATTTGGGCAGAGCACCAGGGAACTTCCACTACTGTTTTTGATAAGTATCATGGAATCTTTTACATCCTCCTGTGCTACCACCAGCTCAAGCATATAGGGCATCCATTTTATATCTCATCAGAAGGATGGCACACTCAGGAATGCAGCACCCCCTAATGCTGCACTGCAGTGTCAGCAATCAATCTACCTGGTGTGGAAAAAGAACCCACAGCCATCTGCACTGTCCCCCTGACACTGCTAATGTGTTAAAACACTAATATTGTGTATTTAAGCCTCATACCCAGCATAAAGCATGACTATGATCCAGGTGAGCCAAGTTCAATTATCAGCCCATGTGATGGAGGATCCAGTTAGGAAATGTGAAGGAGGAGGGAGTGTCAGATGCTTTCACTTCCATCCTGCAGGGAGGGTTATGAAGCACCCAGTGCAGGAATTATAACTGTGTGGTAGACTATACATGTATGCACCATACAATATCGCAGAGTGTGGGGGCTTGAGCTTGCCAAGCTGGGCTTTACTCTGTAGCCTGCACAGCAAATGTCAAAAAGCATGTATTTATACAGGGGTTAAGCAATGCACCTGTCAGACAACAAGGAGGGGATTTAGAGACAGAAGATAAAATGTTCTTACTTGCTAATGAATTGCGGCTTACAAGTAACAGCTCTTGCCTCCCATGCTCATTTTATGTATTTGGACACTAGTAAGCCAGTAATATAAATGAGTCATGGGGCAGAATAGAAGTATGTTGCTCATGAGGAGAGCAAGGGAGAAAAAAACAAAATTAAAAAGTATTCTGATTAATTAAAATTGGACCACTTCTTTTTCTAGAACAGTTCTTAATAAATATCTTAAATACTGCAAAGTGAACGCCATACACATACAGAACTTTTTGTTTCAAAAAAGCATCTATCACTTTCTTCATCATGTACATTTTTTTTTTTTTGGTAAATAACATTTGAGGGTCTGGAAGGCCAATTTCTGAAGCAGCAGGCCTTGCAATATCCCTAGATTTTATGTTATTTTATTAATAATGCAGTTTTTGTAGAATTATTGCATGCTTATCTGCTGGGTGGAGAAAAAAACAAATTCAGCAGAAAAGGTGATCACTGTGAACAACCAGATCGAGATTTTTGTGTCTGTGGTTTGTGAGTGTGAAGAAGATGAATTTTTGATTATGTACCACAGCAGGAGAAAACTTTAGAAATAATGTTGTACATTAAGATAAGTAGAATTGTGTCACTGTCCATATGGGAAACAAGCAGAGATTCAGGAGCTGAGAGGAATACTTAACAGTGGAACATTACCAGTGAATGGAAGAACAACACCTAACCTCTGGTAATAATACTGGACTACATTAGTAGGCCAACACCATGCATACAACAAAACCACTCCCCTGTGATTCTGCCTTGGTTTTCCTTTTGCTCTCGGTACGATTCCTTCCAGCATGACAATAAGAACTCAGTAACACTTTTATATGTTCCTACTACTCTTGCATGTTTTAGCTCTTCTCTCTCAGTAGGTACTATCCCTCAGACAACTGCAAATGGAAGGAGACATTAACTTCAAGACAACACTGAAATGAAAGTAAAAAAATCAATAAAAGTATTCCACAGAATATGATTCCTCAAAAACGTTTTCATCCGAGTGTGCTTTCCTTGAAATGACTGTTCAGAATCATAAAATAAATCTGAAATTCCCTCAGTATTCAAATAAGTTTGCAAAGTCATATCAGAAAAAGTCATCTAACAAATGAGTACCATGACTTATTATTATAACTATAATTAAAATGATCTTTTCTCTGTGATAACCATGACCATGTTAACTATGGCAGTAATTCCAACTTCTCAGCATTCCTATAAATATTGTAACCTTCGTGTATTGTTCTGCTGTTGAAGAAAGAACTAATTGCACAGACGGAAGGCTTTTCCAGTTCATGAGCTGAAATAGAAATGCAATAGCTGGATGCTGGAACTGTACTTATTAAACATTATTATATGGAAAGTTTTACAAAGGATGCTAAATAAAATGAATAATTTGAAGACAATTAATTTAATTGTGTAATTATTTCTATTTCACTTACAGATGGGAAAGATGATTTAACACAGAAGAGACTATTCAGAATAAAGCTTTCTAAAATTATCATATTACACCGCATTAGATATTTAAGACACTGAATCACCTGCAAACCACTGTGCTGTCTGCATTTAGTCTATGGAGTTTTGTGAAAAATCTGAATAAACTTTGGAAAGTAAATCTACAATTATTTCAGTAATGGTCAGTGGTTTACCTCCATACTGAAGATAAATTTTAAGTGTTAGAAGTACCATTCATAAAAATGTCCTTAACAGTATAAGTTGGCTACTAAAATCAAAACAATAGCCCCTGTAAGACAGCTTGCCAGTTTTTTTTAAACATACAGAATAAGAACAAGTTTAGTAATCTAAAGAACCAGCGATTCTTTAAAACAGCATTATTATTATTTTACAGAGTCATCATATTCCTTACAGATGAAAGAACATTGTCTAACAGTAACCAGTCTTTTAGCAAACTAACTTCAGCACTACTCTGTAACCTATGCTAAATGCATTTATCAGAAGCACCTTTTTAATTTGGTGGAGGAGGGGGCTCCATGGCAATCTGGGCAAGTAACTTGCATAGAGTCATACAATATATAAGTGGAGAATGGTATAATCAAATCCAGGGCTGTTAGATATTGTTGACTATGGTAAAAAACAGAACTACCTTGCTGCTCAAGTTTGGCAGCCATTTGAAATATTTTATTTATTTCTTTATTGACATTTGTTAACTGGGTTGGTCCAGCTGAGCCAGGGGCCCATTTTCAGAGGAGAAAAGCTCCAGAAACATTACAAGTTACAACAATGGTTACAAAAGATAAAATCAACAGCTAATAAAGCAGAAGTTAATCGATATTTAACAGCATGATATAGCATAGGTCTGCTAACAGGAAGAGGTCTATAATTGTCTTACATAACTTGATTCTAGGAGTGTAAGCGTTTTTACAAATTCATATAAACATAGTAATAGTCAAAAACTGTCAGAAATACAATACAAAACAATGCAATACAAAAACAATACAATAACTTTATACATATATATATATTAAATCAGCAAATGCTGATTTATCGACCCCGTGTAAGTAAAAGCTTACAATCCAGAACACTTAGAACAGCAATTGTTTTCCCAGGGAAAAAATTGCTCATCCAAAAAAAGTAAAAAGAAAAACAAAAAAACTTTAAAACATTACATAAAGTTGTGCCCCTCACACTCCCCCTACTTAAATATACCAACTCTGAGATTGCACTACATTGACAAAAATGGCAAGATAATGAAGACGGCCAAGAGATATCTTTCCCAGGGAAATAATTCACTTATATGCCATTTCAGTATTTTGCCGTTTCATGCTTTCAAGTTCGATTAAGACGCATTCGAAAGAATGCGTCTTCGATCATATAATAGGGAACCTATATACACACATATATATATATATATATATATATATATATATATATGGATCTAGGACTATTTAACAAATTCACACTTTACCGAAACACAAACACTTACACACAGTTTCGCAAAAGTGCTTTTTCACCGAAAATGCACTTTCACAAAACAGTAATAAAAAATAGAAAACATAAACTAAAAAAAAAAAAAAAAACAATAGTAATCACGTTTATGCAAGGGGGGGCAACCCCCCTGCACCCCCCCCCCACTTTTATAGTCTCACTCCGAGATCGCACTACAGTGGGGAAAAGGGAATATTCCCTTATCCCACTGTGCCGCGATCTCACCAATAGCCCTTTTGCAATGTTTTTTATCTTTTTTATTTCTGTTTCGTGAAAGTGCATTTTCGGTGAAAAAGCACTTTCGCGAAACTGTGCACAAGTGTTTCGGTAAATTGTGAAGTCGGTAAACAGTTCTAGACATATATAAATATATATATATATATATATATATATATATATATATATATATATATATATATATATATATATATATATATGTTAAAAGTGAGGAGATAGGGAAAAGTAAAAGGCTCAGAGAACAAGTAGAAGGAAGTAAAGGGGTATAGGGGAAAAGAAGCAGAGTTGATGACAGAGGAGAAATAGGTCAAGTGGAGGTTTGACATGGGCAGGACCACATTTTTTGTAGATGAAGTTTTAGTTCTTGTTTAAACAGACACTTTTGAGAAATACTTCTTATAGTGATGGGGAATGAGTTCCAAGCATGGGCTACAGAGCATTTGTAGAGGGACTTTCTAATATTTTTACTGGGTTTGTCGAAGACGTGTTTGCTGGTAGTTCGGAGCTGTCAAGGGGGTTATAGTAGGAGACTTGATTAGAGATAGGTAGAGAGGGGTAGGAAGAAGGGTTATTCAGGATAGAGTGTGTAATATGTAGTTGAGGGAGAAGTAATTGTTTAGAAAATTCTGGCCATTTGAGTGTCTTAAGGGCAAGGCAGTGGTGAGATGTGTAAGGGAAATTGGAGGTAAATCTAGCAGTCCTTGTTATATGTTTGCTCTAGTTTGGTGATAAGTGATGTTTGAACATTAGTAAGGACAGGGGCAGTGTAAAGAAGACAGGGTAGAAGGAGGGGCTGAGCTAGGGAGGGTTTGGAGGAGGGTGTAAGGAAATTTTGGTTGCAATAGAGAAGACCAAGTTTCTGGTGGGTCTTTTCTATACATTGTTGGATATGAATATCGAATTTTAATTCATCATCAATAATTACTCCAAGTAGTTTGGTATAGGTAATCCAGGAAATCACTGAGTCACACCAGGAGCAGTCTCACAGTAGTTTATTAAATTTCCAAGTTAAAACACAAATGCTCAGCAAATGAGCACATTTTTGTATAAAACTTCTTCAGATATAAAACCCATTTCATAAACCTCTTAGTCCTTTTATAGCTAAGTTAACCAGTCAAACATACGCATAGCCCATTACATCATCACTGGAAGAGCTTGAATGAATATTCCGTTCACTAATGAAATCACAAATATAAAATTCACATAATCAATCAGCAGCTGCAACATCATCAATGATGTTGCTTCCTGGTAATCAGGAGGTGGGATATTCCTGCCACGAAAGCATTCGGAATAAGGGCAGTAAAGAGAGAAATAATGGAATATGGACAGATTTACACACTACAACAGATTTTTCTGCCACTCCTTGTGTATTTACTACTCCAGTCTCTGGCCAACATGCACAAATTAAATTACACCAAGGTGACTGTTTAAACTATAATTTGGACAATGAGACTGATTTTAATGAATGGTTAAATAAGAAACATGACTTTGGGTTCTGTGGCTGTAGTAGGACATGAGAATGATACTTATAACAACAGTCTTTGTTGTTTTAAAACTTTAGTGTTAAAATACAAAATGCACTGGATCTTGACAATTCCTATTTGAAACAATGTTTGAGTATTGGTGTAGTACCAAAAGGCTTACAGGTTTGGAAATTTCCAAACAATGTTTGTGAAGGTACGGAATTTTACAATGAATTAATTAATATTTTTGATAGAGCTGGTACTGATATTGTGAGGGCATTAATTAAAAACAATGAGTGGAAATGGAGGTAATTTCCAAACAAATAGATGAAGTTAACCATAAGTTAATTAATGACTTCTTGTTTACAGTTAAAGATTAAAGAAAACAGTACTTTTTGATTAGGGATTTTATGGAGAAGAAGTGCCAGGAGAACATTAAACAGAAGTGTAAAAAGTTAGAAAGAGATAGAATTAATATAGGGAATTACACAGTTACCCAAGATGTAATAGTAGGGGTAAAGACACTTGAACAACTTCCCCAGATGATTATAATGGGGAATTACACAATTACCCAAGAAGTAATAGTAGGGGTAAAGACACATGAACAACTTCCCCAGATGATTATAATGTTGATGTGGAACACTATCATAATGATGACATACAAGAAGGTAACTATTCATTTAATAATGAACACACATGTTTTCATGACCCTTTAGTTTATCCACCCCTCCAGAGGTCCAAAAGATTGAGGAACAAAAATTTCCCTCAGTACACAAACCAATGGAGGGGTAGGGACAAAGGGAGAGGGAGGAGCAACATGAGGATGCTTGATAATATTATTAATGATTGTTTCAAGTATTCACTAGGTGGTTACAACATTTTTAATTACAGTGATTTAGAACTCAGTGAAACACATTTTAAATTATTTTCAAAAGGGTTTACCTTTGTACCAAGGCACAAAGCAGATATTAGTGGGGTAATAATTGACCTGAAATTGTTCTTAAGGAAAATGAATCTACAAGTTACTTTAGGAAAGAATGATTGTTACCATGGAAATGAACAACTAAAGAGAAAGAGTACATTTAACCCACCTCTACATCCCCAATTAAAGACTTTTGAGTCACTAGTAGAAAAAGAACTCCAGAAAGAGGTTCAAAGGAATAAGTTTCCATCTAACTTAACTAGGGAAGAAAGTGAACTGGTGAAACAAATTAGAGACAACACGTATGTTAGAGTAATGCAACCAGATAAGAAGTGGGGCTGTACTCATGAACAGTGTGATGTACAAAGCAAAAAGGATGGATATTTTAAATGACCCCACTAAGTATTTGAGGGTGTCAAAGAATGAAATTAACATTGCCCAAAAACTAATATACTTGAAGTTGAATGAATTACTACTTGATAAATTAATAGATATAGAAACATATACTTTTTTACTCAATGAGAGACCATGTCAATATTTGGCATTCCGAAAGTACACAAAGATGCTTATAATCCCCCCCCCCCCCGAGACCCATAGTTTTGGCAGCAGGCTCAGTTACAAAGTCCCTGGTGAAATACTTAGATATGAAATTAAAAAATATTCCCATGACTGCTTAAAATATTTTAAAAGATTCGTGGGATTTTTTGAGAAACTTAAAAAGTGATGCATGATATGACCAAGTTCTTTTTGAAACTATTGACATTACAGATTTATTTGATTGTATACCTCATGATTTAGGTATGACATGATTTGAGGAAGCAATCAACCATGCATTTCATGTTTGTAATGAGTTAATGGAAACAGTTTTAAAGAACAATTTTGTGTACTTTGAGGGGGAATTTTTTAAGCAAGTGAGCGGTGTGGCAATGGAGGCCAGTTGTGCCCACATATATGCAAATGTTATTCTTTTGGTCTGGGAAAAGAATTTTGTACTGAACTCTTCATTCAAGGACTGTTGAATACTGTATAAACGTTTTTTGGAAGGTATAGTTATATTTTGGGCAGACATGGAATAAAGATTTTTAGAATTTCTAAACTACATTTCTAACACTACTAATTTTTTGAGGTTCACCTATAAAATGAACCATGCAAGACTGAAATACTTGGACATAGCTATAGAAAAGACAAACCAAGGTTACATATCCTTAGTATACAGGAAAGACACTTATTCTAATTCATTTTCACACTACAGCAGTGCCCACCCTTTCAAACAGAAAGCTAGTATTATTAAGGTCCAGTTTGCCAGAATAAGTAGGTTTCTGATGATGATAATTTTGAATGTGAATATCAAAAGTTATTTATTATGTTTAAGGATAGGGAGTATCCCATCAACCTTATTACTAAATTATATAATGAAGTAAGAAATGGCCGTAGTACTAAGTTTTGACCCATTTTGGGAATATTAGCTCCAATCGAGACTATTGTCTTGGAAAATGAACAACATCTTTTAAGTTCAGGAGAATCTAGAAATTATGAACATTCTTTTATTACAGATTTCAGTGGGGATGCCCATATTATTACGAATGTAATTGAAAATTAATGGAACAGATTTTCCAGTTTATCAGACTTGAATGGGGTCCAAAATATCCCCTTGAAGTGTGTATTTAGGAAAGGGCACAATTTAAAAGAATTAATAGAAAGGAAGACAAACCTTCCATCTAAGCTTGGTAAACTGGGCACCTACAGGTGTGGTAGGTGTCCACAATGTGCCTATATTAGGCACAGTGATAGACTCATACTAGCTGCCAGGGACAAAAATATCATGGGCATGACTTACAGCACTTATGATACAAGAGGGGTTGTATATATAGCTAACTGCACCCATTGTCCAGTATTCTACATAGGGAAAATGGAAAGGAAGTTAAAGCAGAGAATATATGAGCATATGAACGATATTAAATAAAAAGATTGGTTGTACCTTGTATAGGCATTCTTTAGATTGCTCTAGTGCAAGGTTTTTATTCCTTGTTTTGGAAATGATCCCTAAGGATGTTAGAGGAGGATGGTGGGAAACCAGTATAGAATACAGGCTTTATTGGCAAATTATTTTGGAGGTCAACAAACTCCCTGGGTTTAATGAGAATGTATCGCTGGCACCTGTAAAAAGTGTTCCGAGTATCTTCAAACAAGTCAAACAGTGTTGGAACTGTTTTTCTTGTATTTTAATTCTAGTTTTTAAAGTTCATACAATTGTTATTCTGTCACCCTTTTTTATTTCAGCTGCTTAGTGAGGATATGCCTTTTATTGCTTTGAAACCATAAATATTTTATTAGTTACATTAGTTACACCAAAGTAGAATATGTAGAAAAAAGCAAAAGAGGTGACAAACATGGTGCACGGAGTATAAAAAACTGTTTAATAAGCTTAAGTAAGAGCTTTTGCATCTGCAAGGATGCTTCTTCAGACTTACGTAAGTCTCTTTTTTTGTTTTTTTTCTACATAAATATGCTTTGAACACACCTGCTCAGCTGAGATCAATACAAGAATAAAAGACAGAAATAGATTTTTTCCCTGTACTATACCTTCCATACCCAACTATTGATAAAACAGGTACCTGCTTTCCATCAGCTTTCTAAGTCTGCTCTAATTTAAAGGAGTTAGAAGTATGAATTTGGGTCAGTCTATCATGAGATGTAGTTTTTGGCCATTCCAACCTGCATCTGAAATAGCTTGCCACACTGTTATAGATCTTTTATCCAGTCATAGATAGTACATATAGTAATAATGTCACTTTAGTCTGTAAAAGGTACCTATGGAATTGCTTTCTCCAACTAGAACATTAGCTTAATTGAATGTTTACCCCTCATCCTTTCGAGTTTTGAGCAGACATTGGTGCAGCTTATAAATGATATGACATAACAACTTTTCATTTATCCCCCTTACATGTTTATTAGCACTTCTTCTGACTTGCTGGAAGTACAATGTGTCATTTGTATTATACTGAGCTATGGCAAGTGAGAGCAGTACTGCATGAAATGAACACATTCAAAATATAAGGTCAGTAATCACTGTATTTGGAACAGTAAAAAATTAAGTGCAAACAGGGAGAAAATACTTACTATTTCTAAGACAGTAGTATCTCAAAGTATTCTCCCAACTCCAAGATACAGAGATCACTTATTAAAAATTCAAGTACAGTCATTGCTGTCAGTGGCGGCTGGTGACTTCAAATCACAGGGGGGCTGCAGGAGACAGCTGAATGGGTGGGGTCAAGGGGAAGGGGGTGTGGTCAACCAGAAAGGGGAGGAGCTGTGCACAAAACCACAAAAAACTAACTTTAATTACATATGCTGCCCTGGGTGGCAAACAATCATTATGAAAGTCCAATCAAGACAAAAATAAGTGTAGAAGAATAAAAATATTTCAATGCATTGGCTGCATGACAGCTTACTTAATATCTAGATGGAAACAAAAGGTTGTGAGGCATGAAAAAATAAATTACTTTTTAAATACATTACTGGAATGCCAGTCAAAATCAAGTATAAGAAAAACCAGAAGCACTCAACTCAAACCACTTCTCCTTGCACTGCAGTTCTAATTATAATATATTCAGCTTTATTAAAGTACCAAGTAACATGCTGAAAGTAGAAATCTATGTGATGCCCCCACTTGTAAAAATGTTTCTTATCCAAAAAAGACCTGCTGCCTGACAACTTGTTTCATGGGGAAAACATGATAAAAGTAAAAATGAAAAGCAAACAAGAAACAAGCTCAAGATACATTGCTTAAAGGATTACTGTACAGGTTATGGACCACACATGATTGGCATTCTGTTTAGTTCACGGGTAAAGTCTGTAGAGATGACTGGAAGTCTCCAACAAGTGTAATGAGCTTTTTAAAATAATGGAATCCTGTCCTTTAATACCCAAGGCTTATACATTATCTAGTCAGGTATTCTCTGCATGGCAACAACAGAAAGGCTTTCAATGTTGGCAATTCTTTAACAGTATGCTTATTAAAGCTTACTTGCATTTTACGATCTCAGACAAGCTTACCTTATGGTCATTAAAGCATTGCTACTTAAACACAGAGCAACAGGCACTTTGAGTAATAAGCATAAATCTGAGTAATAATCATAAATCAACAGTACAAAAATATGACAGAAACCAGACCATTCTGCAAAATCAAGAACAGATGAAAAGCCACTGTAGTACTTATGCAGTGTGTCCTCCCCATCCAAGGTAGATACAACTACTCCTTGCCTTGCTTGGACACATCCAGAGTCACTACATGGGGGAGTGGGGTGCAACAAGCATGTCACAATTTGAAATCTCTCTGGCTGACTGTGATAGCCCTGACACATTTGTCATACCTCTCAACCTCAAGAGCAAGAAATCTGGACAAAGCCATACACAGAAGTGGGACAAAGGCCCAACAATAAGGACAATTTTTAAATATTGCTCTAATAAACTTAGAAAGATAATAGAATAGGTCTTGCATTAGTATGAATTTTCTGAAGGGTATAACATCTGAAACTCAAATGTCTGTCATTTTCTAACTTCAGTCTTTAGTGATTTGTCACTAATTTGCCAAAAAACACAATTTTATGAAAAATGGACCAAAAATGGGATGCAAAAATATAAAATAGACACACAATACAGCTGCTACCTGTCAAAGAAGGGACACTTTAATATTAGTACTGCTACCTTGAGCAGCTGACAAAATAAAAGAATCTACATGCATTTCAAGTAATCTATAACTTTGATTATTACAGTTATTTCTTAATTGTAAACCCTCCATGTTTTCTTCCAAAATTGCTATTTTACGGAGGGATTATTAGGGGGAAGAGCAACATTTTGAGGCAAAAATTGGGGACAGTTGAGAGGTTGGCTATGCCTAATTCTATAAAGCAATTTATTTGCATGTACCTCTCAACCTGTTAATGCAGTAAATATGAACAAGGCCAAATATATTGGGGGCACATATAAACAGTACTAAAAATTGCTCTTGTATAAACTGAGACAGTTGATAGAACAGATCTTACTTTAACATGCATTTTTCTGAAGGTTATGAAGTCTGAAACTTATTATTTAGTGACTTCTGGCAAATCATTTAGTAATTAAAACTACAAATTTTATGAACAACAAACCAAAAATAAGAAGCAAAAGTCTATTCATTTTTTGAAAATCTGGACAGTTGGGAGGTATAGTTCAGCTGGGCCTGTCTGAGTATGCTGCCCTTCCCCCCCTGACAAAATAATGGTTGAATGGAGCCTCTGCAGCCATTCCAATGAACCATTACTTGGCTATTTCACTCCATTTACCATAAACACTAATGTGCATACCGCTTTACTTCTATGATGAGTTGGACTTCATTTGAAAGTTTTATTTTGTATTTTACAGCACAAACACTAAGCCATCTGTTAAACAAAGCAATGCAGTCTCACAATGAAAACTTAGCATTAAAACTTCTCTGCCCTTGAAACTCACATTCATTGAAACAGCATTGAAACCCACATTCAAAGAAAATACATTTTGCCAGTGGCAGATAAAGATTAATTTTGGGCTGTTTTCGAATCATAGACCCCTTGCATATGAAACATACATGTGCTCTTTGATACACCTTCCTCATTGTACTAAAATTATATTCCTTGTACAATACAGTACACTTGTTAGAGGTGTTTTAAATTTGTTTTGAACATTTTTCCAGTAAGCAATGAAACAAACCATATGCACCCATAATGGCAAAACTGCCCAGTTGAGAACATTTATCATAAAAAAGTCTACTCAGACTTCCACAGTCCACCATTATTAGTAAATATACACAATTCTACAGTCCACCATTATTAGTAAATATGCACAATTCCACAGTCCACCATTATTAGTAAATATGCACAATTCTACAGTCCACCATTATCAGTAAATATTCTACAGTCCACCTTTATCAGTAAATATGCACAATTCTACAGTCCATTATCAGTAAATATGCACAATCTCTGAAGTAAGTCATCTAAATAATTCCACATTAAAGAAATCTGTAACTAATGAAGCGGTTGCTGCTAGCAATCACCTTTATATTTCATGGTTTCATCGAAAAATAAAGTGTCTGTTGCCCCTCAGGAATAAATTGCCTATATTACATTAAAAGAAATGATAAGCTAGTAATAATATTGCAAGAGGAAATGGATGGCAAACTGATAACGAACTCATAGTTAGTATCTTCACCAAGGAGAACATTCTCAGTACGGCAGCATCCACCCATTGTGGGAGTAGAACCCACAGCCTTCTGCATCAAAAGCAAGTACACAACCTGTTGTGCTATAGTATTAACTAGGCAAAGCACTAAACTTCTATTCCCCTGCAGCTCTCAGCTCCTTGTAAAATCTACTCAATACTCAACTGCATCTCAACTTCACAGCTCAAGAAAACTGGAAAAAGCCAAAATGTATTGGGGGTCAAAGCCCAAAAAACAGGGACACATTAAACATTGCTTGTATAATCTTGGAAAGTTGCTAGAATAAAATGTGTTACCACCATATATTTTACTGCCAAGGTCCCTGAGCAAAAAGAAGTCAGAGTAACATACCACTACACCACATCAGCTGCTTTGTAAAAGAGAGGAAGACTGAAACTTAAATGGCTATCATTTAGTGAATTCAGTTCTCACCATTGCTGTCAACCATTTAGTACAAAACACCTGGACAAACCCAGTAATGAGGGAATACAGCCCTCAAACATATTCAGTGAATTCAGTTCTTGCCATAGCTGTCAACCTTAGCACAAAAACCTGGACAAAGCCAATAATGGGGGAATACAGTCCCAAAAATAGGGACAAATTTAAAATATTCATCTTATAAACTTAGAAAATTGCTAGAAAAAAAGGTTGTGCTACTATGTATTCTGAAGAACATGAAGTTTGAAATTCAAATGCCGGTCAATTTTACTGCGGACAGAACAAAAACAATTTTCAGCAGAGACGCAGGGATTAATACTGCAGACACGTCTTTGTAAAATGGCAGGGCACCAGAGCAAATCCACACAAACACAGGGAGGAGATGCAGACAGAAGCCACCCCAACCAAGAATCAAACCAGAAAACCTATAGCTGTGAGGCAACAATACTACCACTGCACCATCAATTATGCAAGGAATTAAACATTCAGAAACCTGAAGTCTGAAATTCAAATGCCTGTCAATTTTACTGTGGACAGAACAAAAACAATTTTCAGCAGAGACACAGGGATTAAAACTGCAGACACATCTTTGTAAAATGGCAGGGCACCAGAGCAAATCCACACAAACACAGGGAGGAGATGCAGACTCCACACAGAAGCCACCCCAACCAAGAATCAAACCAGAAAACCTATAGCTGTGAGGCAACAATACTACCACTGCACCATCAATTATGCAAGGAATTAAACATTCAGAAACCTGAAGTCTGAAATTCAAATGCCTGTCAATTTTACTGCGGACAGAACAAAACCAATTTTCAGAAGAGACACAGGGATTAATACTGCAGACACGTCTTTGTAAAATGGCAGGGCACCAGAGCAAATCCACACAAACACAGGGAGGAGATGCAGACTCCACACAGAAGCCACCCCAACCAAGAATCAAACCAGAAAACCTATAGCTGTGAGGCAACAATATTACCACTGCACCATCAAATATGCAAGGAATTAAACATTCAGAAACCCTTAAGTCTGAAATTCAAATGCCTGTCAATTTTATTTAACATTTTTTAATCAGGACAGTCTGACTTGGAACAAAAAAACAATTTTCAGCAGAGGCCCAGGAAGAAATAATGCAGACATGTCTTTGTAACATGGGAGGACACAAAAGCAAACCCACACAAACACAGGGAGAAGATACAGACCCCACAAAGAAGGAACCCCAGCCAAGAATCAAACCCGAGAACCTGCAGCTGTGAGGCAACAATGCTACTACTACACCATCAAATATCAAGCATTGCAACATTTACAAACCACAGATATTATGAGGAACAGATCAGATCGAATATGAGGCAAAAATCTGCAATTTTTTTACAAATGGTGGTGGGTAGGGAACTCAAGTCTTTAACACCTGCATACAGGGTACAGGGTTCAAGCCTGAGGTATTCCCTACCACACCACCATGAGCACCTGGGGCATTTACACACACACACACACACACACACACACACACACACACACACACACACACACACACTAAAATGAAAGTAATAAGCACCATACACTTACAATCCAGTATAAACATAAAAGCACCATACACACACAATCCAGTATAAACATTGTAAAATAAAAGTAAAAAGCACCATACACTTACCTGAATATATCCAGCTAACGTACATCCTGCCCGCGCAATACTCCAAAGACCCGTGAGAGATCCCAAGCAAAGCCCGACGAGATCCCAAAGCTCCTTCCCGACGACGAGACTGTCCTGACTGCTGCTGTTGCAGTCTGGATGCGACCCATAATCCTAGCGAGTCTGTGCACTTTAAAAGTGCACAGACGTCTCCTTGTGTCCCCCTATGGGGACTGCCGGACTGCCTTGAGCATGCGCATAGACCGACAGTAGTCGGGACTACTGCGCATGCGCGAAGTCCGCAAAAATTCAAAAAATAATTTTTTTTCTATTTTTTATTTTGAGGGGGCTGCAGTCCGGCAGCCCGATGCCACGAGCCGCCCCTGATTGCTGTCTTTGGAGCAGTGATAATTTAAGTCCAAACAGGGGAATATATACTAATTCTAAGACTGCAGTACCTCCACATATTTCTTCTGTGAAGTGCCTGAGATAGGTAATAGGAGGCACATTATGAGACAGATGAAGAAATGATGATATAAAAGCAGAAATCAGAGTAGCTCAAATTGTAGAGAAGGTCAAAGAGGACAGGTTGCAGTGGTTCAGGTACATGTTCTGAAAAGCAGAAAACAACATGCTGAAGCATATTTGAGAGACACAGGAAGAAGGAAAGAAAACAAGAGGATATCCAGCAAACAGATGGATGGATTGTGTAACAGGTCTGAAGCAGTCAGACACGACTGTCAAAAAATTAGGAGAGTGACAGTGCATTAAGCAAGGTGTCAATAGGTGACACATTTTGAACATCAGATTTGTGACATAGGGCTTCTGGTTTAGCACAGAGCAAACATAAATTTTCCCAGCTGTTTTTCAGTTCTATATTTTAATTTAAGTAAAAGAGCTCCACTCTGATAAACTTTTTCTGTCTTCGTTGTTGTGTTTTGGGGGAAGGTACACACTTATGTTATCAAGGTAGGGACAGAGAAGTAAGAAGCAGAGAGAAATTAATATCTTACAGACTGACAAACATGCAAACTCAAGCTATGATGGTGCTCCTGAGGGACTGAATGGTGTGGAGGTCAGTTTAAAAGATGTTTTTCTTGAGTTCTGGAGAATGAATTTTCAGCTAAAGAATAATATTAGAGATAATGATAAGCTTCTGGGAGAGGTTAATGAAGACCTTAATGAATACTCTGATGCAATTAAGAGTTTTATATCATACATTGAGCTGCTTAAGGAAAAGATCACTGCCTCCAAACCTAGACTTAAATAAATGGAAGCATCCCTGCCTGATCATGAAAATAGGGTTAGGCACAAAAGTATCAGAGTGCCAGGGATCCCAGAGACATTGGAAAGAAGGGATTGCCATTCCTACATGAGAGAACAACTTGTGCAATGGTCTTCTACTCCACAGGAATATAGCCACCTTGAAGAGTGCACCAGACTGCATAGGTAGCTGCGGTAATGCGCCTTGGTCACCCCTGCCAAATAACTGGCCATTTTTGCACCTATCAGCAAAAGGAAACAATACTATCTAAAGTCTGAAGACCAGGTTTGAAACTGTTTTATGGAGAAAGCAGGAAATACTTTGATCGGGATCAGGATTACTCAGCTGACACCTGCCTTACGAGAGCCACCTTCACCTCATTGCAAAGGTTGGCCAGATCTAAGGGTCTACACTTTAAAATGTTGTCTCCTGCATTCATTTGGCTGATACAGCCTGGGGAACCCAAAACCAACACCAGTCTAAATTATGCAAAAAGGGATTTAGAGAGAAACTAATGTGGCTACTCATTTCCATTACAAGCTTTGGGAGATGTAGACACTAGCCAGGAAGAACAGGAAGGGCTCTAAGGTTTCCTTAATGGTCATTTACCAGTGTTTTGGAGATATTAGTCACTAAAAGAAAAAGCTGGCACAATTACAATTGGCCAAGAAAAGAGCAAAGCTAGAGAGGGGCAGCATTCATAAAATAAGGGACTGTTGAATGTTTTGGGTCTAGCCTCTGGCAGTGTAGACTAATATATTTGCCTTTGCTTATAGAAGCACTTCTCCTCTTGTGTGCCAATACAAGTAGAACAGATTTTTGTTGGAGATGTTATATTTTCTATCAATATGACAGCTCCCAATGAATTGCTGCTATGTGCAGCATATTAGACTGTAATTGACCTCCTTCACACATGGCAGCTGGTTAATTCCACTGAGAAGTTGGCCTTCAGTCTTTTTATTCTCTTGCTCGCCTGTCACTACGAATATGCTCCTCAGCTGATAGACTGACCAGGTGATATTAATATTTCCTGGAAAGAAGCTGCATTGGGCTTTTACCTATCAGAATAAAATGTAGGTGCCAAGTATGAAGCATTGGTGAATAGCAGCTGAGAGCACCCACACCTATATTACAGCTTACTGATGTAGGTGCGGTCTAACTCATATTACTCTTGAGGGGAGGATTTTATTTTACTGTTTCGTAACTTCATGGATATTTGCTCCAATGATTTGTATAACATTTTCTATTCATTTTGTCTTTGTTAATGGTGTAGGAGCACACATTGTATAGTCACCAATTACCTTATTTGATCATTTGGTTTATTTGCAGCAATTGATTTTCCACATTTCTAGTTATCTTGCCTTATATCTTCCCTTAAATTTCTAAGTTTCTTGAGAAGGGATTAGAAAAAGAGCACAAAGAAGTTGAGCAACATGACTGTTTTAAAGACGGAAGGGGGGAGTCGTTAAGCCAGGATAAAGCAAAAAGAAAGTTAGAATTGCAGAGGTTGGGAGGATTAAAGTTGTGGGGGAAACAAAACAGTCCTGATGGAAAAGGAGGAATTAAGAACTTTGTTAAGGGCAATCCAAAAACAAGAAGAGGACAGCATTTTGAAACAAAGATTTTTATTGGCATTGTTAAATCAGTCTACGTCATTAAGAGCAGTAAGAGCTCTAGCTGCCAGACTAAGGCAGTATAGAGTGGAAAGGGTGATCTAATAGATCAGAAATCACAAGAGGTTGTCCAGGATGAAAGTAAGATTTTGGAAGTGTTTAAGAACTATCAGCACGTCTATATTGTGGAGGGAAAGGAACATAAATGGGAGGACAAGATATTTGGATAGAAATAATCTGCCTACATTGGATGACATTTCCAGAAAGGCTATGACTCACAAATTTACTTTTCCAGAAATAGCACAGAGATAAGTGGTTAAAACCTGGTTTATTATATATTAAGAATAAAAAACATAAAAGTAAAATCACACCGATAATAGCTTTTGTCTCATAAAGTTGAGACTTCATCATCATAATTGGTGATATGACTGCCTTTTATAAATAGAACTGTCACGTGCATATTTTTGAATTTGAAGCTCATACATTTTAAAGAAACAAATACTTACGTAATAAGAAACAATATAGCATATTAAGTGCAGAGCAAAATTATGTGCACTGTAAAATACCAGATCAAAGTAACCTATAAAAACAAGTCCTCAAAAATCTATAACCATACTGTAAAAGTGCTTAAATCAATGAATGGAATAAATAATAATGCTCATACTGTTATTAAATTATCAGAAAAATAATTTTTATATGCCTTCATTTTAAGAAGGCTGGTGATGGATATAATATCATTCAACCATGGAGGTGCAGTTTGGAGTTACAGTGTTAAGTTTATGTAGAAATAGAACAAGTGTTAGGGGAGCAATCTAAGAGCAAGACTTTCAAGAGCAGGGGCCTCCCATCTGAGGTGTGACTATAGGCTAAGCAGCAGATAATTCTGGCCTTGCAGCAACTTTTTAACTCTATTTGGATAGGGGTGACTTTTCTATCCAAATGGAAGCAAGGGATTACTGTGGTAATAAGAAAACATGGGGTGGAATCCCCTGGACACTGCATCTTATAAACCTATGAAAATTCTAAAAATTCAGGATCTAATGTCAAAAATGGACAAAATGGACCTTAAAGTAGATTGAATTAAAGAAGATTCAATCAGACAGATTGAACTATTAAATGATATTTTAAACAGCAAACAATTCAAATAAACAGCACTAGAAGAGTAAGTTTCAGACATTAACTGCAGACTACTAGAAGGAGAAAAAACACTGAACTCCTTCTACAACAAAATAACAGACTTATTAACAAAATTAATGACTTAGAAAACTGGTCTAGAAGGAATAATATCAGAATTAATGGCATACCGGAAGAAATGGAAGGTAGACAATGTAGTGAATTTCTTAACTGCATGGCTTCCCAAAACCTTAAACTTACCAGAGGCTCTTTCTTTCGGCATTGAAAGAGCCCACAGATCACAATCCACAGCTTCTCCTAACAGCAAGAACACTCACTCAAGAGCAATCATTGTAAAATGTATATCCAGCCAGGACAAGACTCTTATCTTAAAGTTTGCTTGGGCTCTCTCTCCCTTGAAAATAAATGATCAGGTAATCAGATTTGATAATGATTACTCATTTGCTGTCCTCTCAAAAAGGAAAACTTTCATTCCCCTTATTAAAACACTAAAACAAGCTGGTATCAAGGCACAACTAATATACCCTGCCAAAATAAGACCTTGCCTATCAGAAGGAAAAAGAACTTTTGAAACCCTTGAAAGAAGAAAATGCCTACATAAAGAAGAAAAACTTAATCAACAGTGAAGAACAAATGGGTACCACTTCTACATTAAAAAGCCAAACAAATAAAACTGACTGGTCTGTGAAAGAGAAATAAAAAATCTAGGGACAAATAAATAAAAACATACTTGATTTCCTTTTACTTCCAACAAATAGATATTTTAGATTTCTTAGGAACATCTACAAGAAAAATAAGGTAAAATTCTTTGTTCCTTATGTCTCAGTTGATATCAATAATGTTATATAATAATTTAATAATAAGAAGTTACATAAACCTAATCTAATAAATAAGGCAAGTGTTAAAGATGTATTTGGTAATATACAGTCACTATGCTTTAGCAATTACTATTAACTGGTCTTCCCATTAAGCATCTACAGACTAAATAACTATAAGAGTGAAAAGGAAGACCTCTATAAATAAATGTTATTAATATGGGTAATAGTGCCCTGCTTCTAAGTATACTATTTTATTTACAAAATTTTATCCCATCTTTTTGTGTTTGAGCAGTGGGAAAGGCTGTGTGTCTCTTTGTAACATTTGTTTCAAACACCTTGTCCAATGCTGTTTGTATTACTTAATTGGTGACATTTGGTATATTGGGTGGCTTGTGTGGTCTGCCCTGAATGAAACTACACGATGTTGCTGTTTTTTTTTTTTTTTTTGATGTTGCCGTTATGGTTGCTGCTATTTTTAGCCTAAAAATGGCTATCTCTGCTAAGCATGACAATTACAGCATGTCCATGAGTGTTTTAAACATAAAGCTATGAACTGAAACAAGTATTCCCACCTGCATACTTCAATTTTCTCTCAGAAGACTTTGAAGGCTGGCTAAAGCTTGTAAATCTCTCATAAAGCTCCATTTTCACTCAGCAACAACAGCGACGGCTTACAGGAAGCTACCATCGACCTTTGAACTCTCCTCTTACTTCCAAACTTATCAGACCAACCAGAAAGCAATAAGATCAAGAAAAACAATAATAAAGGACTTTTTCTTCTGTAAAAAACAAAGTGGCAAACCATAATATTTTGAGGATAATTAAACTAGACAGATGCATCAGTGATATCGCAAATATATATTTGCAGTTCCGTTTTTGTTTTGCAGTTACAGACTTTATGTCATCTTTTACTCTGTAATCCTGACACATTAGTTTTCTTTTTGCTTTCTTTACAATTTCATTTATTATGTTTCATTCTGTTGGGAAAAAAGAAAGGAAATGGGAAAAAAGAAATGGAAAGAAAGAAGGAAAGAAAAGAAAAAAGATGGATTCTGTAAGTAAGCCCTGGGTTTGAATTTCTCTCTGCAAAGATGCATGCCAGTCTCTTCAGCTGAAGCTAAGAAAGCAAGAATATAACAGTGACAGATATTTAATTCTTCTAGGGACAGACTGTAAGAAATAAAGGAGACAAACTAGAGAAAGGTGGGGGTGGGGAGAGATAGAGACTTACGAGGTAACATGTAACATACATGACATTATGTAAATAGTTTCAAGAAATAGTATCTTTGCCAGGCTAAAGGCCCCCAAGAGTTTAATTTTGCACTTTTCATATTCATTATACCTGAAGTAACACATGTTTAAATTAAGCACAGGTGTATGCTGCAAAGATGCAGATTGTTGTGAACACACCAAAGAAATATATTATACAGTCTGTTTCTCTGTTTTCTACCTAGCATACTGCATTCCAATGTGGACCTGGGATTTTTTTTTGTGCTGTATGGCTGGATAGCAGTGGTCATTGCAGGTGTGTTCTTCCTGCCCCCCCTTTGCCAACCCAGGGTTAGTTCCTGCCTTCTCTCAGAAGACATTGCTATAGTGGTTGTTTCTGTTTCCTCATCTTAGATGTAAGTATGTGGTCTCTTGCCATTATACTTGGTTCCTCCAACCTACCTGTCAGATATTCTAGATAAATCCAGGTCCACATCTTTTACAGTCTGACACCTGGCTATTACATCAGTAGTTGGGAGACAAGTCTTTTATCTCATAAGTAACAATTTCAGATATGGCAAGTCATGGACATATTTTTTTTTTTGGTGGGGGGGATCAGCATAAAGTAATATGGTCCTAGTTGCTACTTAGATAAGTATATCTGTATTGTTAATGTAATGCAGTCCAAAATTAGATATGCTTTGTATAACTCAACACCCTGTTTACTATATATTGTAACTAACGTAGTTGCTAGTAGTGTGATGAAGTTAAGACAATACAGATGGAAGGTGGAAAATAGTTGTTTCTACACATAACTGTATCATTTTACATAATAGTTAATGATGGTGGGGACAACTAGTATTATTTAAAATGTTGCAGAAAAAGCAATTTACTATCTAAAAAAACATTAAAGATGAATAGGAATAGATACAGCATTACATTTTGCAATGGCTGTATATTTTTATAACCAAGGAACAGTATACCTGATTTGATTTCCCCTGATTTTAGCTGACTGTTATATCCTACTGAGATTTGGAGAACTCTTCAGAATGTGATTTCTATTAAACTGTATTGAGGTTTCTATGTAATCTGTTGGATTTGTAATGAGCCACATGCCTTAATCTATAAACAAATTACATTTTATGTACTTACAGTTTAAAAATGTGTAACAATTATGTTGATGATGTATGTGTACAACTTCAGGGTATTAAGCCCTATACTTACACATTTCAATTAGCTTGTTAGAAACCCTAGACATTACATTATATCTCTCTCTTCTCTAATTAACTACTAAATATGCAGTAGTAGAGAACCACTTTTAAATAATATGAGCTAGCAAAGCTGTGGCTTATATGTAACACGTATTAATTCAGGAACATTAGGTTCCATGAAGAAGGTTGGTATTGTATATAATACTGAACATTATTCGTTGGTTACAGGAAAATTGCCCATAATGAATGCTGCTTTAATTTATGTTACAATTTTTCAGGTAATCATTACAAATGCTCTATTACTGTACAACATATTGAACAATGTCAACATATGAATGCTTATCTATAAATATAAATGGGCTAAATAACCATATCAAGAGAGCAAGTGTTAATAAATATCTCTCCTTGCTTAAGGCAGATATAGTATTCCTTCAAGAGACACATCTAATAATACAAGATCTAAATAAGATTTTACTAAAAAAATTATGAAGTATTTGGTCAGCTCCCAATTTAAACACAAAAGAAGAGGTGTGCTAATCCTTTTGAAAAAAAAAGCCTAAGAACCCCTAAAATTATAGACTCATACATAAATAAAGATGGAATGCTAGCATTAGTAATAATTAAGCTTGACAAAAAGTATTATACCCTTATAAACTCTTATTGGGTTGCTGGAATTGATACAAAAACTGTAAGAAAATACTTAGGTATCATAACCCTACATTGCAGAGGAGAAATGATATTAGCAGGTAACTTTAGTTGTATTCTCTCTTCTACTAAAACCACAAATACTAAACCCTTTAAAATGTCCCCTACAAAACTATATAATACATGGAATTTGAAATATATATATATATATATATATATATATATATATATATATAAATAATATAGAGCTACTCTCTTCCCTAAATTTTTCCCACTACTGATATAGGTTTGGGACACAAACTAACACTGACAAAGTTTTAATATCTAGCTCTTTACAATCAAAAATAGAAAATATACTATTACTTTCCTGCCCTCTATCTGATCACACTGCTATAATTTTTAATATAACTTTTCATACAGAGGCTTTAAATTATTTGCAAAGAATCCCAGCCTACATCACAAAAATAAAAGGCTTTCAAGACTGGATGTTGACTGAAATAAGTCAATTTATGGAAATAAATAATAATGGAGAGGTGTCAGACAGAATTTTATGGGACACTCAAAAGGTTGTGTTATATGGAAAGATCAAGAACTGGTATCCTCAAAAAAGAAAAGAATGGGATAAAAGATTAAATGATATTCAAAATGAAATAGATAATCTAAAATGAAATCTTACATATAACGATAAGATAGCCCTGGATAATATAAACAAGCGAAACAAAGAATACCAAAACATTTTACAGCAAAAATATCTATAAACCTAGAAAAAATAAACTATATTTATATTCTATCAATCCTAAAAGCTTACACAAAATAGCAGTAAGATCAAAATGCTTAAATGAAAAAAATCGCATAAAAGAAATAATATATGTAGAAAATAAAAGAAAAATAAAAGCATTGGACATGAAGAACATATTACATTATTTCAGGAAACATTATGAAAACACAGATACCCCTAAATTAATTGTTGATAAAAGAATTCTAGACACATTTTTAATAGATAACATCTCAAAGACTCTATCCCCTTAAAATATTGCCAACACTGATAGACCTTTTACATTTAAAGAATTAAAAAATCAGTTAGGTAAATTATAAACTAATAAAGCACAAGAGTTAGATAGCCTGCTACCTGAAATATATAAAATTTTTCCTAACAACATATTAAAAATCTTATTAAACACATTTCATGAAATTAAAAATATGTTCAATATTCTGCCATCATGGAAATATTCCCTTGTCCCACCTATACTTATACATATACCAGACAGGTTTTATAAAACACAGAAAAGTCCAAGATAACATAATAAGAATTCTCTCCTTAATAGACATAGCAAAAACAGCAAAAATGAATTAACCATAATGAGTCTCGATATAGATAAAGCATTTGATTCACTTGGTCTTACTTATTAGAGTATTACAACAATATAACTTGTCTTCAGACTTTCTAAAACTAATTGGAAAGCTTGACTCTGTCTCATTTGTAAAGATAGGTTCTTTTCTATCCTCTTCTTTTAAACTCATAAAAGGTACAAAACAAGGCTGCCCTCTTTCCCCCTTAATTTTTGCTCTTGCTGTAGAACCACTGGCTAATTATATCAGAAATAATGTACATATAAAAGGTTACAACCTCAATAGGGACCTATCTCCAAAGATTCAATTATTTGCTGATGATCTATTACTAACTAGCGGGGACATTGAAATATCTTTAGATCACCTACTTAATGCTCTAGACCTATTTGAAAAACTGTCAGGATTAAAATTTAACCATAACAAAACCCAGACCCTCTTAATAAATAAAAATGTCACTACTGGAATGAGAAATTACAAACACTTTAAGTGGGATATTACACAAATTAAATATCTAAGTATCTTCATTAATTCAAATCTCAAAGAAACAGTCTCTATAAATTATAATAATTTAATAAACTCAATCATTAATCTTATAGATAACTGGAATAGATTCTATTTTACCTTTGAAGACAGACTGATATTAATTAAAATTATATTATTACCCAAAATCCTTTACATCAGCCCGTCCTTGATCATTCCCCCACCCAAGAAAGTTTCAAAAAAGATCAATGATATTCTATTAAAGTTTCTCTGGCACCCCCAAAAATTGAGGATATCTTTACAAAGACATATCACAAGTTGGGAAGAAGGAGGCATTAGCTTCCCCAATGTTGACTTTTATATAAATGCTATCTTTAACACATTTTTTTCTATGGATAAATCCATCATACAATTCATATTTGAAATTAATACATGAAAAATGTTATTAACTAATAAAATGCTAATTGAGCCTCTTATTAAAATGCATAGGAATATCTTTATATGGTCATTAAAAATGTATATACAAGATAAACAGAAAGAGAGAGGTGACAAAGGCTAAGGATAAGCCGTATGGAGAGTTGTATGAAAGGTTGGGCACTAAGGAGGGAGAAAAGGACCTGTGGCTAGACAGATGGACCAAGCTGGGACAGATGTGCAGCAGGTAATAAGGATTATAAAGGATAATGAGGGAAACATACTCACAAGCAAAGGATAGTGTGTTGAGCAGATGGAAAAAGTACTTTGAGGGGCTAATGAATGAAGAGAATGAGAGAGAGAGAAGGTTGGATGATATGGGGATAGTGAATCAGGAAGTGCAACAAATTAGCAAGGAGGAAGTAACGGTATCTATGAAGAGGATGAAGAATGGAAAGGCTGTTGGTCCAGATGACATACCCTGTGGAAGCACGGAGGTGTTTAGGGGAAATGGCAGTGGTCTTTATAACCAGATTGTTTAATGAAATCTTGGAAAGTGACAGAATGACTGAGGAGTGGAGAAAAAGTGTTTTGGTACCGATTTTTAAGAATAAGGGTGATGTGCAGAGCTGTAGTAACTACAGAGGGATAAAACTGATCAGTCACAGCATGAAGTTATAGGAAAGAGTAGTGGAAGCTAGGTTAAGAAGGGAGGTGATGATTAGTGATCAGCAGTATGGTTTCATGCCAGGAAAGAGCACTACAGATGTAATGTTTGCTCTGAGACTGTTGATGGAGAAGTATAGAGAAGGTCAGAAGGAGTTGTAGTGTGTCTTTGTGGACGTAGAGAAAGCATATGACAGGGTGCCTAGAGAGGAGTTCTGGTACTGTATGAGGAAGTCAGAAGAGGCAGAGAAGTATGTAAGAGTGGTACAGGATATGTACGAGGGTAGTTTGACAAAGGTGATGTCTGTGGTGGGAGTGATGGATGCATTTAAGATGGAGGTGGGTTTGCATCAAGGATCAGCTCTGACCCCTTTCATATTTGCAATGGTGATGGACAGGTTAACAGACGAGATCAGACAGGAGTCCCCATGGACCATGATGTTTGCAGATGACATTGTGATCTGTAGTGAGAGTAGGGAAAAGGTTGAGGAGATGATGGAGATATGCTCTAGAGAGGAGAAGAATGAAGGTCAGCAGAACTAAGACAGAATATATGTGTGTGAAGGAGAGAGAAGATAGGGGGATCATGAGGATTCAGGGAGTAGACATGGCAAAGGTGGATGAGTTTACATACTTGGGATCAACAATTCAGGGTAATGGTGAGTATGGAAGAGAGGTGATGAAGAGAGCACAGGCAGGGTGGAGTGGGTGGAGAAGAGTGTCAGAACTGATTTGTGACAGACGAGTACCAGTAAGAGTGAAAGGGAAGGTCTACAAGAGGGCAGTGAAACTAACTAGGTTATATGGGTTGGAAGACAGTGTCCTTGACAAAAAGGCAGGAGTCAGAGCTGGACGTAGCAGAGTTAAAGATGTTAAGATTTACAATGGGTGTGATGAGGGTGGACAGGATTAGGAATAAGTATATTAGAGGGTCAGCCCAGGTTGGACAGTTTAGAGACAAAGCCAGAGAGGCAATATTGCATTGGCTTGCACATGTGCTGAGGAGGGATGCTGGGTATTTGGGAAAATGATGCTAAGGATGGAGCTGCCAGGTAAGAAGAAAAGAGGAAGACCTAAAATAAGGTTTATGGATGTGATGAGAAAGGACATGCAGGTGGTTGGTGTGACAAAGCAAGATGCAGAGGACAGGAAGAAATGGAAACAGATGATCCGCTGTGGCGACCGCTAATGGGAACAGCTAAAAGAAAAAGAAGATAAACAGTAATTAAAATCCTGCTCTTTCATCAAACTAATACTACCAAATTTTAAGAGAGTTACTCAATACAACCAGTTAATTAAAAACTTGTTAATATCTGCCTTTCCAATTGCCTAAACTAATGGTGTTTAATCATCTTTCATATTAATAAAATGCTTGAATTCAAGGAGAGTAACCTGTTATATTGGAACCAATTTTTGTCCACAAATAAAATTCATTCAGCTAATTATCTAATTGCCAGGTATAGCCCACATAATAGCAACTGGATAGATATACAAATATGTACAGATTTCATTTACAACAAAATTATATTATCATTGCAAACTCGTGAATATAAGACACCTAAAAGTGTTTGTGTGATCTGCATTGCTCTGCGTATCACTCATCTCTGCATTTAATTTTGATTTGAAGCTCTTTATTTAAGGTTTTATCACTTCTATTTTGTATCTTATTCTGGTATTACATTTGTTGTGTTTTACATTTTCTGTTCTGTTGGAGTTTTAAGAGTTCTTGGCTAGGGTGAGTTAAAAAAAAGCTAACAAGAATTCCTTTGCAAAGAATTCCTTTGCAAACTGTGAATAACATCAGTTAATTAATGGGAGGAGCTGAGAGACAGCATTGATATTTTATTCAGAAATGTTTGTAGATATCTGAAGTTTTTCCATGGACTGCATTGCTCTGAGTATCATTCATCTCTGCATTTAAATTTGATTTGAAGCTCATTAAGGTTTGATCACTTCTATTTTGTATCTTATTCTAGTATTACATTTGTTTTGTTTTAAGTTTTCTTTTCTGTAAGAGTTTTAAGATTTCTTGGCTAGGGTGAGTTAAAAAAAAGTTGCAAAGAATTCCTTTGCAAACTGTGAATAACATCAGTTAACAAGTGGGAGGAGCTGAGAGACAGCATTGCTATTTTATTTAGAAATATCTGTAGTTATCTGAAGTGTTTCTGTGGTCTGCATTGCTCTGAGTATCACTCATCTCTGCATTTAATTTTGATTTGAAACTCTTTATTTAAGGTTTGATCACTTCTATTTTGTATCTTATTCTCATATTGCATTTGTTTTGTTTTAAGTTTTCTGTTCTGTTGGAGTTTTAAGAGTTCCCCACCCACCTGCCCAGTTATTGTTGTCTTTTTAAATTTGGTGGCTTTTGAGTTGCCCAGCCCTACTATAAAGCTAATTTTGGACACTCCTCCCAGTCCCATCTCATCAGCTTATCTACTGAGTAGACAGAGATCATCTGGGAAGGCACACCACCTTAGTTTATCAACCTTAAATTATCATGTTTCATCCCTTCTCACATAACCCCCCCACAAAAATGCACTTTATTCATCTGCTCTTACTATATTTGTGTTTCTTTCTACTTTATTACTTTATTTTGTTTTGCTGCCTGTTCTTAAAATTACTCAATTGCATTTATTCTGCACTGGACTAAAAGTCGTTCATATCTTTTTGAAGCTTTTTAAGCTTCGTATTCTGCAGCTGTTTCTCATAGCTATATATGCTTTCAAAGAGAGTATCTAGCTTGTTTCCAATAACATCACTTGAAAAATGAATATATAAATCAGTCTGTATAGCCTTCGATTCATTCGTAAGTTCCCTTTCCTGAGGTAAAAAATACTCGATGAGCAAATTAATTAATTGTAGATTAAGCTGTTGCCATTTTTTTTAGAAGATTGGGAAAAGCATCCCCATATGTAGGCATAGTTAGTACTATTAAGCCTCTGGGAACTATTTTGTACTTTGGACAGGATTTCAAGTGGAATCTCTGCCTTTAGAGCCTTTTATAGCAACAGTATATTCATCTGAAAAGACTGGTCTCTCAACCTGGTTATTCATTTTCAGATGAATATACTGTTGATATAGATCAAGGGGCACAAGTGCTCTTTAAGGACAAATTTAGAGCCTTTGAAAACAAACTGTATAAGTTTAAAAGGCTCCAATGGTAGACATTCCACTTGGAAGCATTTCAGTCCGGTGCAGTATTCTCATGGCCCAAACCTTTCACTACAGTAATGGACCAACTTGCTAATCCAGCCCCTACTGAGAATGACAATATCCAATGACCAATGAGAAGTCAAATAGTGGAGAGCGTGGGTATAATAACTAATGCTGAGGTGACACAGAGTTTACCGGCAACTCCTGCTAAGCAGCCGTTAGCAGTAAAACCAAAGGATGTAACAGAAAGAAAAATGACAGTGGCAACCAATCTAACGATAACACCCCTTTTTCTAAGAACCAGAAGGGAATAACAGGAACTCAGATGATACCTTTCACATCAAAGAACACTCTATGGGTAAAAAACAGATGAAGAAGCAGAGGGAGAAAGGGCAGAGTCAGGCAGATACCAAACACAGAAACAACACAGAACACAATGGTGACCCGCACATATATCATTATTAAACAAAGGGCTGCCTTTTATCCCAGCCCAGAGAACTGTACTAGTAGATATTCTCAAGGAACTCAAGTTGTTTGGTCGTAATTTAACTTTAAAGACCATGTTTAATGGATCAACAACCGAGAGTGTAAATATTTTCGTACCTAAAATGCACCCAATGATAGAAGCTTATGAGTCAGTATGTAAAAAACAGGAATTCACTTTATATCCTCGAAATACTGAAATGTTGAAATTCAGTATCTCGAGGCTATAAAGTTGAAACCTAAGAAGAACAAAAATGCAGAAGCGTGAAATTCAAAATCTTGCATACCGGAGATTTTGAATTAGTGCTTCTGCTGTTCACAAACATACCCCCCCCACACACACACACACACACACACACACACACACACACACACACACACACACACACACACAAGCTTTGTATTACATGAAAGCAGGGGGGCAAGCCCCCCTGCGCCCCCTCCCACACCCCCACTACTTAAATATTCTAACTCTGAGGTCGTACTACATGCAAAAACACACAAAACACCAACACACAAGCTACATTCTCCTCGCACACACACATCACAGCAACAAAACACACTAACACACACCACAGCCCCTACCCAAAACCCTTAACACATCAACACTTATCTGAATCCATAACCACAGCGAAACACCAGAAGCACTAATTCAAAACCTCCGGTATGCGAGGTTTTGAATTTTGTTCTTCTGAGGTTTCGCTCTTTTCAGGATTCCACTTTATGGGCTCGAAATACTGAATTTCGATATTTCAGTATTTTGAGCTTCTAAAGTGAATCTGAAAAACAGATAAGAGAAATATTTAATTCAGATAGAACACCTGCTTTTTATAATTTAAGCAGAGAAGAATCTAATGCTTTATATGAATTGAATGAATTACATTCAGTGGAAATCAGACCAGCAGATAAAGGAGGAGGTATTGTAATCATGAATAGGGATTTTTACATCCAGCAAATGATGTTATTGAATGACAATGAAACCAATACATGCATTGTAGTAAATATAATGAAATGTGTTATTTATAGGATTGCTGTTTTATTTGATTTATTAACAACACATCTGATAACAGAGAACTTATTTAAATATTTTAATGTTGAATCTCTCACTATCCCAATCATTTATGGGATCCCCAAAGTGCATAAAGATGCAATATGCCCACCCATGAGACCGACAGTCTCTAGTAGAGGTTGGGCAACCAAAGCTATATCAATCTATGTAGAGAAAAATCTCCACCCAGTACCTGTGAATTGTGAAACAGTACTGAAAGACAAAATCTTTCCTACAAACACTGTATAGTAAGACAGCTTTGCTAAATAAGAAGTACTTGCTTGTTACCCTTTACATTACATCACTCTTTACAGTGATTCCAAACCAGTGGGGAACAAAGAACATAAGAGTTTACTATGTTCAAAACGTGTTTATGTTCAAAACATGTTTTTTCTAATGACAAAGTGAATTTGTTATGCAGTCTGCTTGAAATAATCTTGGATAACAATGTTTTTGTATTTAAAGAAGATTTTTATTTGCAGAAGGTTGGTGTGGCTATGGGCACAGCCTGTGCAAATAGCTACGCCAACCTAACTTTAGTCCAATGGGAAGAAATGTTTCTACTACAAGGACATAAATTTAGTAAATATCTCCTGTGGTATGCAGGTTTTGTGGATGACATGTTTTTTCTATGGGAAAATTCTACAAAGATGTTAGAAAGACTTTTATAGAGTACCTTCATACAACGACATATTTCTTTAGATTTACTTGTAAGTACTCAAATGAACAGCTAGAATTCCTTGATGTCCAGGTTAAAAAATCAGAAATAAGCCAGATTGCAACCAGTTTATATAGAAAACCAAGCAGAAATAATTCTCTATTACACAAAAATAGCATGCATCCAAGGCACATTAGTAAAAATGTTATGAAAGTGCAATTCTTGAGAGCTGCAAGACTACACAGTAGAGATGATGAATTGATAAGGTCTATGGAAATGTTGAGAGAAGAATTCCCTGATAGGGGATATAATCGGTCAGAAATAGATACCACCATCAAAGAAGTATATCAAGAATATCAAGAGAAACGTAGACCCTATTTCTCAGAACAGATTACAAGAAGTACTTCTTGAGTCAAATCTCATGGGAGAGAAACTTAGGTTCCCTATTACGTATGCGAGTGATGTGAGTCAGTTTTGTGACATTCTCAAGAAAAATTAGAACATACTGACAGCCACTAAAGAACTTGAAGGAGTCATTGACTCTGGACCTCATTTTTCATTTACAAACAAAAAATCACTCAAAAGGCAGTTATGCTACAAAACCCAAGTACCCAAATCCTTGAATACATCAGACAGGATAGGGACATACATGTATAGAAACTGTAGAGCTTGCAAATACATTTTCTCATGCAGCACATTTGTACACCCACAGCAAAAATTTAGAATATATTTTGATTTTTATGCAGACTACAGGACTAGAAATATAGTCTATTTTAGTTTTTGCCAGTACTGTAAAGTTTTTTATGCAGGCAAAACTAATAGAATGCTAAAAGAATGCATTTTAGAACACACGAGGGACATAGTAAATAAAAAAGACAGCAGTGCTTTAGCTAAACACAGCAGAAGGGACGCACTATGTTTTTAATTTTTTAGTTCTAGAAGTTTTGGAGGAAAGTATTAGAGGGGGTGACATTAAAAATAGAACTGAAGAGGCTGAACAAAAATGGATTCTGCAACTTAATGAAGACAAACCACCAGGCATCAATGAAACAGTTTCTCTAAAACCAAAAGGCGAGAGCACTAAAACATTGATTTTCCTTCCTACATGGCTTTACAGTCATCCATGCTTGTATTTATACATTGATTTGTTTTTAATATTTTCTATGTGTATTCATGAACTTCTATCATTACAATTAATTGATTTTAACTTAATTGTTTTAACTGATTGGTTAATTGAAAGGTATATATACTGGTAGAGTATGTGATATTTTATTAAGTCTGATGAAGCGATCTGGATGGTCGTGAAAGAGCTCACTTTGTTTCTGCATTAAAGAGGTTTCCTTCTACCATGGTAGTTCGGCTTTTTTCTATACATCTGTGTCTTTCAAGATAGCAGCTGCTATAACCTTATGATGGTGAACCCAAGAAACATTCTGACAATGGCTTTTCGGTATGTCATGTCAAAGAACTTGGAAATAAAAATGTAAGCAATAATTTGACATGTATAACATTTCTGGTAACTAAAAGTATGTTGATATATGTCTGAAAATGTCAACATCACTTCTTTTCTTTTTAAGATGAACAATAAATAAACCCTTTTGCAATAACAACGGAATGACATTTTGTTTTATGTAAAATTGATCAAACAATTTAAAACCATCATATGTTGCAGAATTAACCCTAGTAGAATAATACGCAGTGATAATTCTTTGTTGATTTTTCAGAGAGCACTTCCGAACCAAATGCCTTAATCAGTGGCTACAAGGGGCCTCAGGTCATCTGATAAAGTCATTTGAGTAGGATTGCTAGAATGTACCCTGTTGGCAGAAACATTTGTTTGCCTAATGAGTAAAATCTAGTATTAAAACTGATTTTACCAACCTACAGTTCTTACATATATGGAGCATAAACAGTCTGAAGAACAAATAGTGTCTCTTCCCAGAATTAAGCAACTTTCAGCCAGAGTCTAGGCTCCAGTGTGGTTGTGACCCAACAAAAACAAAAACATTGTAGGTATATTTAAACTTCACTTCATATCTTTATTGTGAATAGCCTTAATAATGTTTTCTCCACTAGCTCAGAACTGAAAAATCTATGACATTTCAGCATCAGAAAAAATGTGTTGATCCTAATCTTTAGTATCGCACTATATTTCAGCTGATTACCTCCTTCATTCTTCAGTTTAAATGAAAGTCAGGCAGATATATGAGAGCATTTTCAGTAATGATATTGTGAAATAGCTTTGTTGAAGGCCACTTTCAGAGTTAATGGACTTCACATTTTTAGACGGCACTGTATATGACCAGCTGATATAGAAAGTTTGGGAAAAACGGAGGGTCGCCTTCCATTGGGATGTAGGAAGCTTGCGCCCTTCCAAAATAATACACTTTATACTTCTCAGAAAATTACCTTTACCAACTTAATTTCATGACATTGTCACTCACCAAAATTTCCCTGTGTGGATCAATTTGAATCTGTTTAAATATTCAGAAGTCAGATTTATTTACTGAAAAAAAATCTAAATGGATTGACTTACTAAACAAAAATGGAGAATTTAGTGTTCCACAGATTAGTTTCCCCCTGCACTGTTTATTTCATTTGCATCTGTTACACTCTCCCAAACACTGTTACAATTGGGTCTCACACACTAGACCATCAGTGGACACTGCTAGCCAGTACAAAACTGTTATATAAAGTAAAACATATTTGTTTCTACTGGCTGAGTTGCATCTCAACTATCCCTAAGTTTGC
Source organism: Protopterus annectens (assembly GCF_019279795.1). Lineage (NCBI taxonomy): Eukaryota > Metazoa > Chordata > Ceratodontiformes > Protopteridae > Protopterus > Protopterus annectens. The sequence goes on along the minus strand of NC_056739.1, from coordinate 1,777,672,005 downwards.
CTCAGATTTTTACTCTTGTCTTTAGTAGATGAACATTACAGTCAGTCAACACTGCCAAAATTAGGGTTTCAAACATATTATTATTCAGAAAATAATATATCGATGCAAAACTTGTTGTTCTTTTAACTTTAAGTGAATTAGAGGAATCTATAAAAACTGTCTCTATTTTTTTATCCTATGACCCTGAAAATAAGGAGAGAGGTGTGCTGCTGTCTAACAGCACTCACTAAGTGCTTTACTGGCTTACAAAAGACTTTAGTCTTTTCCCGGTTAGGGGTCGCCACAGCTCATGATTGGCAGTAGATTTTTACGGTACTGAGTTGCCAGCCCGATGCCCAACCTTCAACGAAGGCATGCCCGTTCATGCTCACACCTACCTGCATGTCTTTAACGTCACTCGACTGCGGGGAGGACATGCAGACTCCACACAGAAGGAGCTCCAGCCGAGAATCAAATGGTAGAACCTCTTGCTGTGAGGCGACAACGCTAACTGGTGCACTACCATGGTATGAGAACTTTACTGGCTTACAAAGCCAGTAAAACTTTTGTGCTTTTTTTTTTTTTCTGTAACAAGTTAGTACATGGAGCAGATAAAGCTCTGTGCACTGCAAAGAACTGTGATAAATGCAAAGTTATGTACCTTGGGAAACCAAGAATAAAAACGAATATCTGCATGCAAGAATTGACTTTGGAAGTTGGAAGAAGTAAGTTACTATAAAAACCTGGGTATGTATATTTCCAATAATTTGTCTTTCTCCAAACACTTGGTTACATTATTAAAAAAAGATCTTACTCAGGTGAGTTTGCTCTTTAAAAACACTTGCAATAGTAATACTGAAGATTTTATCAATTTCTATTGAATCTATATTATACCAATATTGGAGTACAATGATTTGTTTTGTATGTATACAGCAAGGGACCTCAACAAATTAGAAGTTGTTCAATGAAAGTTCACTAAGAAAATCCCTGGACTTTCAAATTTCAATTATCAAGAGAGATGTAGAGTAATTACACTGTACTCATTACACTATAGGTACTATAGCGGTAAAAATGGCTCTGAGTTTTAAGGCCATAAGGAATGAGGAATTAAGATTATTACTAAATCTTGACATCAGTAGTTGTAACTACTAAAAAAAGAAAGAAAGAAAAAAAAATGAAGCTGAAAATTTATCTAAGTTAAAGCAGGACAAAGAAAAGGCAATCTTACATTAAACAGACACTGTCAATGCTATGGAATCATGCACTGTTTACAGAATGGAGTTCAGTTAGATCAGACACATTGAAAAATAATCTTGATATTTAGACAGGTTCAAATGTATATAATTCATCTTTTGTGGAGTCTGTATTCATAGACTGTCTTAGGGCCAGAACACAGTATAGTAACTTATGAATTTATGATCAGGTCTCCAATCATAACCCTTTATTATGTGTTCTCTACATAAATGCCAAGATTCACCTCTTAAGCTTTGCTCTCAGGGTGAATTTCTTGGCATTCATGTCTCAGACATATAATAATTTTGTTATGATCAGAGACCCAATCATAATCCTCTATGTCTGATTCAGTTGCAAGGGAGAGAAGGAAAATAATTATAAAAGTTAATAGCGTGAAGCCTAGTAAGGGTTCATACCCTTATTTAACCGGTAGCAATTTTGCTTTTGTATTGCTAGACAGTAATACTCTTGAAGGGGAGACAGGATGATAAAGTAATATATTTTGTTGGCTACAACTTGGAGAATTTATCATTTTTTGGATGCTGCTTATATTAAGGGAATGCCATATTTATAAGCAAAGTCAGCAGCAAAGCAGTACCCGAACCATGCAGTCCATGAAATAAATCCACCATAAATTAAGACTGTTTTATTTCAAAACTGGTAAGCGCTTTCACATAGGAGCTTCTTCAGCCCATCAAACAAGCAAATACTGGTCCCAACACATTTAAATAGTATATATGCACCAGTCAGTTCATACTAGTCAGTTCATACTAAATTACTAGGATACATTATTTAAAGAGACACGTTGAAGTCCAGGAGTTTAAGCGTTAAATAGTATTTGCCTTTACCACACACACACATACACACACACACATACATATATATATATATATATATATATATATATATATATATATATATATATATATATATTTATACATGCATATGTGTGTGTGTTTTTATATTATATTTTATATCATGGTTTATATATTTTTTGTATTTATGATGGTTTTTAGTTTAGATGTTGTATGTTATTTTGTTGGTCTCATGTGTCTTTAAATAATGTACTCATACCATGTTGTTAAGGCATGGAACTCCTTATCTGTATCCATCAGATTAACACCCTCCCTCCAGTCCTTTAAAACCATTCAGAAAGACTTCCCAGCCAAAATCTGGCTCTCTTCTTGCTCAAACTCAGGATAAACTATAATCCTAAACATGAACAAGCACTTATTCATACCTCCCACCTCAATGCTTCCCTTCTTCCCTCACTTTCTTACTTCAGTTTCTCTTCCCTGACTCTTTTTATTTTTTATTTTACATTTGTTGACTGGGATAGTCTAACTGGATACATGTCCATTTTAAGTAGAGTCCCGGGGAGATAAGCTCCAAGAGATTACCATACTACAAACATTGTGGTATTAGTTGTTATACAGATAAATACTACAAATTTCAACAGTTCAGAAATTTTCACAGTTTATACAAAAGCTTGTTGCAAGCATTAGATAAGATATTTTAGACTTTATATACAAAAGACTTTACTAGTAACTAGTTGTTAATACAGATACATACTTCAGGTTTCAACAGTTCAAAAACAATCACAGTTTAAACAAATATTGTTGCAAGCCTTAGGTAAGATGTTGTAGATTTTATATACAGAAGACTTTAACTAGGTATGTTAAATTATCTCTATTAGTATAAGTTATATTTTACCAAGGATAGGCCTTGACAGAGAAAGACACAGACAGAGCAGGTATTAGGTGGTCTTTAGTGAACATAACAGGGATATAGGATGAGATTAGTCTGGATTTGTACAGGGACATAACCAATGGCTTTTAAGATGGAGTTTAAGATTGTGCTTAAAAAGTGTAAAAGAAGACAGTGATGTAAGTTCATGAGGGAGTTGGTTCCAATATCTTCCAAATGCATTAGAGAACAGAGCATTTCCTGCCATGTTGTTAGATTTACATGTTGATACAAGTAGTTTATTAGATGAGCATAAAGTCATAAGGTTTTATATTGGGTAATGAGGCTAGAAAGTATTGGGGTATTGGTAGGTTGGAAGAGGGTCTTGTGGGCAATGGTGAGTTGGTTAAAGTGAATCTAATTCTGAAGCTCTAACCAGCCTAACTGTTTCAGGTTATAGCAGTGATGGGTCCTGACGGGGGAAACAGTAGCAAATCTGGCAATGCTGTTATATGACTTGGCTAGCTTGTTAAGGCTATTTTTTTAAAGGTTAGTATGCATTGAAGAAGCATAGAGAAGTGTGGAGATAAGGTGGGAATGGGCAATAGTGGTTCTGGCTAGAGGGGAGAGAAAGGGTTTAATCCTATAAAGGGAGCCTAGTTTCCTGTTGACAGTTTTTATGGTATTGTTGATGTGGATTTTAAAGTTCAGGTTGTTATCAATGGTTACCCCTAGAAGTTTAGTTGTTGGATCAGGAGATATGAGTATACCATTGTTGGATAAGACTGAAAAGTTTATTGGGGGTGACTTATGGGTAGGAGTGAAGAGGAGGAGTTTGTTTTTGGGGGTTCAAGAGGAGGCAGCGGTGTAGAAACCAGTTTTCTGTTGTATTAAACATTGTCTGAGTTAGATCCTGTAGTTGGGATTGAGATTTAGCTGAGCAGATTATTCTTGAATCATCTGCGTATTGTACACAGTTAACTGGAGGAATAGCTAGGTTAAGATCATTGATAAATAATGAGAAAAGGAGGGGGCCCAATACAGAGCCCTGAGTAACACCTAGGGTAACAGGGAGATGGGATGATAGGTTGTTGTCCCATAGCACTGCCTGTTGTCTATTGTCCAGGTAGGACTGGAACCATTTTACAGTCACTGTATCCAGAGAAAAGGATTTGGTGGTTGACCATGTCAAATGCTTTTGAAAGGTTGATGAAAAGTGCTGAAGAGAGAAGATTGTTATTATGGTTATTACTGATGCTGTCAGTGAAGGATAGGAGTGCAGTTGTCGTACTGTGGAAAGGCCTGAAGCCATGTTGACATTTGGCCAGTAAATTGTTCTGAAGTGAATGGTCTAGTAACTGTCTAGGGATACACTTTTCCATTATTTTAGCAAATGCGGAGAGTAGTGCTATAGAACGATAGTTAGAATATTTTACGGAGTTTCCACCTTTGTGTAGGGGGATAATGTGGGAGATTTTCCATATGGCGGGAATAGTGCTTTCTTGTATGGTTCTATTTATCAGCAGTGATACAGGATATGCTATGGCTTTGGCTGCCTTTTGCAGATATTCAGCAGGTAGCTGGTCAGCTGATAGGGTAGTAGGTTTTAGCTTATGTAAAAGGTTGCAGATGAGGGAAGTTGGGACAGGTTGCAGGTTTAGTGTTGGAAGAGAGTTAGTAGTAAAGGTTGGAAGGACATAGCTATTGGCTGTTAGTTGATTAGCAAGTGTTTGGATGGTCTCTGTGAAGAAGGTATTAAAAACATTAGCAGTTTGCTTTGGATTGTCAGGATTTGCTCCTATAGGGAGTGGTGTTGTGGATTGGCCTGATCGAAGTAGTCTGTTTATGCTAGCCCAGAACTTTTGTGGATTATTTTGGTTGGTTTGTTGGAGGTGGCAGTAATCTTCAAGTATAGCTTTCTTTGTCTCATTTCTTTTTTGCCTGAATTGTTGTTGGTCTATGGGGTTTTTAGTTCTTCTCCATAGTGCCCAAACTTTATTTCTGTTTTGAATTTTTTGCCTGGTTTTCTTTGTAAGCCATGGAGTGGGTTTAGATTTAATTTTTATGGAACACTTTGTTGCATGGTGGTCAAGGATTGTTACGATTTTGAGTTAAAGTAGTTTACTGCTTCAAGTGGGAGGTATTTTATGGGTGACCAATCACATTCTTTTAGTTCAGTTTGGAAGTTATCTGGGTTAAAATTTATGTTGCTTCTTATTGTTCTATATATATGGTTGGGTTGTGTAAGCTAGACCTTTGCCTGATTATGTAAGTGAGAGAATGGTCACTTACATCATCAGGGAGAGTCCCTACATTGTAGAGTTGTTGGTGATTTTTATAAGAATCCAGTCTAGGATAGATTCTTTATTGTTGGTTTTATTAATTCTGGTTGAGGAGTTGATTGTTTGTTAAAAGCCATAAAGGTTATTATGGAAAGTTGGTGATTCAGTAGAGCAGTCCTTCCAGTTTATATTAAAGTCTCCAAGAATTATTGTCTCTTGGGGAAATTTTGAGGAGAGCTCAGCAAGGATACCTTCCAGAGTGCTGATGTTGTTACCAGGGGGCAAGTAGATACATATTATATTTAGGGATTTGCTGGGATTAAGGTGAAGTTTACTGCTAATAATTTCTACATTGTTTTCTGAGGGGGAACTGAAATCTAGTATAGATAATTGTAGCCCTTCTTTATAAAGAATAGCAACTCACCCTCCTTATTTTGCTTTGCGGTCTTGTCTCAGGATGTTGTACCCAGGTGGAATGATTTCAACATCTTGTATCATGAGTTTTAGCCATGTTTCTGTTAAACAAAGTATGTCAAAGGAATGAACATCCAGGAGAGCATGGAGATGGGGAATTTTATTATTTATGCTGCGAATATTGAGGTGGGCTATATAGAGTGAGTTGAAAGATTTAGATGGGACATTAGGGGAAGAGGGAGTATGAATTTGTAGTTCTATGCTTGCTTTGTGACCTGGCTCTGGGTTAGGATGGATGTCTCCATCTACTAAGGAAAGGTGTAATAGTTTGTTTAAGGGATTGTGGAGGTTACAGTAATGGTAGAGAGGTTTTCTGGGTTTTAAATAGTTGTATTTGATATGGGTTAGTCTGTGATATTTTGCAGGTAAATAGCTAGGTAGAGATGTTATATTTATGTGTTCTGTGGAGTTAGTTAGAGGTACAATACTTGTTTGCATATTAGGGAAATTCAGCTGTAAATATTTTGAATGTACATAAGAGGTTAGCAAGTAAGCTGCTGTTAGAGAGGGTAGGAGTGTAACAAAGATTAGGAGCTTTAGTTGGATTTGGGAAGTTAGTGTTTGCATCATGACTAATAAGCTTTACAGGTGTTCTTTGGAGGGGAGGAGTTATTCTAGGGGTGGTTAGAGAGAGGTGTGTATAGTAAGTTAATAAGGTGACTGCTGTGATTGGATTGGAGAGGAAGGGGGTGTGGTTTGGATGTATGAGTTTAGGACCACTAGGGGTGTGTAGGAATTGGGGCTAGGGTAGGGTAGGGTGCGGAGTGAATGGAGCAGATAGAGACAAGATAGGTAAAGAGCTGAAGAAGAATAAGGTAGAGACAAGAGAGGTAAGGAGCTGAAGAACAACAATCAGTTGGAGCAAGGATTACAGTCAGTAAGTAACCCTGAATACTGGAATGAAGTTAAAAGATTAGATAATAGAGCTATTAGGAGGGTGTCTGAGAGCTAACCATAAAATAAGAAGATGTTATGGGCTGAAGTTTAATAGCAAGCTTGTGGACATACAATATATAGTAAAGGTGTATTGCGGTCAGGAAGAGGCTTCTAAGGTCTGGAAAGGACAAGTCTGCCACCTGGTGGACAAAGTTAATATTATAAGTAGGGTACAAGAGGGAGTTTGTGTTCCAGTACAGAAAAAGGAGTAGTGGTTCCAAATGTCTATAAATGGAGGAAAGAAATTAGGCTGGTTACAGTCTGGAGAGGGAGTAGAGCTGCTAGCTTTCCTGGCTAGCGTGCTTATAGCCACCTAGATATAATATTAAGTTATAGGCTATACTAGCCATGATAGTTTAGACACATACTTTCTTGCTCCCTTTACTGAGAAAGTACAGGGATAGGTTGCTCAAATGTTGAGACTGGAGGGAGTTTGGACAGGGTCCTTGTTCTTCAGGTAGTTAGATTCTGTGTCCTAGAGCAGTATACTCAGATTGGAGAGCTGGGTTTGTTATAGGAGGAAGAGAGAGAAAAGTAATAGAAACAAGATGTCTAGTATACTATCATAGGCAGTGTAATTAAACAGAATATTACAAGCATATAATCATGTACAACTGTACAAAAATGTAGTCCTGGCTATCAGGTTCTCAAGTTAACTAGACAGATATATCACTCCTTACAAGTCATCTAATTAGTATTCTAACAAGGCTTAAATAAAAAAATTAAGTCAGCAAATTCAGGACTAAGCTTATAATTCTAACTAGGCTAGGAGTAAGACTATAGGCAGCAACAAGGTATATATCCAGTTTGGTACTGTTAATAGCTGTAAAAGTTCTCATTAGCTAGCTTACATTAAAAATCCAGTTCACATTTCTTAGTAACAGCTCATATGGATAAATAATAAAGATAGTTAACCATTTATGTAAGCCTATATTTGCTTAATGTGCATTAGCGTTGTAAAAAGATAGCATGGTTAAATCAGCGTAAACAGTTTTTACCTCTTAGAATGCTACCTGCCAAAGCATTTACAAATTGTGTCCTTAACCATGGACTTGAAACAATTACCTTAGGATGACATTACAGGGAAGTAGACTCTCTAACTTAATGCAGGGACTTTGGACTTAGTAAATAAGTGAGAGCAGAGCATTATGCATAGAAAAGACTTGAGCATTGGAAATTCTACAATAAATGACCGCTCAAATGGGACATCTGTTTTAAGGTGGTGCAGCTTATACATCAATGTCTAAGAATTATAAGTTCCCCTCAGGTAGTGTATTGTATGAAACTAATACATTTTTATTTAATTTTATTTATTTTACATTTGTTGACTGGGATAGTCCAACTGGATACATGTCCATTTTCAGCAGAGGCCCAGGGAGAAAAGCTCCAAAGGTAAGCAGACACAGCATTACATATTACAAACAGACTATTTAGAGAGATTACATAAGTAAGCAAGTTAAACAAGTTCCACAGGTTACAGTTAATCCTGAGCGCAAGTCAGGATTAAATTAAATTACACAGTAAACTGGTTAACAGATTTTTACACATTCTAGAGAGAGTTAGCCAGGCTTGATACATTGACATAGCCAGTTAAGTGACAAATGTTGTTTGAGTCTAGTTTTAAATTGACCTAAGGTGGAAAGTAAGGTAATATCAGCTGGAAGAGAGTTCCAGGATCTACTTACAGAGTTTGCAAAGAGAGAGTCACTGGCTGTGTTATTAATTTTGCTAGTCTGAATTAGTAGCTTGTTAGAGGATTGAAGCGGTCTAGGATTGTTATAGGGGGTGATAATATTTTTAAGTGCAGGAGTATTGTCTGGATTATAGATGATTTTATAGGTCATAATCAGTTGGTTATACTGTATTAGGCTGGGTAGTTCAAGCCACCCAAGCTGATTTAGATTGATTCAATGATGTGTCCTAAAAGGCAGCCCAGTGGCAAACCTGGCAATGTGTTTGTAGCAAATTGAGAGTTTGTTAAGGACAGTCTTGTTTAAATTCAAGAGTAGAGGGGATGCATACAGAAGGGTTGAAAGATGGTGAGAGCGAGCTATGGCAATTTTAGCTGGAGGGGTTAGGAAGGCTTTTATTCTGTAAAGTGACCCTAGTTTTTTATTGATGGTTTTAACAGTTTGATTAACGTGTAGGTCGAATTTTAGATTATTGTCTATGATGACACCTAATAGTTTTGTAGAGGGGTTAGGGGAGATTATTGTGCCATCATTTGAATTTATGGTAAAGGTGAAAGCGGTAGACCTATGTGCCAGTGAAAATAACAGCATTTTAGTTTTTTTGGGATTTAGGATCAGATGATGTTCAGAAAGCCAGTTTTTATTTGTATTAAAGGTGGTCTGGGTAGCTGACCATAACTCTACTGGAGATGTGGCTGAGCAAATCAGAGTAGAGTCATCAGCATATTGCATACAGCTGACTTTTGGGATGACAGTATAAAGGTTGTTAATGAAGATGGAGAACAGCAAGGGACCTAGTATAGAGCCTTGTGGTACTCCAAGGGTGTTAGGTAGGAGGTTAGAGAGTTTATTCTGCCAGAGGACCGCCTGCTGTCAACCATTCAGGTAGGATTGAAATCACTGAAGGGCTCTAGTATCTAGACAGAATGTTTGCAGGGTGTAGATTAAAAGTTGGTGATCAACCATATCTAATGCCTTGGAAAGATCCAAAAAGAGGGCTGAGGATATATAATTATTGTTGCAATTATGGTTTATGGTGTTGATAAAGGCTAGGAGGGCTGAAGTAGTGCTGTGATGAGGATGGAAGCCATGCTGAGTGTCTGTCATAAGGTGATTCTGGATTAGGTGGTGCATGAGTTGTCTATGAATACATTTTTCCATAATCTTTGCAAGTGGAGAGAGTATAGCTATTGGCCTATAACTGGAGAATTCAGTAGTGCTGCCTCCTTTGTGAAGTGGGATTACATAGGATATTTTCCAGATGGTGGGAATTTTAGCTTCTACTATGGTTCGATTGATTAGTATTGAGTCGGGGTAAGCAATAGCATCAGCTGATTTTTGTAGGTACTCAGCAGGGAGTTGATCAGCAGAAAGTGTAGTGGGTTTTAATTTTTTGATCAAGGTACGTGATAAGTGAAGTGGCAACTGGTTGGAAGCTGAACGCGAGTAGGTTTCTAGGAGTGCTACTTTCAGGACCAGGGGAGCTAGGAGGTAGTTGGCTAGCTAGGGCTTGAACTGTCTCAGTAAAGAATCGGTTAAAACTGTCAGAAACATCTTCAGGGGTTTTATCAATAGCAGCAGCAGGGATTGGGGTTGAAGTTTGTCCTGGATGTAGTAGATTATTTAAACCTGCCCATAACTTCTGAGGGTTAACTAAATTAAGTAATGCTTAGCGTCAATATGTCTACTGGTACACTAATGCACTGAGGACGAATGTGATTTCTTATTTAGAAGCTGTAGGTGTAGATATTTGGCTAAGCCAACCCTTCAGTTTAAAGTTAGCCACTGCATACTTTTTTATTTATGTTGGCTAGTTGCAGTGCAGTTCTAGCATTCCCTCTTACACCTCCTATCCTAGTTGAAATATAAAAAGCAGCTTGTTCTTCTTTTTAAATATGCCATACCCATGTTTTTTCTCTCACTTCATATTGCAAGTCCTGTTTTGTATTATCCATATACGTTGTAAATTATTCTTAACCAATGCTTTCAAACTGTAAATGTTTGATATTATTTTTGAAGACTGTAAAATTATCATTCTTAAAACATTTTTGTATTTTTGCATCCTTTCCACCCAGATCTCCACTGAAAATGGACACTTACCCATTCAAACTTTATGTCAATAAATGCATAATTAAATAAACAAACGCTATAAACTGTTCTGTGATGTAAGCCCAGGATACTCATCTTAAGTTTAAATTCAGTACCTTCATTGTACTATATGATCCTTTTTGTCTACAGTCATTTAGGGTGAAATATGTATTGTGTTTTCACCACACAATCCAGTAAAAGGATACATTTATTTTATATAGTTAAACTCCACAGGACATAAGCCTCTTTCCTCTTTAGCATTAATGAGCTTTGTTTGTACTCGGTGCAATTTCTGAATCCAGTAAGGTTACCAAAACAATACTATACATGTCTTTAGGTCATTTTCTCTGCTGGTGGACAGCGGTTTACAACACTGTCTGTAAGACAGTTAGGAAAGCATTTTCTTATGATGTTTAACTTAACTAGCTAAACACAGAAGATGGTTTACTGCATCACTGTATAATTTGCTACCGTGTCTCAGCTGGACTGAGCTGGGTCATACTGCAATGACTTGGATATCTAGCTGTTTGAAGAAAAGCATAATCAGACAAGACTAAGTCACTACATTTCTTATATCACATGCTAGCCTTTGTCTAGCAAATTCATTTATCATTAGCATGACTAAATTAGATTAATATTTCCAACACCACTAGCATATAGCAGACAAAGCGACTTTACTGCAAAATAATATAACACCGTTCAGAAAACTCAAGCTTCAAACAAGTATTACTCCTTCCACAATCACTTTGCCCTTCAGGGTTTATAGTAAAGATTTGTATTGCACTAGGAATCATGTACTCTTACCGAATTCCTAACTTTAATAATACTTTTCTAAATAATAATGCATCACATTACATCTGACCTGGGAGCACAACTAACAGCAGTGTATTGTATATGTTATAGTACTAAGTGAAATATAGTATAATTTCTAAAAATATCTCACCCAGCCAATCTCACTAGTATATAGACTAGTACCAAAAATAAGACAGTGCTATGAAGCAGTTAAACTCAATTTACTTTATATCTGCCTCATATGCACAGTACTGAAACCACAAAAACAAGGACCAGTAACAATGCAGATGCAAAGGTTGAAATTTCCCAATACAGACTTCTCAGGGAAGAGATATCACTACTGATTTCTGCTGCTGATATTGGACAAGCAATTTATAAATAATTACGCTAAAGAAGAAAAGACTTTTTTTTATGGGGAGGGGTAGTCCCTCCTTACAGCTACAGGGAAAAAAACAAAACAGATCTAAATAAATCATTAATAAGTACTAGTGTGACATGGTTTAGTATATTTACTGTTCAGAGTGAGAACAAAATAAATATCTGTGAACTGCTGAAAGCGCTGTCTTTTGCAAACTGTTCAGTTAGTGGCAGGGGTTCATATGTAGTTACTAGGCTTACAGTCCAGTGGATCATTTATGAGCCTAGCCCAAAGACTCAGTTGCCCCTAAGCAGTGTCAGGTTAAGTGTCTTACCAATGGTCACTCTGCAGGAAAATATGCGATGAAGGAATCAAAATGTGTACCACAGGAACTACCTGCCAACTGCCAGAACAAGATTCAGCAATACAAGTTGCAAAGAACTGCATCAGCCTAAACTGCACTTTATGCAAAGTATCCAAATCACTGCAAAAAAGATGGAAATTAGGTCATGCAACCAAATGAGGTAGGAATTATATGCAAATATAGGTAGGCAAAAGAGTACTGCAATTCACAGTTCTGTATGCAGCAGTATATTCATCTTACTGCTCGACTCTACAAAGATGCACAGCACATAGGAAATTTCAGAACTGCATAATAGCAAAATAGTAGCAGTGGTATCAGCTTGTGCTCAGCTTTCTTGTTCCTCCTGCTGCTGGTCCTGGTCCAGCAGTGAATCACAGCAGACTGCAGCAATGACAGACTGAGGTTATAATGTACCAAAACATGACTGACCAGCAGGTAAATGACTGCTTCTGTGTAGATCATGATATAATGAAGTCTGCTAAGCATAAATCTATCACATTCTGAATCTAGGAGAATATATGATGTCCTTTTGTCCCAGTGAAGACTAAAGGGTCTGTGGAGCACTTATTATTTGCATTTACTCTTGCTGCTATTTATTGTTTTAATAAATCATGTATGGTGTGGACGTTGTGTTCCTGGTTCTTCTTTGGTTGATTATTTTGGTTACTGGCACCAGCAATCAAAAGAGAGCAAATCAGGTATACTGCAGGCATCAGCACATGAACAGATTCATAGATATTACAAGGTCACTGAGTCTCATTACTATTCTTACCTTGCCAGTACTCTTCCCTTAGACATTATCTCCTTTCTCCAGGAGGGCCATACCAATCAATGCTGGAATAAATTTGTTGATTTCAATCCAGTCATCTAGTTTATGCTCACAGTCAGCTTTAGGCAACATCGAACCCTGCAGTTGCTGGGGGCGCCATGATCTTGGGGGCCCCCAACCACAGCAAAATATTTTATCTTGATATTTTTTTTTTCAAAATTTTTTTATTGCATTTTCATCTTTTTTAATACAAAAAAAAAGAATAAAACAGAAATATATAAATACAAGATACATGGAATATCGATTTGCAATAAGCATAATAAGATATACAGAACATATACCATCAGTGTTCAGTTAACAATATGCAGAATTAACTAACATTCAAACTTTTCACATTAAGTTGTAAAACAAAACTTACTCTAAGATATTTTAATCATAATAGAATCTGACATAAAAACAGTTGCATCAAGACATTTTAGCCTACCTAACTTAAATTGCATCTTGTTAATTTTATTTACACTTCCTAGACCTTTCCAATTTTAAGATGGGTACAAGTTTTGCAATATTGATTTTTTTTAATTTTTCCTTATTTACTTAGAGTAATACTGATGTTGTAGTCCCTTGTTCATAAACCAGTTTTACCTTAAGATTTCTATAAGTGTTTTCCAATATTTCTGATAACAGGATAGTTTTTTGGCTTCTTGTAATTAGTTTGCTGGCTAATATGTATTTTATAGCCATTCCTTAAATTCTTCCCATGTAATTTTAGTTCTATCTAACCAATTTTGAGCTATGTATGATTTCATCATTGCACACAATGTTACTATGATGTGTTTGTTTTCCTATGAAAAGTTGGTGGGGAATACATGTAAACTTGCAATTTCCCATGACAAGGTAGATTTAGTGTATCCCTTTTTTCTAACTTGGTTCTTAACTAACACCATAATTTGTAAACATTCTTATACCTCCAAAAAATATGAAGGGTATTGGCTATGCTGTTTGAACATGTGGGGCAATAAGTAGAGAAGGATTAATTTTACTTAGAAACAGTGGTGTGTGATAGGCGTTATTGTTAATCATAATTTGGGTATAAATTAGTTTTTTGAGAGGGGTTAATTTCAAAATATGTTCAATTGCAGTAGATTTTTGTTCAACAGTAATCGTGTTATTTTCTCCTTCCCAAAATTTTGAATACAGAAGTGCATCTTGGTATCTAATTCTTCTTATTAATCTATACGTGTTTGATAACATTTTGGATCTCGAAAGCACTGGGTTAATAATTTGTTGATATAGCTGTATATCTTGGTTGATTATTTTAACATTTGTAGTAATTGTGTTAATCAGGTATAGTAATTGGTTGATTATGGTGTTATAACTTTTATTTACTTCTAATCTTTGCCTAATATTTTTAATTGAAAGACTTTTGACTTGGTAGAAAGAAGTCCCATACAGTGGTGTTTTTAATTTGTGGGTATTGATTCGAGTTTATCATAGTATTATTTAATTTAATATTAGGATTTAGGTGCATTGGTTGTCCTAGTAACAAAGTATCCTTAAGATTTAGGGAGGACCAGCTTTTGAAATAGTGATGTATTTCTCATGACTATGGGGCAGATTTTAAAATACCTTAATGTCTTAGAATTTAGAAATGGTATTACTTTAGGGTTTAAATTTGATGAGACTAAATGATTGTAATTTATTTTAATCCATAGTGGATACCATGCTTTATTAGATGGTTCAAAATTTGCTATTTGTATAATTCAGCTACCGTTTATAATGTCATAGTATGTTTGAAAATTGGGTAGTCCTAGTCCTCCTTTCTGTTTGGGTAATGTTAATCTAGAGTATTTTATTCTTGTATTTTTTGGATGCCAAATAAATTTCCCTAGTAATGTTTCAAGTTTGGAAAATAAATTATTTGGTATATTTTGATTAATAGCATTAAAGTGAAACAATAATCTTGGGAGAATATACATTTCAGCTATAGCCGCCTTAGATAGTGGAGACAGATTAAGATTTAACCATCTTTTAGTGTTTTCCATGATATTAGCCCAGGTTTTAAACAAATTATTTTTAGTCAAATCAGACTGGGGGTAAGTGAACATGATACCCAGATATTTGAGATTATAATTGACTTTTATTTCAGTTTCAGAGAAATAGAATTCATTATGTCCTAGAGTATTCAAAGGGAATAAGACTGATTTGTTTGGATTAATGACATAATTAGATAACTTTGAAAATGTTTCAGTGGAATTCAGGATCTTGTTTAAATCTGTATTAGGTAATTCAAAGTAAATGTTAAGATCATTAGTGAAAGCTGTAAACTTTTTGAAATATTCAAAAGATGGTGGTAAGTTCCTTGTGATATTTTAAGAAGAAGAGGTTCAATGTATATAGTGAACAGGTATGTTGATAGTGGGCATCCTTGCCTTGTACCATTAGTGATTTGGTTAGGTTTTGATTGCTTTTTATTTATAGATAGTGTTGTCATAGCATTATTGTATAAAGCTCTCACCATGTTTGTATATTCTTCAGGAATGCTAAATTTCTTGAGTATCTTTAATAGAAAATCAAAGTTTAGTCTTTCAAAAGCTTTAGATGCATCTACTGATACTGCATAGCTAGGGCATTTATCATTTGCTTTTAAACTAATTATTGAATCAGTAGTGAGTGTATTGTCATATACCTGTCTGTTGTTCATAAAACCTAGTTGTAGAAGATATGATGAGAAGTAATTTTTTTTTTATTCTGCTAGCTAAGACTGTAGACAGAATTTTGATATCAATATTTATGAGTGCTCTTGGCCTGTAATTGGATTTGATGCATCAGATTTAGGTTTTGGTATGAGTATAGTTGTTGAGCTGCTGATATACAGGTCTTTGATACCATACTTTATCACATATTCGTATACTTTCAATAGTATTGGAGCTAATTGTTTTTTGAAAGTCTTATAGAACTCCGCCATGTACCCATCTGGCTTGGTTTCAACTTATTTACAGCAGCAATGCTATGCTCTACATTTATAGGGGCTTTAAGATTATTTGTGGTTCATTCAGTAGTGGAAATTGCAATTCTTCGGTGAATTGATGGAATAATAATTCATTAAACTGGTCGTGTGGGCCATATAGTTTTTGATAAATCTCTTCAAAAGCCATTATAATCTCTTCATCCGTATCTAGAGTTTTGTTATTATAATTTAGTTGCTTTATTTTGGTAGCTTTTTTTATGTTTATGATTCTTGCCAACACTTTGGAGGGGGATTGAGACCATTCGGCATATTTGTGGAAGAGTTTAATTTCACTGATAGAGTACTTTTGTGATTGAATTTCATGTAGTTGTCCTTGTAGTGTAACCATTTGACTTTCAAGTTCTGGTGAATGTTTAATTTGTAATTCTGACTGCATACTTTTTAATTTTGATTCTAATGTTAAGACTTTTTCCTTGTTTAATTTTTTTATAGAGAGTGGCTTTTTGGATTATTATTCCCCTAAAAGTGCCTTTTGTCGCTTGCCATTGTATATCATATGGTATATCTATTACCTCTATGTTATTTTTAGCTTGAGTAAGAATGTCAATGATTCCCTGTGAGATTTTTTTATCCTTTATTAACTTAGGATTTAACGTCCATTTCGCTAGTGTTTGGTATCTTTTCATTGAGCTAACCATCTGTATTGTAATATTTATTTTTGCATGATCTGATATTGTTCTAGGTTCACTATTGTAGGCAACTGCATTATTTAGTAAAGTTTCAGAAAATAAAAATATGTCTGTTCTAGACCAGGACTTGTGGTATGGTGAAAAATAAATGAATTTACTAGTAGATGGATTATTTCTATAGTTTTCAAATGGGTCAGCTAGCTCAAAATCTTCCATTATTTCAGCTATTAATGTAGTAAGTTGAACAGGTTGCTTGTTATCTTTATTTGTTCTATCTAGTTCTGGATTAATTATCATATTCCAGTCTCCTCCTATGATATATAAATAGGAAAGTTCTCTTGAATTCTATATATCTCATATAGGTAGGTTAATTGATGCAAACATGGGGCATATACATTTAGAACTAAGAAAAGTTTTTAAACATAGGCAGTTCACAAGTAAAATAACACCATCTACCATTTGGGTCATAGCTACTCTTCATTATAGTGCCATCAAATGACTTTTTTAACTATTGTAGCAACTCCCCTAGAAGCTGTACTGTCACCAGCAGCAACAATATGTTTCACCCAATTTTTTTTGTATCTTTCTCTCATTGTTCTTTCAACATATGTCTTTCTTGAACCAAAGTTATCTCTGTCTTAGATTTAAAAATTAAATGCATTGATTCGTTTTTCTTATTTTGTAACCCCTTTACATTCCATGAATCTACAGAAATCATCTAAAAGATATATTAAACAGAATGCTGACTTTCTAAGCTAATAGAAATATATAGGGACATATATAACTAAAAATTTCTTAAGAGTTTTTGGTACAGGTCGATAATATGTATATATGTGTGACAGCACTCCCTTTCAGACCTCCCCATGCATACCCATGCTAGCTCACTAACTGATGGAGAGTTAAATAGAACATTTACAACTATGTTACAAAACGTTCCTGCCATTCTAAGTCCCAGCAAAATTACAGCAACACACATAACAGCTTGTCCAAACAAAACACATGTAATAGCAAGAAATATGATTTCTAACCCTTTTTTCATTTAAAAGTAATTAGCCTGAGCATTTTGTAAACTGCCTTTAACTAAGATTGAAATGTCTAACTTAATAGGCAATCTTTAAATAGTACATTTCAAAATCAAACCATAGCATTTCTTTCAAACTCACACAAAGAAAATGATTACATGCACATGTAAACCACACAAACTGCAAGAACGTAAATTAAATACAACAATCCAGTCCAGGAATAAAGAAACAAATTTAATACATTCTAGCGCCTCAGCATATACCGCCTTCAATGGAATATAGAACTTTTATGAATCACACCTTATATACAATTCATTACATGCACATACTGATTATGATTTGTTATAGTCTGTCAGTTTCTTTTTGCACGTTCCTTATTTTGATAATTTCAAACACAGTTCTTTTAGTATACATTAGTTCTTACTTGTTGGGTCAATGTTTACAGTAAGGGTCAGTGACAGTTCTGGTTATCCATTTATTTTATGTGTATAAAGCACATATACATCTAAGATCTATAGTGTTGCTCAGACAATAATATCTAGAGTCTTTCATAGTCTCTGCTGATCTAGATTGGTATGCTTACATTTTTTGATGCATACTTATTTAAAAATAAAAAAATATATGTAAATAAAAAGAAAAGAAAAAAGATAAAACAAAACAGACTCAACTTCATACTTTATAGGACCTAATAAGGGCTAGTTATTTGTTGTACCTACAGCATCTGCTCTAGCATCTGGTCCAGAAGTATTTTTATTTGTCCAGTTTGTATATATTCAGGGGAAAAAAAACAAATACATATATCATTATATTGTAAATAAATGTTTAGGCTGCTGCACTTAATTCTAGACTGGATTTACCTTCCGAATGCTGTTGGCATGAGATTCTTCATTTTTTTAATTGCTAGGATACAGTTCCAAAGGTTTCAGAAGTGTAGAAGCCTTACTTTTGTTTTCTTTGGCAAACGTGGGTTTTCGGTATCGTTGGCACGAGATTCTTCATTTTTTTAATCTTTAGGATACAATTGCAAAGGTTTCAGAAGTGTAGAAGCCTTACTTTTGTTTTCTTAGGCAAACGTGGGTTTTCAGCATTGTTTTGGGCTTAGATGGATGCCTTAGATGTTCATTTGACCTCAGTTTGCTTATTCTTCCTGATTTGCGGTCTCAAAGGATTATGGAAGTTTGTAGTTCTTTTGCAGTGGCGTGGAGATACTCCTAAGCCTGGATTTAGAACGTTTAAATGGAAAGCAGCGGATTTAAGTAGAAACAAGGTAATTTAAGTAATTTACCTTGTCATTTGATTCAATTTAGCATAAATGAATGTTTAGATAGATAGAGTCTTTGTATTAAGGGCATTTTATCGAAAAGCACATTTTTTCATGTTATTTTGTTTGACAATTCTTTAAATGCTTTAAGAAAAGCTGTTTTTCTTCTTCATTGTTTTTTACTGCATAATTTAAGCCATTATATTGAAAGTGTAGAGTCGCTGGATATTTCATTTAGAATCTTATATTTTTGTTTGCTAAGTGCAGTAAGGGGATAGAACTTGTCTTAATTGTTTGATTTGTAGAGGCAGGTCCTGAGCAAAAGTTGTCTTGCAGCCATTCCAATTAATGTATTTTCTTTTTTTTTTTTTGCAGCTTGAATTATTGCTTGAGCATGTGAAGCATTTAGAATCCTTACATATATTTGTCTGTGGGCATCCATGGTTTGAGATTTTCTTAAAGCTCGGTATATTCTTTCAATGACAATTGTTTGAGATAGTTCTTTGTTATCAAGAAGATCAAAATTTCTTTTGCCACATTAGTTAGCTGTGATTCTTCATACTTTACTGGGATGCCTCTGATCAATACATTATTTCTTCTTGCTCTAGCTTCAAGATCAATCAGTTTTTTTTGGATTTCTATGACTGAGCTTTCAGTAATGGAGGTAGCTTTCTGTATTTCTTCTATCTTTGTCTCATTGCTCAGTATTCTAGCCTCATTTTTATCTAGTCTGGTCATTATTTGATCTAAGTTGTTTCCAAACACTGTGAGTTTTGAAGAGAAAGATTGTATTTCAGTTTGCAGAGGTATCAAGGCTGCTTTTAATTCCTCCATGTCAAATGATTATTCACTTTTTGGTTTCAGTTGATGCTTTGCAGCTTCAGTTTCTGTTATAGTAGTTTTCTGCCTCTTAGTGCTAATTTCTTTCTCAGGAGATGCAATTTCAGATATTCTTGTCTAGTCTGTGTGTGTTTCCATTTGTTCCATTATTTTTTTGTGTGTTGTGAATGTGCTTCTTTTTTTTTCTTTAATTATAGTTCTTATTGCAGGCCCAAGCACATGTAGAGGAATCCCTGCTATCTTATTCACCAAGGTATGCATCTTATTTTTAACTTTTTTTTTGAAAATAAGAAAAAAAAAGATTCTGTTGGAAGGGTTTTTTTTTTTTGCAGATTTGTAGATTTTTGCAGCAGCAGTAGCCTTAGATGAGGTTGGATGGCTGTGGTGGTGCAGCGTCACATGCAGCGGTTCACCGGTTCAAGAGTTCACGTTCAATCCTTCTGTGTGGTCTGCTTGTGTGTGGAGTCTCCTGTGTCCTGTCCTTGTGGTTGTGTGGGCCAACTCCCAACCCAAAAACACAGGAACTTGACATATTGGGATGGCGGAATGTGGCCTGTGTGCAGTGTGGTGTGGTGTGTGTGTGTGGTTACGCTGGAGGCAACTATATCACCATAAAACTCCACCATATTACATATAAAACTCCCAGTGGTGGCCAGGCAACTGTAAAAACTAAGAAGAAAAAAGAAGAAGAAAGAAAAAGAAGTAGCCTTAGATGAGCTTTAGTTGAGGAAGCTTAGATTTGTAGCTAGTAATTGAGGTCATCTAAGGTCATATCATCTTGTATATTTAAATCAGGTGGGTAATAATCTCCTTTAAAATTCAAAGATATCTCTATTTACAGTAACAACAGGTTTCATAATCCCATTAAATATTTTACCAATGACATAATGCCTCTGGCTTAGTTAAACCCTGTTGGTGGACATTTTTTCCACTAAAACCAACAATACCGCCAGCTTTACATACCTGCAATACCTGTGGTTGCAAGGGGGTTCCTTAATCATCCTTGACTGTGTGGGGGCCCCACAAAAGCAGCTGATGGATAGGAGAAATGAGGAAAATGTATTAATTTCCTAAGTATGCTCTTTAACCTGAACAGGGCTATGGTATGACCATGTTAGAATAAAGCTGATAAGGAAAATAAGACAGGTAAGCAGTAGAGAGATCAGCAGGCTGGAGTGACTGATTTGAGTGCAAACCTTGTATTTTAAGAAGAGCTGATGCTTCCAATCTTTTTTTTTTTTCAGGGAGTTTTATAAATGCTGGTAGAACACCAGATATTACAACTCTCAACTTCTTTGCAGAAGAATTCAGAACAATTCCAAAAATAATAGCAGAATAAAGGCTCAAAATCAGGAACACGTTTTAAATATTACTCTAATTCACTTAAAAAAGTTAGTGGAATAACACCTTTTCCATCAACATTCATTTTTTTGGACAATAAGAGGTATAAACCTCTGATGCCTGGAATTATTGACTGCCTGTATTCCTGAATGATTTATTAGCAAATCAAAAATTTTTTGAAGGACACAGCAAAATTATGAGCAAAATCAGGGAAGGTCTGTGAAATCAGAGACAGTGACAGGTATGCATTACTCCTCACTGTGGTAAATAAAAGCAACTTACCCTGCTGCTGTTTGATGACTGCTAAACAGCATTCGCTGATCTGGTGTGGCAGTACCAGTGTTGCACAATGTATTGCTATTTGCTGAAATAAGTACAAAACTAGTATTGCTATGGTGTGTGTGTGTGTTTGTAAGAAATATCACTGATTTTTATCATTGCATACACCTAATAACGCCAAGACACATACATTATTCTCCCGGTTGTCAGTGAAAAATGTAGCTAACAAGTAATTATGTTTCAAAAGTAATGCATAAACTATATCACAGAACATTCAGGCACTTCAGTCTTCAAGGACTCTGGTGGCCCCTACTCCCCAGACTGTATAAATTGATACAAGGGTCTCCATTAATCATCTCTGACTGTGTGATGGCCCCAAAAAAGCTGTTGCTAGTTGGGGAAAACTGAGAAAAAAATGTATTAACTTTCAGATTACGCTCTTTAACCTAAACAAGGCTGACCCTGTTAGGATAAAGCTGATAATCGCCTCTGCTCTCAAATGCACCCATTCCAATACCAGCCCTGCTCAAATGTCTGTGTACAGAAAGCTGTAGTAAATTATGGAGGGATTACTTCTTTAAGTTTCATTACAGTCTAACCATAGAGGTGTGCCCATGAGGTCATTACAGCTTTTGTTTGGGCTGAGGGCAGTGTGATCATTGTTTGTATTACTTTTCTCATAGACCACAGAGATGTGCAAAGAAGGTTACTATAGCTTGTGTAGGGGCAGTGTGTACTGTCTAGAAGCAACAAAGTTGAATATATTACCGTAATTGTTATTCTTTTCACTTTCCTCATAATTACACTTCAGGCATGTATATAGGTAGCTGCCTTTGACAATTTGGGTTGAGGAGTGAGGAGGCATGTCAACACTCACTTGCAACACATGACTGTGGCAGTTTGAACCTTTGCTTTCATCCCAGTCTAACACCAAAGGGATGCATAGGCAGTAACTATCTTTTTTTGGTGCGTGTGGGGTTAGGGAGGCCGGCCGTATTCTAGATTGGACTTATGTATTCAGACAACAAATGGCTATTTGTGTGCTACTATTTTGTCATCTTTGAATATTAAGTCTTGGGCACAACTTAAGTCTTAACTCATTACAGCTGAGTGACGTCTCCAGGCGTTTCTGCAGTTTATTTTTATTTTATTT
This sequence comes from Protopterus annectens, assembly GCF_019279795.1. Taxonomy (NCBI): domain Eukaryota; kingdom Metazoa; phylum Chordata; order Ceratodontiformes; family Protopteridae; genus Protopterus; species Protopterus annectens. Next base: position 1,777,649,800 of record NC_056739.1, on the reverse strand, counting down.
TATTTTACATTTGTTGACCGGGATAATCCAACTGGATTTATGTCCATTTTCAGCGGAGGCCCGGGGAGAAAAGCTCCAAACAGTAGCAAACTGAGTTAAAGTTACAGAGACAATTACAATTCACAACACATTAACAAATAATTTCCATAGTATCATACAGGATGATAGAGAATAGACACAGTACAAATATTTACAGTGAATGCCAGGTCACCTGAGATCTAAACGTAGTCAGGGCTTCAGCTAGCCAGGATTAATGCAATGGCAATTCCGTATTGTCCCCAAGTATATTTTAAGTTTCGCTTTAAATTGACTTAAAGAGGAGAGTGAGGTAATATCAGAAGGTAATTTGTTCCATGCTCTACCTGCCGAGTTGGTAAGGAGAGAATCACCGGCTAAATTATTAGATTTACAGGTCTGGATGAGGAGTCGGCTGGATGAACGTAGTGATCTAAGGTTGTTACACGGGGTAACCAGTTTTTTAAGCGAAGGGGTGTAGGCAGGGTTGTATATTAGGGTCAGAACTAGTATGTTGTATGATATTAAATTTGGTAGCTCAAGCCATTTAAGTTGGGTTAGGTTGGTGCAATGATGGGTCCTGAAAGGTAACCCAGTAACAAACCTAGCAATATGATTATAACAGATGATAAGTTTGTTCATGACAGTTTTACTGGTATTATGGAGAACGGGGGATGCATACAGGAGAGTAGAGAGAAGGTGAGTTTGAGCAATGGCAATTTTGGCTTGGGGAGTCAGGAAGCATTTTATTCTATATAACGAGCCTATTTTCTTATTAATAGTTTTGATCATTTGGTTTACATGTATATCAAATTTTAGGTTGTTGTCAATAGTTACCCCTAGTAGTTTGCCAGAGAGGTCCGGAGAGATTATGGTCCCATCCTTGGCTTGGATTGTAAAGTTAATGCTGTTAGACCTTTGAGTAGGTAGAAATAACAGCATTTTAGTTTTTTTGGGATTAAGTATCAGGCGACGACTATAGAGCCAGTTTTCTATTTTGTTAAAAGTGGATTGGGTCAATATTTGTAACTCTGTGGGGGTTGTGCTAGAGCAGATCAGCGTAGAGTCATCTGCATATTGGATACAACTGGCGTTAGGTATGACAGTATTCAAGTCATTGATGAAGATAGAGAATAATAGTGGTCCCAGTATGGATCCTTGTGGGACACCCAGTGTGTTGGGTAATAATGTAGAGAGTTTAGTCTGCCATAATACTGCCTGTTTTCTACCAATTAGATAGGAACTAAACCACTGAAGGATTTTAGCATCTAGACAAAGTGATTGCAGAGTATTAATTAGAAGTTTGTGGTCCACCATATCAAAGGCTTTGGACAGGTCCAAAAATAGTGCAGAGGAAATATTGTTATTATTTCGATGGGTATTTATGGTATTGGAGAAGACAAGTAGGGTTGAGGTAGTACTATGGAGAGGTCTGAAACCATGTTGGGTGTCTGCCAGTAGATTGTTGGAAAGAAGGTGTTGCATAAACTGTTTTTGAACACATTTTTCCATTATCTTTGCTAGAGGAGAAAGTATAGAAATGGGCCTGTAATTCGAGAGCTCGGTGGAAGTGCCACCTTTATGGGGAGGAATTACATAGGATATCTTCCAGATATCAGGAATTTTAGCCTCTGCTAAAGAACGATTGATAAGTAATGACACAGGGTAGGCAATGGCCTCAGCTGATTTTTGCAAGTATTCAGCTGGGAGTTGATCAGCGGAGAGTGTGGTGGGTTTAAGTTTTCTGATTAATTTGCAGATAAATGAGGTGGCTGCTGGTTGAAAGTTAAATAAGGGAAGATTATTAAAGGTGGGGGAATCAGGTTTGTGGGAGCTGAGTGGCAGTTGGCTGGAGAGGGCTTGGATTGTCTCAGTGAAGAAGCGGTTGAAGCTGTTGGAGACTACATCTGGGGGTTTATCGATGAGCGTGGCTGGGACAGGGGTGGTGGAGTGACCAGGGTGAAGTAGATTGTTTAGTCCAGCCCAAAATTTTTGTGGGTGGTTTTGATGTTCTGTCTGCAGTTTATAATAGTATTGTCTTTTATCAAGTAATATTTGTCTTTTGGTTTCATTCCTAAGTTGTCTGTAGTTAATTTGGTCGAGAGGGAGTTTAGTGGTTCGCCATACGGTCCAAGCTTTGTTTCTAAGTTTGATTTTGAGCCTGGTCTCTTTTGAAAGCCATGGAACATCTACTGTCTTTGTTTTCTTTGAGTGAATAGGAGCATGAAGATTAAGAATTTCTAGGAATTTTTTGTTGAAATACAGCACTGCTTCGTCTAGGGGTAGATGTTTTAGTATTGCCCAGTTGCAAGAATTTAATTCTAGTTGAAATCTGGTCGGGTCAAATATCTTTTTGTTTCTGACAGATCTTAGTAAAGGTTGTTTGGGAATGGCTATTTTGTGCTTAAGTATATAGGTGAGGTGGTGGTCACTTAGGCTATCAGGGAGGGTTCCAGATGTATATAGGTTAGGATGACTATTAATAAGCACCCAGTCAAGTATACTCTCTTTCTGGTTAGACTTGCCTATCCTAGTGGGGGTGTTAATAATTTGCGTAAAAGAGTGTAGGTTAATATGGGTGGAAGGAGCTTCTGGGGAACAGGTAGTCCAATCTATATTAAAGTCACCAAGAACTAAGGTTTCTTGAGGGTAGTGGCTAGATATCCAATGAAGGATGGCTTCAAGAGTATCTATGTTATTGCCTGGGGGAATATACACACAGATTATGTAGATGAATTTATTAATGTTGATTTGTAGTTTGGAAATTAGGATTTCTGCATTGTTAATTTGAGGCGGTTGTATGATATCTGTTGAAACTATTAGATCAGATTTATAGAGTATGGCTACCCCACCCCCTTTTCTAAAGATTCGGTCTATCCTATGTATATTGTATCCTGGGAGTAAAATTTCATTATCAGTAGTGGTGGGTTTTAACCAAGTTTCAGTTAGGCATAGGATCTCTGGGGAGAGGTTAGCCAAGAGTGCATGAAGTTCATGTACTTTGTTGTTAATGCTTCTAATGTTCATATGACAAGTAAAAAGAGAATTGGCAGAGAATTGCAGTTACACCCTACTGCTCCTCTAGGCGTCAAATATTGCCTGTTCATATTTGCATTAACAATTCCAAAACCATGTTACGTACAAGGTATCGGAAAATTTTAGCTTGAAGCATACAACATGATAGCAAACACAATTGTATTGATATATGACCTCTGTCAATGGGCATTTGATAAAAATGTAAGATGGTAACTTCAATTTTTTAAATGCTGAAGCCACGCCCACTAGGAGTTAAAGGTACACATTCAAAAGAGCTCTACTGGAGGGATAAAAATAAAATAAAAGTACCGAGCCTGCAAGGCTTAAAATAAAACCAATTTTTAATACACAAGAGAACACGGTAAAACAAAGTAAGCACTTTCACGGTTCTCACACTGCTTCATCAGACATTCTCAATCTAAAAATAAAGCAATTAAATAGGATTACAAAGAAACAATCAAACCAATAAAAGACAAGTCTCTAATTACAAAGACTATACTACTGTCTCAGAGGGCATGCCTTCTGTTAGAAAAATATGTATTAACGTGTGTATGCTTAGTGCCAAATTAATAATCAAGTATTTTAATACGCTTTTCATTCTATTTTTCATGCACTGTATTTTATACAAATTGAGTTTCATATGAGACTGAAAAATATGCTTTTTGAAAACTGCAGTATGCTTTCTGAAACTTGCAAGTTGCCCTCTGACCTAGTAACTGCTAGCGCAGCAATATTCATGTTTATGCCTTGTGGAAATGTACTTGAGAAGCAGGTGTTTATCTGCTAGGTCAGAAGTGAATGAATGAACAATGTCTTATGTTATAAATGTAATGATTTTAGACAAACAGCTCTGTCCAGAGGATGGGAACCTCTGCAGCTGTAGTAATTTAGAGATAAAGTAGACAAAGGATTATTAGAGAAATGAACTGCTAGCATTGTGCTTGATTTAGCCGTAGTATCTTGAATGTAACATAACATGCATCTAACTGAGAGTAATCAAGGCCATGTTGTTTTCCTCAGGAAGTTTCACATAAAAATTGATAAATCAGCAGAAATTCATGGGAAAGATGGTCAGCAGATGATGATGAAAAAGGTGGTAAACTGTTACGTCAGTATGGTAGGATACAACCAGTTTACGAATGTATAAAAATGAAAGTATTTCCTGTTTCTGGTTAGACAAACTCTGTATTAGCACATTTTTGTTTCCTTGCTGCAAGATTAATGTGCCTTAACCTGAACCTACCGTGTTTTGATCATTTTTAAAGTATATTTTTCCTTTGACAGTTTGGTCCTTTGGACCGGAACATACCTCTTGCTCTAGGCCTAGGTCAGAATTGGGCCCAGTGGCATGCACCCGTATGGAGAAGAGGCCAAATCGGCTCTTCTTTTTTGAAAGACCTCCGAATTAATTGTCGTTCGAAAGAGGCCAGCCACTGTTTCTGATCTGGGATTGGAGGACGAGTCAACGATCCGGTGGATCAACTCATGGAGGGTCAGGTAAGGAGTAATTACCTTATTTCTGCTTTAAGATCAGGGACTAAGTACAGAACTGTTTTTGTCAGGTAGATTTGCATGTGCAGATCAGGGACAGAAAAAGGGGTTACTGTTTCTTGTCATAGATCAGGGAAACAGAATAGGTAGGCAGTTATTCTAGATAAACTGTGAAAAGGTATAAATTTGTGGTACGACGTGATAGAAAGGGTTACATAACAATTTACCGCTTAGCTAAGACAGCAATGGGAAATCAGTGCACAAAAGGTTCCTGAGACCCGCCCCTAACTGAAGACGCAAAGTATATGCAATTACAGCGTGCCGATAATGTTAAGTACTACACCAAATGGGTTGATAAGTATAAATTCGAGGGTAATTTAGATAAACTTGCACTTATGAAACTTGTTAAACAGTTAAAAATAGACGCAAAAGGTCAACTAAAAAAGCAAAGACAATTAGGAGTCCCTCAGGCGCATAGGTGGCTTGAGGAAGCAAATCGCAGGGAGCAGAAAATTAAAAATTCAAAGACAATGTTCTTAGACAAAGAAGACAATAACTTGGTAATAGCAACGGCCCCTCCTCCGCCCCCTCCGCTTCCGTTACCAGAATATGAAGCAAGTGGACAAGCTGATCCACCTCCGCTATACCCAGTTGTTTCTGCAAAATCACAACCGTTTGTCAGGGATCCTATCGAGACCAGGTCTCGAACACGTGACTTGAGGAGGGAAATTGAATTAAATTAATTAAATAGAAAATCACAGGCTATGAGCAAATAAGAGATATGTCCGCTCATAGAAGTACCGAATCCTCAGGCAGGACAGGATCCGACTCTTTTAGTTTATAGACCGTGGACACCGGAAGATATCCGGAAAGCCACGGAGGGAATTCCCCACCCAAAAGTGAATTTTAGAAAATTTTTAGAAGACTTACAGGGTATGAGATTAAGTTACCATTTAAATGGAGAGGAAGTAGAAAAAGTAGTTAGACAAATTGTGGGTCCAAATTGGCACATGATCAGTGGCTACTGGAATCCTCGTGACGCACAACTTAGACCACTCCCACATACTAATGCAGAACTGGATGGCAGAGTGAAAGGTCTGACACACCGAATCTCTGAAAAGTGGAAGCCTAGGGCTGATTTTTGCATTAATCAATGCATTCAACAGGAAGGTGAAACAGTTGATAGATATTGTGTTTTAATAATCACTGCGGAATGCAGATACCAGAAAACCAGACACAAGATTCCTCATATGAACAACAGTTAAAGAATGCATTCTTGAAGGGTAGTATAACTCCCATTAGCAACTTTATTACAAAGCACATGGTAGATCATCGAACAAGTAGACTACAGCCATTACTTGAATATGCTAGACATGCAGAAAGACATTTTAACAGTAAAAAGAAAAAGAAAACTCAAGTATTTTCGGCAGAAGATGGGTCAGAAGTATTTGTAGTGCAAACTGGGAAAAAGGGTAAGAAAAATACCCAGGGAAATAAACAATCTGACAAGCGATCAGAAGATTTCGAAGAGAGAAAGAAAAAAGGTGAATGTTTTAAGTGCGGGAAAAAAGGACATTTAGCAAGAGATTGCAATCTAAACAAGAAGGTGACTACCGAAAATAAGGAGGATGAGGAATGACTATATGATAGTCAGGAATCATCGGATGAGAATAAGCAGGAAAAGGTAAGTGCAAATATAATAGCAGGAGTAGAGGATGTGACACAAGGAGTAGAGGATGTACATGAATTCGCAGACATAGAAGAAGATGAAATTTTAGACCTAGCTCTATTGAGCTTAGAGCTTTACTTAGCAGACACGAAACCGGAAGTGACGCTTCTGGTAGAGGGGAGGGAAGTTAAATTTCTGTGTGACTCAGGGGCTTCACGGACCCTGATGCACCCCTCCAAGTTACCGGAAGATTCAGAATCACCAGATTATATACTAGTGAAAGCAGCTAATGGACAGCTGTATCGGGAGCCACTCTCCCATGACATAGCAATAACAGACCCCATTTCGGGAAAGACCCAGAGAAGTAAAATTGTAGTTTCTGCAAAATGCCCAGTAAATCTTTTGGGTAGAGACTTGATGCAGATATTTGGCATAGCCGTAGTTCTAACCATGCAGGGTATGGAAGCACAGCGACAAATGGATACTTTTGTAGTGCGACCGGAGGGTGAAACATATTATTGGTACAGCCAGGACTTAGTTACAACTGGTCCAGGGGCAGTAACCGAAGAACTGATGAATGTAGCCATCAGTAAGTCCCCCTCCCTCGACAATGACAAACAGCATTTGTTGCATTGTACTCTATATTACTGTAATAGACCAGGACCTGATAAAGATTATGAACAGGAATTGTTCCAGAACCATGCAAACAGGCTAGTATTGCAAAATTTGTACTGGGATGCAGAGGGGAACAGTGTAGCAAGCTGTTCATTGCCCCAGGAATTTTTAGCACTTTACAAATCTAATCAACTGCCGCATGTTAGTTTAACTAAGAATAAAAATTTGAAATGGGCAGACTTAGCTGAAAAAGTCACAAGGTGGGAAAACAGACAGAATTAGAGCACTCTGACAAGGAGTACAGAAACAGAAATTGAATTGGATTACACAGACACACCCAGCTGTGCACTCACAGGCTAGTGAGAATAGCTGAGTATTACTCTTATTGGAAGAAGAGGAAAAAGCCTTGCGGGACATACCAGACACTCTCTGGTCAGCAGGGAAATCAGATGTAGGACTTATACGAACAGCAGGACCAGTTACTATAACGCCAAAGTCAGCATTTAGACCCAGAAAAGACAGTATCCCTTGAGAAAGGATGCAGAGATAGGAATCAAGCCTATTATAGCAGCCTTACTTAAGGAAGGAGTCTTAATAGAATCTTCTGATTCACCATGTAATACACCTTTATTTCCTGTCATGAAAGCAAACGGGGAATGGCGTATGGTCCAAGATTTACAAGCAGTAAATAATGCAGTTATACCCAGGGCACCAACGGTGCCAGATCCACACACCTTACTGAATGATTTAAAGCCAGAGCAAAAATATTTTTCAGTAGTAGACATTAGTAATGCATTTTTCTTGATACCGATACACCCTGACAGCCAATATTGGTTTGCATTTACATTTCAGGGAAAGCAGTACACATATACAAGATTACCACAAGGATATTGTGAAAGCCCAACAATATTTGCACAGGAAATGGCAAGCAACCTGGCGGGATTTGTCCCACCGAAAGGTAGTCAGATTTTACTTTATGTAGACGACATTCTGCTGGCAGCCCCCACCCAGCAAGAATGCAGAGACAACACGATAGCTTTATTACAATTTTTAGCTACTCAAGGTCACAAAGTGAACAAAGACAAGCTACAGCTTTGGAGAAAACAAGTTAAGTACTTGGGATATGTAATATCCAAAGAAGGTAGAATATTAGATGAAGATAGAAAAACAGCAATTTTACAAGCACCTAGACCAACTACCAAGAAGGAAATGATGTCCTTCCTGGGAACTACTAATTTTTGTCGGAGCTGGATACCGAACTGTGCTTTGGAATCTGCTCCACTGGCCAATTTAATATTAAAAAAGCCGATGGCAGCACAAGATTTATTACAATGGACACCTGAAGCAGCTTTCTGTAAGCTGAAACAACTGATAGCATCATCCTTAGTTCTAGGATTACCAAACTATCACAAACAGTTTATTCAACCCGTAGACTGTAAGCAAGGTTATATGACATCAGTATTGACACAGCAACATGGGGACAAACAACGCCCCATAGCTTACTATTCATCACAGTTAGACCCAGTGGCGCGATCCCTGCCCCACTGTGTACAAGAAGTAGTTGCAGCTGCAATGGCAGTGCAGGCTTCGGCCTCAGTAGTGCTATTCCACCCTCTCACGTTGAGTGTGCCTCATGCAGTTGCAATTATTTTACTGCAAGAAAAAGTAGCATATCTTTCTCCAGCTAGGCATCTTTCCTGTATGACCATACTGTTGAGCCAACCTCATATGACAATTGAACGATGCACAACTTTGAATCCGTCAACTTTGCTTCCAACCCTTGCGGATGGCAAACCCCACTGCTGCCTGCAGGAGATTGAGCAAAAAACATTACCTAGACAAGACCTTACAGATGTTCCCTTGGATGATGCCGAGGTGACATACTATGTGGACGGCTCGTGCAGGAGGGGCCCTACAGGACAGAACCTAGTGGGGTATGCAGTCGTTTCTGATACTGAAACTTTAGAAGCAAAATCTTTACCACACAACTTATCTGCACAAGTGGCAGAATTGATTGCCTTGACAAGGGCATGTACCTTAGCAAAAGGTAAGAATGTGAACATTTATACTGACAGTCAGTATGCTTTTTCTACTGTACATGTTTTTGCGCAGCAGTGGAAAAATAGAGGAATGATAACATCTACTGGTAAACCGATCAATCATGCGCAATTTATTTTAGACTTGTTAGATTCCATTCAGTTACCTAAAAAAAGTAGCTATTTGCAAATGCATAGCTCATACAAAACAACAGGATAGGATTTCAAAAGGTAATGCATGGGCTGATACAGCTGTGAAGCAGGCAGTTTCAGCCACAGAAACTTTTCATTTGAGTGAGGAATTACAACCCTCTGAGATTTTAGATTTAGAAATGTTAAAAACAATGCAGACACTTACTACAAATATAGAAAAACAGAAGTGGATAAAACGAGGAGCAATCCTCGAAAAGGGACTGTACATCTCCAAGGAGAAGAAACCGATTTTGCCATCTAATTTGTTTAGATATGCAGCGTTGTTGAGCCATGGGCAGAGCCATGTCTCAACAGGGGGGATGGTACAGTTAGTGAATCGAGTGTTTACAACCTATGGATTTACCAATTATACACAAATTCTTTGGGCAGCATGCCATGTTTGTAACAAGCATCATGCACAAGGGGCGTTGAAGCCTAAGCAAGGGAATTTTCCTACACCACCATATCCATTCCATACTATTTGTATGGATTTCATAGAATTAAATAAATGTGAAAATAAGAAGTATTGCCTTGTTATTATAGACATGTTTTCCAAATGGGTAGAAGCATTTCCAACTAAAAATCCAGATGCAGCTACTGTTGCAAAGGTCCTTGTTAAAGAAATTATACCCAGATTTGGTATACCGGAAAAGATTTATAGTGATAATGGGACACATTTTGTGAATCAAACGATTCAGCAACTTAGTCGCTATTTTGGGATATCGTTAAAGACCCACTGTGCTTATCACCCCCAATCTGCAGGGCTAGTAGAAAGGCATAATGGGGTGTTGAAGAATAAACTTAGGAAGTTGACAGCAGAGACACAGAAAAACTGGGTGCACTGTTTGCCTTAAGCACTGTTGAGTATGAGAACTGTTCCAAATGCAAAGGGATTAACTCCTTTTGAAACTTTGTTTGGGAGGGCATATTATACACCTCAGTGGAAACCTCTCATGTCTATGGAGCAGGAGGCTGACAGTTCACTTGCAGGGTATATGAGGCGATTTTTGAATAAATTCTGTTTCAGATAAAGAGCAACTGAAATCGGAAGCACCAGTAGCCCCAGGCACTTGGGTCTGGGTGAAGATTGTGAAGTGAAAGAATTGGAGTTCTCCGTAGTGGGAAGGTCCATACCAGGTACTACTGTCGACACCCACTGCAGTCAAGATCGCAGAGTGAGCTTCCTGGATTCATTTGATGCACTGTAAACTGGTTAAAAACTTTGTTACTGTTGCACAACAAGAACAGAATGGCCAGGTACAGAGTGAGTAGAGACATTGAGCAACCTCAGAAAACTTGTATGATCGTTTTTATTGCAATATTGATCACACTGTTCTTTTTGTTGTGGCCATTCCTTTTTCCTGCCACAAAGGTTGAACTGATTAGACGTAATGAACCAAACATAGACTGGCATCCGAACTTTAACACTTATCAGGCGATTACACGTGTGTACGCTGAGACTTTTAATGTTTCGAACTGCTGGGTCTGTACAGCCATACCAACAGCATACGAGGGTTTATTAATGACTGCTATCCCCCTAGGGGTCAATGAGACCTGGGAAAATCTGATTTTTGACACAGTTGCTATTAAAGCATATGATAAGGTAGCACTGTATTTGCCTGTGACACAAAAAGGAATTGTATGTTTCTATAAAAATTATACCATCCAAGTGGGATGGAGTAAGTATAATATTAATCCAAAATCAGAAGAGGATGATACTCCACAACAAACGAAGCAAAACCAGATGAATGAAAAGACAAGTCCTATATTCGAATAAGTAAGCGCTTTCACGTTGCTTGGAACGCTTCATCAGACTTCAACAAACCATAAAATTTAAATCAACTTATATATAAGTAAAACACCAATGAAAAACACATTAGCAAGTCACATGTAAGTTACAAAAATACATCATTTCCTTTCCATAAAAATTATATAAATATATCATAAAGATCTCATGTTAATAAATGAATAGTAGAAGTAAAATTTTAAAACATACTAAAATACATATTGCATAGTGAGACTTATGTTTAATGTTTCAAAGGTTTATCTAATAAAAATGGTCTCAATGAAAATTTATCATTGAGACCATGACCTTTATTCGCAGATAGCTTAATAATCCATTTTGCCTCAGCTTTTTCTGTCTTATTGCCAATATTACCAAGTCTTTCAGTCTCTGTTAACTGTCCTATTACTAAAAATCTAAAGGCACGTGTGGTGTCATTTTGTAGTACATGCTTGGCTAGGGCATTCCCTTCATTCTCTCTATGTATAGCATACAAATGCTCTCGTATCCTTTCTCTTAAGGTTCTATTAGTCTTTCCTATATAGAAACAATAACATTTTATGCAGGATGCTAGATAAATCACATTTCTTGAATTACAATTAGCGTATTCATTAAACTCATATTTAACACCAGTATCTGGATGTATAAAAACATTAGATTTCATTATATATATACACTGGCTGCAAGAGCGACATGCAAATGTACCCTTTCTCTCAGAGGAGATCTTATTTTTAGGCACGCTCTCATAACAAAGCATACGTTTTAAAGATTTAGTATTCTTATAGCTGAAGGATGGTTTTTCACCTACTAAGTCTTTTATACCATCATCTAACTGTAAAATGTTCCAATGTCTCTTAATAATGTTGATAATAGAAGTATTATTATTAGTAAAGGGTATCACTAGTCTCCTCTTATCATTATTCCTCACTATAGGTCTCTCATCTATGCTGCCTTGTTTTTTAATAAAAGGACGTCCTAGATGTGTACGTTCAAAAGTGTCCAATGAATGCATATCTCTATTGCAATAGCCTCTATGGCTAAAAATCACTTTCTATAGTTTTTAATGCATCAGAGAAAACCAAATCATCACTAGTTATATTAGAAAAACGTTTCACTTGATTACTCACAATGTTTCTGTGTATATGGGGGGGGGGGTGCATGTTACTTCTGTGAAGAATAGCATTCTTCCTACATACCTTCCTAAATACTTCTGTTTCTAGAGTATTGTCTTTTTTCCTCAATGTCACATCTAAAAAATCAATTGTATTTTGTGAATACATTTCAGTCAACCTAAGAAATGTGGTAGTTCCACTGATATATAGAACAAACTCTTTTAGAAGCTCTAGTGTGCCTCCCCAAATTAAAAAAAGATCATCAACAAAACGTTTGTAATATCTTATAGAAGTGGAGTAAGCCAAATGTTCTAAAACAAACGTATTCTCCCAGTATGCTAACACAAGGTTAGCATAAGAGTTTGCACAAGATGTGCCCATAGCTACTCCTTTAATTTGAAGGAAGTATTCATTGTTAAAGGTAAAAACACTGTGACAAAGAACCATTTCTAACAGCATTGTGAGTTTAATAACTTGATTGTTGCTAAGTCCTTTGTTTAACAAATATAACCTTAAGAAATCTATCCCTACATCATTGGGTATGCAGGTGAAAAGAGAAACAACGTTTAGTGTTACCATTTAATCTGTAGTTTCTAGAATATTGTTCTCATTGAAAGGTGCTAGTGTTTCTAAGAACTGTTTCGTATCACGTAATATAGATCTAGTAGATTCCACGACTGGTCTCAAGTTTTTTTCTAGAAAAATAGATATTGTCTCAGTTAACCAGCCTCTGCCAGATACTATTGGTCTAAGCGGAGGATTATGGTGTGGTCTTGTGTACCTTAGGTAAACCTCTAATTACTGGTATTACAGGTTTTTCTATCAAAAAATATTTGTAAAGTTCTTCATCAATAATCCCACACATCAACATGTCATATAAATCTGCATGTACTGTTTTTATTATCTAGATCTGACATGCTCAGTCTCTTATAAGTAGTAGTGTCTAAGTAAGTATAATATTACAGTACAATATAAATGTTATAGAAAACCAAATGATTTGAGTGGATTTTGTAATACAGATTATGACTCATTTTTGAAATCTATGCATAAGACTCTTGACCAGGTATAACGCAATCCTGTACTTTTTAAACAGTTATCTGTAATAGACAAGAAAATGTTTCATGCAGGGCAGTCATTTCGTAACAAAGTAATAACTTTACTTTTAAGTAAGGTAGAGGACTGTTATTTTGTGTGTGGTAAAAAAACATATAAATGGTTACCTGAGAATTGGTCTGGCAGTTGTTTTTTGGGGTACCTGGTCCCGGCCATCCAACACACTGCAGTTTTGCCTCAAGGGAATCTTTGAAATACTCGAGACGTAACCAAAAAGACTGTTAAGAAACCCGAGAATCCAGTGGGACAGATCGAAGCAGGCTGGAAAGACCATCGTGATGTGGGAACCAAACTTGCGCACATGGACTTGAGTGATGCTGTCATATACTGGGCAGGTATATCACCCATGTATGGCGGAGTTAAATCAATATGGGAGCTGCGAAAACTGTCCAAACTTCTCGAAGTAATGAGTAATGCAACTTTTTCTGCTCTTGAACTGATAACTGATGAACTGAAAGCCATGAGAACTGTAGTGCTCCAAAACAGAATGGCTCTTGACTTCACCCTAGCGGTGAGAGGCGGAACTTGCGCTTTGATCAAAGAAGAATGCTGTGCGTTTATCCCTGATCATCAGCATGAGATTAACGATCATCTCGAGGTAATTCAGCAAGTGTTGGCCATGATCAAGCCAGGCCCAAACCCTCTGACAGACTTTTTCCAGAATGCCTTTGGGGGGTGGGGCTTCATTTTTATGAACATATTGATTGCTATTGGGGTTGGATTACTCCTAATAGGAGTTTGTATTTGTTGTGGAATCCCCTGCATGAAGAGATTAGTTAAAGAATTCATAGATATATCCGTATCTGAGACCATGTATCAAAGTACTGAATTTGAAGAGCTGCTAGAATGCGAAACACTTTCATAAAAGTTTAAACTGAATGACTTTCTTAACTGCAAATCCTGAATGGAAGAGGTTAGGAAAAGAAGCAAGCTGTTTATTCTTTTTTGAAAATAGAATAAAAAAGTATTAACAGGAGGGAAATGTTAGAAAAATATGTATTAACGTGTGTATGCTTAGTGCCAAATTAATAATCAAGTATTTTAATACGCTTTTCATTCTATTTTTCATGCACTGTATTTTATACAAATTGAGTTTCATATGAGACTGAAAAAGATGCTTTTTGAAAACTGCAGTATGCTTTCTGAAACTTGCAAGTTGCCCTCTGACCTAGTAACTGCTAGTGCAGCAATATTCATGTTTATGCCTTGTGGAAATGTACTTGAGAAGCAGGTGTTTATCTGCTAGGTCAGAAGTGAATGAATGAACAATGTCTTATGTTATAAATGTAATGGTTTTAGACAAACAGTTCTGTCCAGAGGATGGGAACCTCTGCAGCTGTAGTAATTTAGAGATAAAGTAGACAAAGGATTATTAGAGAAATGAACTGCTAGCATTGTGCTTGATTTAGCCGTAGTATCTTGAATGTAACATAACATGTATCTAACTGGGAGTAACCAAGGCCATGTTGTTTTCCTCAGGAAGTTTCACATAAAAATTGATAAATCAGCAGAAATTCATGGGAAAGATGGTCAGAAGATGATGATGAAAAAGGTGGTAAACTGTTACGTCAGTATGGTAGGATACAACCAGTTTAGAATGTATAAAAATGAAAGTATTTCCTGTTTCTGGTTAGACAAACTCTGTATTAGCATGTTTTTGTCTCCTTGCTGCAAGATTAAAGTGCCTTAACCTGAACCTACCGTGTTTTGATCATTTTTAACGTATATTTTTCCTTTGACACCTTCAAAAAAGGTTTTAAAGTAAAAACACCACTGAGACCTGGAGGTCTCTCTGCATTAAGAAGCAGTATCCATTTCTGTTCTGCTGCTTCTGTATGGTTAGGTAGGTCACCACCCCTTATATCTAAATCTAAACCTGAAGTACAAAAAATTTAAAAACATGTGTTACCCCATTTTCTAAAGTATGTAATTCCAAAGTATTACTTTCTTTTTTATTCCTAATGTCCCTTTGGTGCTCTAAAATCCTAATCTAAATCTATAAAAAGAAAACAAGCTCTATAAATACAAGCATTTACAGTAGCAGAGGTTGCATTTAGAATCCTCTCTACAGCATAATGTTATTCCCAGAGGGCTTCATGTGTTGAATATGCCTAGTTATGGCGACACATACCCAGAACTATTGGGGAGATGGCAGCAGCTTAATTTACAATTCAGTACTGAATACATTAATCTGCTGATTGCCTTTTTTCTACCCATAGAGAAGAAACTTTTAAGTGATATTGTTAGCTTGCAAGTGAACATTTTCACACAGTTTACGACAGATGTTATTGCCGATAAGTTAGATTGCCTAATGACAATACTATGGCTTATGAGAAATGCCTAGAGTTGGCAAAAGTCAAAAAATTACAAAGAGATATTTGAGATTTCTGCAATAATGTGGTCTTTGCATGGCCGAGGGATCAACCCAACACTCGTGTGGATACCCCAGGAAATGACAGACACTTCGCTAGGCACAGGTAGTGTTCCTAAGCCATCTACGTCTAATTTGACTGTGGGTGAAGCTCCAGTAACTGAGAAATCTGTTTCTTCACAAAATGTAAATAATGCACCTGCTTTGCTAACTAAGAAAATTCCACCTTTAACTACCTCTAATGAACAAAAGAAAGATAGTATTACAACCTCAGTACCACAAGGGGCTGCTACTGGCAAGAGTTCTACTGATTTTTAGAAGGGAAATACATTGTGCTTTTTCCCCTACAGTCCCCTCTACCCATCAGGAACAGATTGAGGAGTGCAGGGAGGAAGGGACACTTGCAGAGACCACACAGCATGGACAGGCTGCAACAAGCGGTCAAGAAACAGCGTTTTTAAACCAAAATTTGATTTTCAACATTTCCTTGCTTCAACTTACAGTAGAGCTTTTAAATAAGGGTTTATCATCCATCCCAGCAAGACGAGCAGACCAGGCCGAGCTGCTGAAGGATCTAAGAATGCTAGGTAGATCTTTGACTTTAAAATCTAACATTAATTCAAATAACACAGGTGTGACTAATATATAAAGGAAACCTAGCACATTCATGCCTTTACCACATCCAGTGATACAGACTTTTATTAATACATGTGAAGACCAGTTTAGACAATGCTTTCTTACAGTGATTAAATTGGCTTTCTGCAATATGACTCAAGAAGACTATGTAGCACTAAATGAACTAAACAAATTACATTTTATTGAAGTTAGACCTGTAGATAAGGGGGTGGCATTGTAATTTTAGATAGGACTTATACACTCAACAAATAAGTTTGTTGTTATATGATGCTAATACTTATCAGAATGTCTCTAAGCTGATTGTAAACGGTATAATGGAAAAGGTTTATCTTTTAATTTTTGATTTACTTATGACTGGTCTCATCGATGAGAATCTTTTTAAGTATTTTAATGTTGAGCAACCCCTTGTCCCAACTATATATGGTCGACCAAAAATCCACAAGAACTTGGTTCTACCACACCAAGAACCAGAACCAAACTGTAAAATGAATTTCACAGAGGCACGAGCTCAACCAGCAGTACTTTATTGCACAACAACACACAGGTTCACCACTACTGACCTAGGTTTTGTCCCATAAGACTTCATCAGAGTGTGCTGAACCAAAAAATATTAAATACACTCAAATTATTCAATAAACCAATCAAAAAGAAAATGCCAGGCATGTATGGCTTTTTACGTGGGAAAGACTTGTAGACGTTTTAGGGAGAGGATAAAAGAGCATATATTGGACATACAGCATAAGAAGCCTACTAATGCACTGGCCAGACATGTCATAGCACATAATGATCATAGTTTCAAATTTTGTGTTATACAGCAATTGGTTAAAGACCAACAGGAAAGGACCACTGACTATCACTTAGATGTTTGCGAACTGAAATGGCAGTTTAGACTGAATGCATATCATTATCCGGGTTTGAATGAATTTATATCCATCAAGCCATTTTTGAGGTTAAGACATATATTAGGGTGACATCAGATAGTTGATGTCTTTATAGTAAATTAAATTCTGGTTATGGTTATATGTATATACTTTTATATATAGAATATTACATTATTTATTCATTTTTTATAATAAGCATATACATTCATTTCATTTGTCTTCACTTTTCAACAATTTCATCATAGTTCTTATATTTTAACATTCACATTTTATTTATAAACTGTTTCAGTATTCTTATTTTATGTCTGAGTCGACTGGGTGGAGTTCAACTGTGGGTGTTTTTAATTGTTTTTTATTGATTGATGTTTTTCTGAAGAAGTCTTATGGGACGAAACCTAGGTCAGTAGTGGTGACCCTGTGTGTCGTTGTGCAATAAAGTACTGCTGGTTGAGCTCGTGCCTCTGTGAAATTCATTTTACAACTTGGTTCTACCACCCATGCGTCCCACAGTTTTGGGTAGAGGGTGGTGCACAGAACCCTTGTCGATTTTTAAAGAGAATACTTTGCATCCCCTATTGGAATAATGTGACAGTGTTTTGAAGGATAGTAAAACCTTTTTGGAAAGACTTTATGTTAAAATGTTGGACATTGGTAGGGATTATATTTTTGTTACCTTAGATATTGAGTCTTTATTTTCTAGAATCCCCAATGACTGGGGAGTGGATAGCATTAGGTCATTCCTAGTTGAGAATAATTGCTTTACAGGAGACATGGTCACACTTATTTGCCCTTTACTTGATATTGTATTGGAAAATAATGCCTGCATTTTTGAATGTGATTTTTTTCTGCAGAAGGTTGGCGTTGCTATGGACACTGCTTGTGCAAATAGCTACGCCAACCTAGTACATGTACAATGGGAAAAGACTTATTTATTAACATGTGAGAATATTTATTTTGATTGCATCCATTGGTCCTTTCATTTTGTTGATGATATTTTTTTGTTATGGCAAGGGACTGTGGAACAACTAGAAAGTTTTATTGAACTTCTACATCAAACGACTAGTTTCCTTAGATTCACACATAAATACTCTGCTGAAAATATAGATTTCTTGGATGTTCAATTGAACAGGTCTGACCTAGCTAACCTTACTACTAGCATTTATAGAAAACATACAAGGAAAAATGTTGTTTTACATAAAAGAAGTATACATCCTAGACATATCCCTTGTAATGTTTTGAAGGGCCAAGTGTATAGATTGTTACGCTTGCACAACAATGAACAGGCTGCACATAAAGCCCTCAAATTATTGAAACAGGAATTTCTTGAGAGGGGCTATACTGGTCCTGAGATATAGGCATGTATCTCAGAAGCCTGGACACAGAGGGAAGATAGGTATAAACCTCATTTTGAGGCTGGTCAGTTCAGTAATGATCCAGTTGTGTTGCCAGTGGCCGACAGAGATATTTTTAGGGTTTCATTACAATATTCTAGTGACATCAGCAATTTTTGTGATATCATTAAGGATAATTGGAAACTTTTGAATTGTGTACCAGAACTCAGAGGGAAAATTGGTGAGACACCCCATTTCTCTTTTAGGAATAACAAGTCCTTGAAGAAGCATCCTTGTTATAGATCTTGTTCTGTTAACAATAGTTTAGAGTCTGCTAGGAATGGCACCTTTCCCTGTAGGAATTGTTCAGCTTGTAAATATATTAGTACCCTCCAAACATACACACATCCCAACATAGGTTTCACCATTAATGTTAGTTTTTATGCTGATTGTAAAACAGCCAACATTATTTACTTTGCCTCCTGCCAGTTGTGTCATGTTTTTTACATAGGTAAGACTAACAGATCACTTAAAGGATTTTTAGAGCACCAAAGGGACATTAGGAATAAAAAAGAAAGTAATGCTTTGGCATTACATACGTTAGAAAATGGGGTAACATATGTTTTTAAATTTTTTGTACTTCAGGTTTTAGATTTAGATATGAGGGGTGGTGACCTACCTAATCATACAGAAGCAGAACAGAAATGGATACTGCTTCTTAATGCAGATGGACTTCCAGGTCTCAATGGTGTTTTTACTTTAATTCCTTTTTTGAAGGCACGCCCTTTGAAACATTAGTATAGTCTTTTTAGAGGATTGTCTTTTATTGGTTTGATTGTTTCTTTGTAATCCTATTTAATTGCTTTCTTTTTGTATTCAGAATGTCTGATGAAGCGGTGTGAGAACCGTGAAAGCGCTTACTTTGTTTTACCTTGTTATTTTAAGCTTTGCAGGCTCAGTACTTTTATTTTATTTACTTGCTTTTATTGTACCGTTCCGAGTCATGTTGTTGTTTATTTTTTACAACTTAAGTCTTCCTTGAAAGAAAAAGAAAAGACTGAAATTCTTTTCTTACTCATGTGTTTTTTTGTTTAGGACACCATTCGATTAAAAGGTTGGGAAAATGGTCTAAAATGCATCCCAGAACACCTATAATCCTATGGCTTTTTGGACCCTGGCTTATCAGAGTTGTTTCCTAAATGGTTATTACTGTGTTGTCTTGGTTAGGAAAGGTGTGCTGAAAGGATGCAAAGAAAACTTAAGCTGAACAGCAAATCTGAATTGCTTTACTTAATCATAATTTTTGTTCAAACCATCATTCGATGAAAAGGTTATGTAAAAATAAATAAATAAAATAAAATGCACTTTAGACTACATAGACAGCATTTCACCTAAGTCAAGACCTATACATAAAGTTGCTATTATGTATCATCATTGTAACTAAAATGCCAGTAACTGTGAACTTCCCTCTGTAAGATGGGTGAACATAGTGTGGTACATAGGCCTATTGTACTGTAAGAGCATTGTAGCTACAGGTTAGTCTGTACATACTACTCCTAAAAGTTTGCAGCATGAACAAAAAGGCTGTTTTTTTTTGGGGGGGGGGGTGGCAGTGACAAGATGATACTTTGAGGAAAGTGCCTAGGTGGCCCCTGAACTTGACATTTGCTGGGAGCCCCAAAAATGCTAACACGGGCCCTGTTTATGTTTAAAGGAAGATAATGAGTTGCACTGCTTAGCATGAAGGGGTAGTTTACTCCAGAGGTTTGGGATGTGCTGGATTATAACCCCCCCCTATTATGTTCTATTCATCTGTTGGTGAAGTCTTGGACACCTGTTTCTAATATTGGTAGAGATACTGGACTTGTGAAAATCAGGAGGTCCAGGAGAACTGTGTCTCTAATGGCATGATAAACAATATTAAAACTTCCCTTCAGACGTCTAGAAGACACTGAATAAAGGAATAGCACTTCCAGCATCTCCTAGTAGCGCAGGGATCTTATGCCCATGATCTGTTTAGTTAGGAACTGTTAGGGCCTTTCTAATTGTTTGATATGTTTAGTAACAGACATCCTAAAAGGGGGCATCATTCTCAATAATTGGCCCGATCAATGATGACTATGAGAAAATGATTACCGCTATATATTTTGATATTCCTTTGACAACTGAATGGGTTAAGTAAAATGATTGTAATAATAAAAAGTGTAATACCAGATCAATCTAACAAACTATGAAATTAACTAAACCAGAACTGATATAGTCAACATGGAGATACTGTCATTAAATATACATCAATAACTTAATAAACAAATAAATACAAACAGGTTAAGTGCTTTTGTCCAAACAATGTCAGCCTTCATCAGGACACAAAATACACAACTCAGCTATTTAAATAGGTAACATTCAATCATGTGACCAGCTCAGGCACCACTGTTAAATATACATAATTTAATTTAATTCAAATAAATAAATTTAGATTTTTTATTTTAATATTTTATGTTTAGAGAGAATGAAATTTATACCAAATATATGGTATTAGTATTATCACCTAGTTTTTTAAAAATTAAATTATGCATATTTACCAATGCCATCAGAAATGGACAAAAGCTCTTAACCTGTTTATATTTATCTATAGGTTTATTAAATTAATGATTTATACATAATGATGGTATTTCCATATTGACTATATCAGCGCTGGTTTAGTTAACTAAATAAAAGGATTTGTTGACAAGCATTTTACATGACGGTCAAAAGAGAGGGAGCTACCATTCAAAGTTCCTAAAAACATTTTTTTTTGTAAGATTTGTTGTCTAGAAGGTATTATGTGAGGAGGGGGTTGTCAACTAAAAGTGATGATAGTATACTTTTTTAGCATTTAGTCTGAATCCATTTTAGCACACCAAGTGTTTACCAGAATGAACTCGAACAGAACATCAAGTGTTTACCAGGGTGAGTTCATTCTGGAGAGTTTGGGTGTCAGAGTATGATTTAATAACAAACTCGAGTTTGCAATCATTTGTAAAGTTTGTTAGCCAGATGTCTTTGCTCTCTACTTGAAGATTGTAGTAATAAATACCAAAATGGTGAAGTTCCAGCACTGAGCCATGAGGTGTCCCTCTGGTTGCTTTTATAATTTCTGATGAAGCACCTGTAACTCACACTGTATGAGTTCTGTCTTTCAGTCAGTTTGTATTCAACTTACCTTATATGGGTTACTTTTAAAGCATTTAGCTTTTGTATGATGCCAGCTTGGGGAATGGTATCAAAGGTCTTAGCCAGGTAAAGATGCATGGCATATACTGCTTGGCCACCATCTAATGCCTTTGTAACCCTTTTGAAGCAATTCACCAGATTAAATAAAGAAGACTTACCTAAGTAAGGATGCCTACTGGAATGGCCAGGAAGTATTTGATGATAGCTTAGGGGAGCAAACATGTCAGTGTCTGAAATTTTAGTGCATTCTATCACATATTTGAGGCTGAGCACCTACACCTAAGAATATTACATTTTGCTAAATATTTGCTGGTTGCAGCTTATCAGAAAGGGTATGGTGGCCAGATCTACAGATGTGATCATTCCACTCTATTCAGCATTTATTAGGATGATCATGGAGTATAATGCCGCCTTTAGTATGTACCTGTTCAAACACTTAACACAACTTGAAAGACCACAACGCTTTCTCACCAAGAAAATCAAGGACTTAAATAAAAAAAGCTACAGTGACCATCTCAAAGCCTTGCCCATCTTCTCCGTATCTTACAGGTTAATGAGTGAGGATCTCTGCCTTACATATAGCCTCAACAGACCCTTTCCTTTCAGAATTACCACATATACAGAAGTCCAATGGTGGCATAAACATCTACTCAAGACATCTTAATCTCTTTTGCAACATAAATAGAACATGTTGGAAGGACAGATATGTATCTCAGAGAATACCACTTCTCTAGAATTGTCTTCCTCTCTGCATAAAGCAAAGCATGTCTCTTACTCAGTTCAAGCATAACGTGGATGAATGGATGGGAAACTGCAACTTTGCCCTGAGTTTAGCAACCTGGTCCCAGACAGGAGTAGCATGTAAATACTCTTTCTAACTCTGGGATTTGTATACTTTACAATGCTAAAAACTTGATGTGAAAGCAGGGCTAGGCTTCTAAAGATCATTACATATCAATGGCTAAGTAAGCACCTATGAATCTATAATAGTAAAACTTTGTTGTGAGTAAGCTTGTGGGTAATAGAAAGGGTTGGAGGCAGTTTTTTAGGCTGGGACATTGTGGGTTTATGTAGCATGCTGTCTGGTTCAATTAGTTGTGAGTAGCTGAGTTGATGGGGTAGTTCCAGACAGTTAATTTTTTTGAGAGAAATGCACTGATGGATCCGATGAGGTAGGTTGTACACAAATCTGGCAATTTTACTGTAGCTTAAAGTCTGGAGCCTGGAGGTTTGGCTGGCCTGGAGATTTACATGTATGTGACAGGTATAATATAGTGTTGGTAGAAGATATGCAGATACTTCAGTTTTCCTATGTTCGACGAGGTACTGTTTTACTTGTTATAATGTTTTATGTATCTGAAGTGTCTTTTTGACTACTTTTTGTATATGCATGTCAAAGATTAGGTTTCAGCCCACAGACACCTACCAGCTTAGTATGTGTAATCTTTTGAACATTTATGTTGTTTAAGGAATTTATAGGAGTCCATATTGATATCTGAGTGATTTAGGGATAAAGAGAAAACCTTTTTTTAGATTTATGTTGGGAGCTGTCTATCTAAGAGCAATGAAGGATACCCGAGTAACTGTTAGGAGTTTAGGCAGACTGTCAGAGAGTTATGGTATACTGAATATGCAACACATGCATGGATGCTTTATCAAGGTTATTTAAGATGATATTAAATAGTAGGGATCCTACGATAGATCCTTGAAGTACCCCAACAGTGTCTGGCAGAAAGGAAACTAGACTGGATTGTCACTCGTTTCCAATTAGTCTGTCACCTACCGAGCTATCTTAGTGCAGTGGATTGCAAACCAGTATCTTTACAGATGCCAATTTCAGTGATGCATCCACTTACCTAAGTAAGGATGCCTACTGGAATGGCCAGGAAGCATTTGATGATAGCTTAGGGGAGCAAACATGTCAGTGTCTGAAATTTTAGTGCATTCTATCACATATTTGAGGCTGAGCACCTACACCTAAGAATATTACGTTTTGCTAAATATTTGCTGGAGCCATGACTGCGGATGCTTATGGTCCTTGCCAACATCTGCACAAGAAACCAACATTTGACTCTATTGTCCTTATTTATTAATTCCATAATGATCTACTCCATAGCCTTACAGATGAGGCTGGTCAGATGTATGGGTCTATAATTACTCAGATCCATTGATGCCCCACGTTTGTGCAGGGAGATGACTGCTACTGTCCTCCATTCATCTGGTACAAAGCCTGTTTGGAGAATGATATGGCAGTTCCGTTTTAAGGCTGGTCAGTAGGCAGCCTGGCATGTTATCTGACCCCAAAGAAGCAGTGATCTTGGCCTTGGAAAGTGCTTTGAGAACTTGTTCTTGGGAGATTTGGGATGGGAGTGAAGACAGACAGGGGTATATTATCTAAGAAAGTAAAGGAAGGGGGGTTGATGTTAGAGCAAAATTCATCTACTACTAGACTGGTTGTGTCCTGAAGTTCTGAGTATGACATATCATTTACTATGAGCTCTTTGCAGTGCTGGGCATTATTTCTGAGGTTTCTAACATTGCCTAAAGGAGGTTTTATGGTGTACTTGTCTATGTGGTTATTTTAACTTATATCTAGCTGTGGTTGATTTGATCAGGACAAAAGCTCCTTGTAAGTTTAGCATGAGATTTTTGTATTGAGAATGTCTGATGAAGCTTCATTTATTATTGAAAGCAATGAGGTTTTCCCCTTAGTATAAAGACTTTATTTCTGAGTTCCAACATAGGGGTTTATTTTTAAATTTGGCATTGTATTTGCCTCTAATGGAGACAAATACATCTACGCAGCTACTCACATATGCATAGAATTTGTCAGTAAATGATTCCGCTTTTGCAGCTGGGTGATCAGTTTGGAGGGGAATGTTGGATTTATCCTGGTCATCAATGAGTTTTCGTAGATTAGCCTTAACATAACCTTTGAATGCCAAGGTACTTGAGGATGCTTCAGACTTAAGGTGACTGTGACTGATTTATGGCCCAATTTGATGAGGGAAAAAGTTACATCTGGTGGGAAACAGAGTTGTCCCATACTGGTGAAGACAGAATCTGGGATTTTGTCTCCCCTAATTGGAGGAGGAACTGACTGATCCAGAGAATTTGTATTTATGAAATCCAGAAATCTGTGGAAATACATGTTAGGGGATATATATATATATATATATATATATATATATATATATATATATATATATATATACATACATATATATGGGTCTACTTCTAATGAGTGATGAGTTTGCTGACAGTGAATAACAGCAAAAACTTAAAGCAACGAATTGAAAAATATTGAAAGAAACTCACCAGATATCTCTCAACAATTTATCAACAGATCTCCTTATAAAAAATAAACTAACACCTTCCGTTAAGATACATATGTAAAGAAATCACCCTATACCACTATCAAAACATCCCAGTACTAACTCTTCCCATAATTTCACACTACCTTAAAGAAACATGACTGTAAATATACTACAGAAAAGACTATAATTGATTTATTGCATTGTTTTTGCAGGGGGGCAAGCCCCCCCAAAGTAAATATACCAACTCCGAGATTGCACTACTTTGTGGAAAAGGGCATTTGTACATTGATTTTGCTACTGTTGTGACTGGCAACATGTCAGTAAATGCTTTTCAATCTTCTGTGATTCGTTGTTTTAAATTTTCACTGTTATTCACTTTGGGCAAACTCGTCTCGATAATGTGGGTTTCACTCAATGCTCATGTGAATTAGACCCAAATATATATATATATATATATATATATATATATATATATATATATATATATATATATATGTCTCCCAGTTGATAAATATGGTAGTTGAAGTATCCTAGGAGAATGCTATTTGGCCTAATGAATAAGGATGCCATACTATTAAAGAAGGAGGTAATGAGCAAAGGGGGCCATGGGTGGGGGGGGGGGTCCAACAGTTAGGTATGATGTGATAACAGGTATTGTTAATGGTAAGCTAGATATGGAAGAGTTTCAGGTCATTACCCTGTCTAATGAGCCTGAAGATTATATTTTGTTTTACGAATACAGAGACACTGCCACCTTCAGTGCTTTCATCTAGTGCGGTGGACCTAAACTCACGGTAAGTGTTGAAACCCTGTATTGATGGGTTACTCTCAATAGTCCTGAGCCAGGTTCACAGCTGGGGGGAAGCCCTTTATTCCACTCTTAATTAACAATGTCCATTGAAAACAGGTGGGCCTTAGTAATAAACTGCAAAAGACTCGCTTGTAAATGTTTTATATATATATATATATATATATATATATATATATAGAGAGAGAGAGAGAGAGAGAGAGAAAGAGAGAGGCAATGGAAGTGTCTTTGTAAATACTGCTATATCTTTACTCCTAGACTAACACTTCTTGAATCTTCTGTCCACAACTAACATTTGTTATATTTATAACATTCTGCATACCATTCTATGCTCTTAAGTGTGAAGATGTAACATGTAGATAGCAATGCAGTCTTCAACCAACATATGTCAAAGGTTTTAAGAAAATCCTTCTATACTGCTCAGCTTATAAGCAAGCCCATGGCATCTTGGTCCAGACAGGCCATCATACCACTGTACTCAGCCCTTATCATGCCCTTCATAAAGTATAATGCCCCCTT
This sequence comes from Protopterus annectens, assembly GCF_019279795.1. Lineage (NCBI taxonomy): Eukaryota > Metazoa > Chordata > Ceratodontiformes > Protopteridae > Protopterus > Protopterus annectens. The sequence continues at coordinate 1,777,623,662 of NC_056739.1, read as the reverse complement.
TGGTATATACCTGACCAGACATGTGCAGCAACTGGAAAGTCCACAAAGGTTCCTTACAAAAAGAATACAGACAGTAAACACAATGTCCTATGCTGATCACTTCATAGCCTTGCCTCTTTACTTGGTATCATACAGACTTTTGAGAGGTGACCTTTGTCTGGCATATATGTGATCCTTATTTTGATTAATCTTTTGCACATCCACAAAGCAAACAGCATCAGAACCACTAGTTTAAAAGACTTAACTTTTGCTTGCAACATAAGTAGGACATGTTGGAGAGCCATTCTCTGGAACAGATTCCATATCCATGTGAAGCAGAGTTCCTCCCTATCCCTATTTAAGTGCAACTTGGACCTATGGATGGGTAATCTGGAATTCTTCCCTGTCTGTCTCCTATATCACTGATGTACAGAAGCAGTTAGTAAATCATCTCCTATAAATCAAATATCAATCAACTTTGTGGGTCACATTTGGGTTACACAGCTAGGCATTTAAGGGCTTTAGTGGTCATTAAACTAGTATATACCTATGAACCTATAAAGGGTACATTTTCCTAATGCAACCTGAATAACTTATCTAATACTATTGGTAGTTATATGTTTACACCTGCAAACCCATGTTTATAACTGTTCCACTACAAATACATGTATATAACATGATTCATTTCAACATGATACTGTGATTGTAATAGTGTGAATTACTGAGACTGTAATAGTGTGAATATATATGTTTATCCAATATGCTTTTGTACAATGTGAGTCAATTTAATATGCTACTGTGTATCATTTTCTATGGCGGCACTGTTAAAAATTACAGTTTTTAATTTATCTGTGACAATCTACATTATATCTTGTGTTATATTGTATTAATGGTATCTCTCCCCAGCCTCTGCTGAAAATGGGTTCTACACCAGGTCAGATGTCCCCAGTCAACAAGTGAAAATAAGTAAATAAATAAATAACTCTCACAATACTAGGTGTTGTATGTAACTTTAAATATGGTCTGCATGAGCTGCAGAATGCAGCTAGTTGACTCCTGATTCATCCCCTTTGGCTCCTTGGAAGGCACTGCCAGTGTAGTCATAGTGGTTATAACACTGGTTTCTCTACGACAGAATAACACACTTGGCATAACTCATCCAATACCTGGGCATCCATACAGAACCTATCCATTTGCTCTTGCCTAGTGAGACCTGAGTACAGAATTCAAGACTTAAAGTACCTCCTAGTGTGGCCACATAGGGAAACTGATTGGCTGAAGGCTTCTGCTGCTCTGGCAGTATCAGTTGCCATAATATTGCTAATAATAAATACAAGTTAACCATTTTTTCAATGGCGTTTATGGCAATGTCTACTGTTTTTGGCCCATAAATTCAAGGGCTGGTGAACTTCAGTGCTTGTCACTGTATGCTCCTATCAGGCTTCACAAATACCATTATTTCAATATGAGATGCAAGTATGACCTCATTTGCAAACTATCCTGGTGCTTTGCATGTCAATGATATACCTGCAAAGAGCACTACCTTTACCTGTATCTATTACTTGCATCATACCTTTGTACAAGCTTCTTTCCAGATACACCTGTTGAATTAGTTTACAAACAATGTTCATAGTCCCTCCAAAAATAGTGAACATCCATCTACAATGAGCAAAACTGAGACTGTGAATAGACAGTTGCCTAAAAATATAAATTTGGGTGTGTGTATGTGTGTGTGTGTGGGGGGGGTGTACTACACCCATTATGTGAGAAGCGCTTGTTGCTTTATACGATCATTTCCAAGGATGCCATTGCTGATAGGAAACAAAAGGATTTTGGAGTTTAAAAAAAAGATAACTATTTGTAGTCTCTGTTGTTCTGTCAATCCAGAGAAAACTCATCAGTTCTGAAACAGTCCTTAACTTTGGCTAATACTTACACTTGTTTTATGACAAAAAACACAACTCTCTCATGTGATGCAAGTTCTTTTCATTAAAGCCTCCAGAGTGTATCACTTCTGATACACTTTGCTCTTTCTGTAATAATTGTGCCCATACAAAAATACAACTCATTATGAAATGTGTTCTGCTACTATGTAGTCACCTTCCTTCCTTTTGTAAGTGTATTCCATTTTACCCCTAATATAAATGAAGGCGTGTTCAGTCATAACGGATACTGAATTATGACCACATTTGCACAATGGCAATTACATAGATAGTAAGGTGATAGAATGGAATAAGAGTGCAATGGCATAAATATTACAGATTCTGGTTATTTTTGTGAATGGGTTGCTCTAACTCAGTTATCCATGTGAACTGAAAAAAAATACTCTTAAAAGCAAGAGTTACTCTCGGTTAACCAATTATTGTTAGGATAACAAAAAGGCACTTAACTAAATTGTTCAAAGCTGCCTACTTTCATTAAACATAAATTGTTAAAACATCAGCTCAGCTCAATGATGTTAGGTTACTGCAACTAATGATGTTAGGTTACTGCAACTGTGTTAGTTTTTAATATTATGTAAAACTTTAGTTTACAGATTCTGAAATTAGCTTGAATTGTTATCATATACAATGCTTTATTTGAAAAACAAGCACTAAATTCTTGACCTAACTTTGTAGCACCTAATAAGAAAAAAACCTGATCAAATCTTTCTGGGATTAGCATTAAATGAGTGAACTTATTAAGGACCTTTAACTTTAAAATGAAAAAAGTTACTTTTCTGACATAAAAAGCATAGTCTCTGACAGGTTCCTATAGACAGCACAGACTAAGGATTCCTAGAATGGCAACTGTTAGTCTGCAATTTAAGTGCAAGTGCAAACATACATAATTCAAAATTGCTATAACCATTTTTTCACCTTCTCTTTCATAGTACTTTGGAGTGAACAAGAATGGCCGACTTTATCTGTGGAAGGGCAAATGTAAAGGGTATTAAACAAATAGAAAAGCATCTTTCATTAAAAGTACAAGGATTCCAACTTTAGGCCATAAAATTGGAAGCGATCTTCTTGACACGTACTGTCATTATACACCATGCTTGTTACTACACTATGAACTGTAACCTGTTTTAAAGAAAGCACTGTTATGTTAAAACGTATGGTACTCCTTTTTCTTAACAGCTAAAACAGACTTTTTGCTTTTGTGTATTGTGATTTAGCATTTTGGACAAAAATGAGTACTTCTGCTCTTCCAGGTCTTAAGCGGCTAAGCCTTCTGTGGGGCTCCAACCAGTTATATGCAAAATCAAGTGTGTACAAAGCTAGAAGACAAGTGAACTTCACAAAACTGCGATAATGATGTGCAAAAAAGCTATCGCTGGTCTGCACTATTGAACTTTCTGCTGCCTGACCATGGCTGCATGCCTTCGAAGATTCTGCCAACAGTCATTCATCTGCTTGTTTCTTGCATTATGTGACTGAAGCCTGCAATGTAAGCAAAACAGCTGTTAGAAAAATTAAGAGTACAGACAATGTCCTCGCATTTAAGGCATATTGGTGAGCCACTTGTCTATATAATCTAAGCCTTATTTTGTATCTTCAAAAGTTGAACTTGAGGATTTAAAACTTTAAATACAACAGTATGGACAACATGATGCATAACAATTGTTTCTGTTAATTTGTATTATGTTTATGGCAAAAATGTATGTCTCTACACACGTCTTGAGAATTATAGCAGTTAGATACTAGAATCTAAAGAACCTGAGGATGAGCTTAAATAATGATGGATAAATGACTACTGCTCTTTTGCATGAAATGTAAGAGCAGCTACAATGAAAGCAACAACAATTCAGAACAGATGATGTAGAAATCATGTTCTGAGTACAGATGAGCTTTGATATGTAGGCATTAGTTTTTTACATCAACACAGATTGTAAAAAAAAAAAAACTTGAGATTGATTCATCAGCACAATAACTGTTTGTGTCTGTATGTATGTTATTTGGCTGGTAATCAGCACTGTATATAGCTTTCTATGGATTTTAACAAGTAGATCTTGTAGAGTCATGGCCAGGCAGCTTAAAAGTCCATTTCTTACAAATGCTTAATCAGTGATAGTATCTGTGTACAACTGATTGGAAAAGGGCTGAGAAATGCAGTGGAGAACTCTAGGGGCTTTACTGTTAAGGACCTACAACAGTATGGCAACATGAAATTCAGCCTGCATGCTTGCCACAGGGTGCTACCCAAGGCTAAAACTTCATTAAAAAAAACACAAAGGCCTTACAGAAAACTGAAACTTCTGAAATTAAGATTGCCAATAAGGATGCATAATTAATAATTTGCACTGATTCAACTTTAAAACTGTTAAAATCAGAAGAGGTGAAATAATATCCTGTTTACCAGATTTTCAGAGGCTATGCAGCAGGCCCTTCTGAAAACATTTCAAAAGGAAGCTCATTAACCACTGGCAAAGCTACATAGTCAATGAGAGGATTAAAAGACAATAATGAACAAAGGACAGTTACAGTTTACTTTCAGTGTGTAAATGAAGCCCTAAAAGAAAAAAAAACACTCTTCTTGTACAAATTTTGAAGCCTAAATGGACTAGTCTTTTCCAATGGAAACATCCCCATGCACAATAAAGTCAAAAGTCCAGCTGTGTGAAGTGCTCATCAGAACAGTAGAATAATAGATCTAAGATGGGAGCCATCTTTTTGCTACTAACTGATTACTTACAGGTTTTAGCTATTCCATGAAGCACTGTAGAGTTTCGCCATTATTCTGAATTACTGCTACCTCAGCTTATATATACATATATATATATATATATATATATATATATATATATATATATATATATATATATATATATATATATATATATATATATATATATATATATATATATATATATATATATATATATATATATATATATATATATATATATATATATATATATATATATATATATATATATATATATATACACACACACATATATATATATATATATATATATATATATATATATATATATGTATATATTTTTTTCACTGAAAAACTATATGTAAAAAATGAAGAATATGAAATCCATATGGTATTTAAGCTTATTCATAATAAATGACATTTTACAAAACCACTATAGCTATCTATATAACAGAACCTTAAACAACAAAGGAGACATTAAAACAGTAACAAGATTTCAGATGGAAGAAAAAGCTAGTGGAGGGAAAGTAAGTGGGAGCTGTATGTACTCAAATACATTCTTCTGCTTAGATCTACTGATTTAAGAGGTCCATCTTCAGCAACCTTTAACATTTCTGCTGCAGGTTATTAAACTACTCAGCCATTGTGACTTTCCCAGTCTGCCAGACAAGATTCCCCTTCCCATAATGCAAGTAACATTCTTTACTTTCCAGTTCTTTGTCTCACACATCAGTGGTATGAAGAAACAACCTCAGCCTTTTTTCTCTGGAAAATGTGCATGTTATAGCAACTTGAGTTCACAACTCAAACTGTTTTTTGTCTGTTTCTTCTCTTACATCTATACTTGCAAACTTTATAGAAGTATTCTGCTTTTTAGAGAAAATGTATTTTTTCATGACTGTGGAGTTGGGTGTAGGCCTGCCTAACTTTTAGTTCACAATGCCTACTCCCCTCTTCCAAATGTGCCTGGGCCTTCTTAGGGGCACATTAAGCATCACCTGTTAAGTGAAAACTCCCAGCACTATCTGCAGCATAATTTTGTCAAGGAGTTAAGGAAACTGTACCCCAAAGATGCAGAAAGGCCTTTCAGCCATTGTTTCTTTTGCTGACATTTTCAGCTCTTCAAAGGGAGCATGATTCTCCTCTCAAATCAGGCTCTGCTTATGTTTTTTTTTCGTGTAGTTTTCCATGAGAAACAAGCTTTTTATCAAAAAGGAAAGAAAAAAGCTTTGCTTTCAATTCTGTTTAAATATTTTAAGTTGGACTTTCAGTCACCTGTGTGGTGACACTTTGTTGTACTATTCTTTCCATGTTTAGGCAAAAAATGTTTTCTATTTGCTTTCTGTCAATTTGTTCTGGCACCTTAGTCTTGTAGCTTCTTTTGCAATTGTGGACAGATGGTGAATCACTGCAAGATTTTAGCATAATTTATACATTATATTGCATTTCTATCTCTACAAGTAATATTACTTGTAAAAGCTATCTGTTTGTATTTTGAACCTGTTTTTGTCTTGTAGTATCAGTCGCAATTGTGGCAGAACTATAGACTACTGCCAGAACTGGGCTTCATTTTAGTAATTTATTACTGCATTTTTCCATAAACTGTGTTACTGAAGGAGGGTATCTGCTTGTATCCAGTCTCATGCAAGTAGATATGCCTTAGTGACTGCTACCACTTAGGAAAAATAAAAATAAATGGTGGACAGTACTCGAGGTGGGGGTTAATTTGGTTGACTGATTATTCCCCTGGGTTTGTCTGGAACTTCCTTTTTTCCTCTATCTTATCTGGAGCCACTCTTTCTTCCCCATTTTAACTTAGGTGGTTGTTCTTAGGCGTATAGATCTCTGTCTTCCAATATGAAATGTGAACTGAGTTCTGAAGCTCAAAAATCAGGCACATAGGCCTCAGTCCTTTAGAAATTTTACTGGCAAATGAGCGCTGTTTATATGACTGAGGAAAGGTGGTTACAGCTCTGAATTTATTATACAAGAGGTGGTCTTGCTTCAATGGTTTAGTTGAGAAGTTGGATAAGAACTCGCAAGTAGTTTATCGGAAGGGTAGATCCGTAAAAAATATTTTGGAGTCTGATTATAATCCCAGTTCATATACAAGTAACAAAAAGCAAGGCACAGCAAAATGTGGGTTTGCAGTCAATGTAAGGATATATTAGTAGCAACATCTGTTGAAGTGAACAAAGTTAAAGTGGAAGCTACTTTTCACTGTAACTGTAATACACAGAGGGTCATTTACTGACTTGATGTCAGAAATGTGATGGGGTCTATGTGGGCATAACCCAGAAAAGGTTGAAAGACTGTATATATGAACATTATTTAGACATAAGAAAGAAAAAATGTCAACAATTCTTTAGTGAAACATGTTATAAAACATCCTGATCACCACTTTTTTTGTTTTTTGGTCTGGATTCTACTGTTAAAAGCCCTAAGGGGCAGGCAGTGGGAAGATCGTATAGAAGAACGTGAGCTGCACTGGCAACTCAAATTAAACACCACAGCCCAGCATGGACTGAATGAACAAATATTTATTGGCAGTGTTTTAAGACTGAAATCCTACATTGTTTAATTTTGTTGTACATATACTTTTTAGTATAGTAGGAAAATGGACCATAATTGTCCCTATAAGATGCTGTGAATAATATTCTCTTTAAGAAGTTATTCAATTGTTTTCCTGCTTTGGGGCATCTCTGATCATATCACTTTCATGGAGGGGGATTTAAACTGTAAGTTTAGAGCTGTATTTTGATTCTGATGAAGTCTGTATGGTTTCAGATGAAAGTGCTTTATCTTTTATGGTTTTAATATACACTTTGTGCATTTCTTAAATGGCTTAAAGTACTATTGGGAGTAGCATCTGCTTACTTTGGTTTTGGTCATATCAGTGCTTATTCAGGTTAGGTGATATGTCATGTGTTGAAGCAGGAGCATTTGACTTGGGTGAAGTGCTTTTGGAGTTGCAGTATGAATTTTGACTAAGTGCTGATTTCCTTAATGTAGATGGGTAGAGCCTGCCAAAGAATAGGTGTCTGAAAGGAGAAAGCATGTGCAATGCTGTGAAATTTGGTTCTAGGGGTAATAAGAGTTTGTATAGCTTTTGAGAAGTGTCCAATTGTATGAGGAGTTTTTTTTTCTTGAAGTCTAGCTACAAGGGGAGTAAATGTGTGGAGTCGGACTAGTTTGCAGAGTTGAGATCCTAAAAGTAGGTCAGATGATTGTTTTATGGGTAGCCATTTATGTTTTTCTAGGGTGATACAGCGATACTTACACAGAGAGGTGAGTCTGTAAGAAATTGACAGATGTTGCTAAAAATAGTTTGAAGTGTGGCAATGTTTTTTCTTGGAGGCAGAAGCAAACATTTGGAGCCCAAATTCAAACTAAGAAAGGAGAACTATTTTGCCACTGGCTGCTCTGGCTTGTTGGGACAGAAAAAGGGAGATCTTTTTGGCATAGAAGAGGAGGGAGTTTATTTTGGCTCTCCCTTTATCTATGTGGAAATGGAAGTTTAGTGATTGATGACACCACAGTCCTATTATATTTGAAGGTGGAAGTTTTCTCTATGGAATGGTTGTGTAGGACAAAGACAGTTAAAGAATCAGGCTTGGTCAGTTTTCTTTGGAGTTCCAAAAAGCATAGCTTTGGTCTTGGTGGTGTTCAGAAGTATTTTATGGCTCATGAGCCATTGGTGGAGCTCATGTAATTTGGACTGAAGCTGGCACTGAATGTTGGTAAGAGAGTGACTTGATCAGAAAATGACCAATGACCGTGTCAGCAGCACAGAGGATAAGTGAGATATAGGGAGGTCAAAAGGAAGTGTGTTAATGGATATGGTGAAGAGTACGGGGCAAGAATGGATCCTTATTGTATACCTTTGGTAGCAGTTGCGGATTCTGATTGAGAAGATCCTGTTTAACTCTGAAGTGTTTGTCAGTGAGGAAGTTTTTAAACCAGGGAGCAGTGTCTGGACCAATATAAATTTCAGTTAGTGTCGCTCGTCTTGTCTCTTAGCTCATCGAGTCTTGTGGTAGAAAAATTATGCACTTCCATGACATCAAAGCCAAAACTCTGTGCAGCAAGCTGTTCTGTAGTATTTCTGAGTGATCTGGATACAGTATCAGCCAGATAAAGAGGTTTTCCCTTTATATAGACCATTTTGAAATTGTACTTTTGTAATTTAAGCATCATTATTTGTAGTCTTGCTGGAGCAGTATGCGTAGGCTTCTTTAAATAGTGCAATAAATCAAGCACTTTCGCCAGGCAAATACCTGGCTTTCTCAAGATAAAAAGTAGTGTGACTGAAAAGTTTAAATACTTAAGCATCTGATCACATGGTACTTAATTAGTTCAACAAACACTTTTATGGCAGCTTAGACTTAATGCTGCAAAATCCCCTGGTCTCAATGAGGCCATTAATATATCCAGTTTACTAAAGCTGAGAAGGGCTAGGCTATGATTTTCTTGTTACAATTAGTAAATGTCTTTTATCTTACATATTTGTGATTTTTTATGCACCCATTTGTACATTATTTTTAAATGATTTTCACTATTTAAACTTTTATTCTGCATTTTCATATGCATACTTTTCACTCACTGAGTTCAGTTACTAATTAACTGCCTTCTTAAGTGGATGTTTGTTGAACTAATTAAGTACCATGTGATCAGATGCTTAAGTATTTAAACTTTTCAGTCACACTACTTTTTATCTTGAGAAAGCCAGGTATTTGCCTGGCGAAAGCGCTTGATTCTTTAAATAGTGACTAGAGGCTGATGATCAGTTTCTATTTGGATAGCTTGGCCATAGATACAATTATGGAGCTTCAAACACAATTGCCAAAAGTTCCTTCTCAATTTGAGCATACTGCATCTCAGTTTGATTAAGAGTTCTAGATGCATAGACAAGTCTGACCTCCTGAAGAATAAATGCACCAAGGCCAAACTTTGAAGCATCACAGGAAAGAACTACTGCTTTGTGAACATCATAGAAACTCAATGTATGTAGGTTGGCAATTTGCTGTTTGAGGATATCAAATGCTCTCTGGGTTTGTTCTTACCATGATCAGGGAACATTTTTGTGCGTCAGCTCCCTTAAAGGTACCAATAACTCACTAAAGTCAGGGAAAATTTGCCCAAATAGTTAACCATACCAAGAAAATGCTGTAAAGCCTGAACACTGTCTGGGGCTGGCATCTCAAGAATGGCTGCTTGTTTAGAATGGTCTGCTCGTAAGCCACTACGGTAAATAAATGATCTACATAAGAATCTTCTAGTAAACTGAATTTGCATTTCAGAGGATTGAGCTTCATGTGCTCTGTCCAGAACTTTCCTGTTTCTGTCATGCTCTGCTTCACCATTGCCTCCAACCAGTAACTCATCAACTATTATAGCACATGGATAGGCCAGAAAAGTTTGCTCCATTGCATTTCACTGGCAGAACTTATTCCAAAAGGCATCCTGTGGAATTTGTATCTACCAAATGGGGTACGGAATGTAGTCAGTAGTGAAGATTTGCGATCAAACATTACTTACAAAAATGAACTCTTTGCATCTAAGACAGAAAACACAGTGGCATTTGACATGGATAATGAGGTCTCTTTAATGTTTTTTTGTAGTCTCTTGGGTCAATGCATATTCTGATTTCATCTGAACTTTTCTTATGAACAGGTACCATGGAAGACACCCACTCAGTCCGTTCTGTGACTGAACAAATCACACCTTGCTGCACCATTTTGTCTAACTGGACTTTGACTTTGTCCTGCATAGCTATTGGAACTCTCCTTGCTAGTCTGACCACTGAACTAACCTCTGTGTCTACTTTAATGGAGTACACAACTGGAAGTTTGCCTAACTTGTCATCAAAAACATCAGCATACTCTGAGAAAATAGCATCATTGAAGCTGGAACTGGGATATGTGGTTACATGATGTACTTCTTTTGTAAAAGAAAGCAGTTCCGTTCTCAAACTGGCTCTGAGGCCCACTAATGACTGCACAGATCTTCGGAAGACATAAAATTGCAAGCTATAACTGTTCTTAGCCAAACAGCATGAAAGCACTGCTGAGCTTTTGGTTTGAATCTCTTCACCTCCATAAGCAACAAGCTTCACACAATTGGCCAAATTAAGTTTCTCAGCAGCTCTCACTCTAGCAAATGTTTCTGCTGACATCACATTACACTTTGAAGCAGTGTCTACTTTGAGCTCAGTGGGCTTACCATTGATCAGGACAGTACAAAATACTTCATTCTTTGCCAATAAATCCAATGCATTAACCTCTTCACCGACCACTGATATACCATCTACATAGAAAGTAGGGTTGCAGCTTTCTATATGATCAGCCTGCTTTTTTGAGTGACCTTTCTTAATAACTGAATGAGGCTTGCTTGATTTACAAATCTTTTGAAAGTGGTTCCATTTTTTACACTTGTGGCATTGCTGACTAAATGCTAAGCACTTCTTACTCTTTTAGACTCATGACTGGCGCCACAATTATGACAGTTAACAATAAGACTTGACTTACGTTTTGCTGACTCATCCTCATACTGCACGGAGCATGTCCGTTTTGCTGAGCTAGTCTTGGAACTTGCTAGAAAGTTTTGGGTCCTCCCTGCAAATACCGCAGGGGTTGCAGCTGCCATGTACTTAGGCCTGCTTCTGTTTGCCATGTGCTGCATACTGTCTACGCTTGCTCTAAAGGCTGCTGAAACTAAGCTCTTAACACTTGTAAGCATACTTGTGTGCCTTTCTGTGAGCTCATGGATTTGGCAAATCTCTATGGCTTTGCTTAACATTAAATCACTGTCACAAAGTAAAATCTTTCTCACTGCAGCAATATTAACACCACACACAAGCCTGTCCTTTATTAACTCATATTTCAAATCACCAAATCTGCACTTTTCAGCCTTATTTCTCAAGTCAGTGATATAAGCTGCAAAAGTTTCACCTGGCTTTTGGTCTCTTGTATAAAATGGGTGCCTCACTAATGTAACATTTGTCTGCGGATTGCACATTTCTGTAAATTTACGTTTCAAGTACTCAGGGTCTTCCCTTGATTCAGCCAGTACAACACTATGGCAGTTTTCCACCTCTCCTGCATATACTGCTGGTGCATGCATACATTAACCCTATCTATCAATGGCCTCTGACCCAGCTTATTTAAGCAAAATGAATGCCAGTGTACATGCATCTTTGTTAGAAAAAGCTGCTTGTATGAAAATATTGTATTCCTGCTCAAATACTCACCAATTCTTTGCAATATTATGATCAATCACAAGTGGACTAGGTCTGCGAAATGCCTCTGGCATATCAACACACAGTTGTGAAGGTGCTTGAAATTATGTATGAACATATACACATAAATATATGCCAGAACTTGTAATTATGCCCAGTAGCACAACAGTCTCTTTGAAATAATTGCACTTTGCCAAATAAATCTCCATAGCACAAGAATACTTTAAAGTCACTGTACCAAAACCACTCCTTATCAATGTAAGAAATACTTTGAAATGGCTGTACTTTGCGAATAAACTGTATACAGCAGAAGCTCAGAGTAAGAAACACTTCAAAATGAATGCACTTTACAAATAAACTGTACACAGCACAAGAACGTTTTACAATGGCTGGAATGTGTGAAAAAACTCTGTACAGTATAAGAAACACTTTGATAAGTTGGCACTCTGAGAATAAACTGTACACAGCACAAGAAACTCTTTGAAATGGCTGTACTTTGCAATATAACTTGTACTTTGCACACAGTAAACTCTTTGAAATAATTGTACTGTAATAAATCATACACTCTGCAAACACTTTGCACACACTGAGATACTTCGAACTCAAGTTATACTTTGAATGGCTTCGGCCAATGCAAAATATTAGTTTATGCCCAAAACACGGTCTTCTACTAAAAACATGCAGTTGCCCTGCTCTCTAAGCTTATTTTGCCTTTTTATTGTACTCTTTATGCACATTTAACCTCTTATCATGCTCATTATACTTTTCTTGTGCTTGTTTTACTTTAAACATGATCGTTATGTGAACCAAAGGTAATTCTGAGCCCCATATGAATATTTTTGCTAGTTTTATCAAGTATCATAGTTTCAAACATTTTGTTTAATTAATAATACATTTTTCTGCCTTTCATTTGATTAGTAATACGTTTTGTGCTACTCGTTTGATTAATAACGTGTTTTGTGCCTTACGAATGCTCTATTTTATTTTCTTTGCAAAATAAATAATTTATGCAAATTTTGGTTACCTTTAGTTTGTTTTAGGCCCTATTTGATCATTTGAGCACTGTTATCATCCAACATGCTCAATATACCTTGACCTTCAACTCTGCACCTCACGGCTTGATGAAGTTGCACTCTCAATCCCGGTTCTGACACCATGTCGCTTGTCTGGTCAGGATAAAACAGACAAGTGGTTGTGGGTTCAGTTCAAGCAGCTTTATTACACACAAACACATCAGGAATGAAGCTTTGTAACTTAAACTTAAATAAACTTATAAACACACTGACTGCCTCACTCATACATGCTAACACTCTCAAAATGGCACTGCTGCCTGCACATTCTCACTATTTATATGCACGTGCTTACATCTGGAAATGCTTTTTAAAGTTACATACACATGTTTTGTTCTACAGTTTGTTTTGGAAAAGACAGTAGTCATTGAGGTCAAATGACTTTGCCAAGTCTATAAGTAGGGCACCTGTAAAGAGGCCACTATGAGAATTTAGTAGGATGTCATCAGTTAGGGATCAAAGTACTGTCAAATGACTTTGCCCAGGCCAGAATCCATGTCCTTTGGAGGACAGCAGGTGGCACTGCTGGATGCAGAGGGAGAGCTGGGTGTAGACTGTAGAGCTCTGTGTGTATTGTACCTACTGAGCCACTGCAGCTAGATAGCAGGTCCATATAAGTTACTGAGCACATACAAGATCAGTGCCATTTTGTATAGTCAGAGTGAATGCAGGCATGAATGGAGATGCACATACGCGTGTTTTTGAAGTAATGAGTCAGTCAGTTAGCTTAAATATATGTTCCAGTTACAGCTCCTGATGTGTTTATGTACAATAAACAACTTGAACCCATCACAGTGCTGCAGTGTCTCATATGAATACAAGAGACATGACATAAACCAACGTCACAAGAAGTTTGCTCAGAATTTGGAGAACGGAAATGAGACGGAAGTGAGAAGTATCTTTTGGGTTGGTTTGCATTGGTAGGGGTTTAATTAGCCTAGTTTTCCAAATCTGTTGCATGAAGCTTTGTGTGAGACACAGATTATAAATGTGGGTGACAGGAAGGCATAGATATTTTCTGCAGTGATATATGAACCAGAGGTTTTATGTTGTCAGATCCAGGAGAGGTGTCAAGGGGGGAAACATTTTCAAGTAAAATCGAGACTTCTTTGGGACATGTGCATTTGAAGTGGAAGAAGGGGATGAATGGTTGCAGGGTGGGCAATGCATGAGCTCTGTTTTAGAAATCAGGTCAGGGCTTCTACTTTCAATGACTGCTAAGAATTCCAGCTTTTATGATACAATAGTTTTCATTATTAGCTTGGGAAACAGGCCATTTACCTATAACATATACCCTGACAAATGGACCTATTTTTTTCATTTGGGCTACTAGCAAGTCATAGAACCCCTTTTCTGCTACTCTACCTCAGGTCCTTATTTATTTATCTGAAATCTTTGACTCATCTATTAGCTATTCCTCCATAAAGTTCATTTCCCTTAACTCATTCACTCTGGAGCAGCTCAGAAAATGCTGCCTGCTTACTTCCACCATAGGAACAGCAGTGCAGCCTGAGCTCATTTTCAGAAAATCCATTTCTAATACCATACAGAAAACAAATGTTCATAACTCTTTAACTATAAGAGCCTGACAAAAAATGTAAACGCGAAAGTTGTTCAGCAGACACTGACCTTTCCAACAGTGTAAATGTTGATAGTGCACATCAAAGCCATTATTAAATATTTGGCAAGGAATGTTGATATTGTGCATATTTTTTATCTTTTTGGAAAAGCAAAGCACAATATCTTGGTCAATGTACCATGTAGACCTATACAATTTGTATTTAATTTGTTAGTATGAATGTCAGCTTTAAAATTATACCTTAACCATTACTGTGTGATGCTCCTTTATGAAGATATTCACAGAAATATGATTAATATAATATTTCTCATAACTGATAAATAAACAAAGCATATCTCATTACCTGTAACAGACAGAGCCTACATATTAGTGTAGAAGTTGTGCATCTGAATGTCAGCTTCAAAATGAAGCATCATTTGTATGATCACCATGCTCCCTTGCAAAGATATGGGCATAATAATGAAAAGTATTGGAAATGTATAATTTTCATAATCATACAAGACTAAACAAACTTTGATATCTGCACATGTGTGCAACATACAGGCACAATTCTTTTACCATGTTGGAACTATCAATACTGTCTTCAAAATGAGGTATTACTTAGCACATTCAGATGCTCCCTTGAAAACTTATTTAACAAAATATAAAAAAAATAATAATTTCCATAACCTAAGTCTGAAACAAAATTTGATATCTGCACATGTGTACAACATACAGGCACCATTCTTTTACCATGTTGGAACAAGCAATAATGTCTTCAAAATGAGATATTACTTGGCACACTGACATGCTCCCTTGCAAAGTTATTTACCAAAATATGAAAAAAAAATCATACTTTCCATAACCTAAGTCCGAAACAAACTTTGATATCTGCACATGTGTACAACATACAGACACCATTATTTTACCATGTTGGAACTATCAATACTGTCTTCAAAATGAGGTATTACTTAGTACATTCAGATGCTCCCTTGCAAAGTTATTTACCAAACTATGAAAAAAAATCATACTTTCCATAACCTAAGTCTGAAACAAACTTTGATATCTGCACATGTGTACAACATACAGGCACAATTCTTTTACCATGTTGGAACTATCAATACTGTCTTCAAAATGAGGTATTACTTGGCACGTTGACATGCTCCCTTGCAAAGTTATTTAGCAAAATATGGAAAAATGTCATAATTTCCATAACCTGAGTCCTAAAAAAAATATCTGTAAATGTGTACAGCATTCAGACCCACTTGTTTTACCACATAGACACATATGATTGTAAACATACACATTCTTGGTGTAGCCAACATACTGCTGAATGGGTACATGTAAAGAGAAAAAGCAAGATAAGGACCACCACTCCACTAATGAACCCAGAACAGGCATGGGACTTCAGTGGCAGGCAAGGCCATCTGATCTGTCTGATAGCTGTGCTGGCTACCCACTCAGACAGCTGATAACCACTACAGTCAAATGACCTCCTTCAGTGTCAGCAGTCTGCCTTACCCAATCCTTTTCTATTTACATGTGTCCATTCAACAATGGACCTAAGGGATCAAGTTCTGTATTACTAAGCCCCTTCCTGTCATCTAACCTCTACACATGCCTGGCAAAAGCAGAATAAAAAAAGAAGTACTGCAGGATGGTTACTGACATATTAGATTGTACGTGGTAGCACTCTCCTGAAACAGTTGTTCTTTCTCAGAATCTTCACCAGCTTCTATACACAGTTATTTGCCAAACTCAAAAAAATATATTTTACACAACACATTTCATAATAGAGTGTTACTTACCATACTGGTCAAGCCATGCATGAACCCATTCTGTAAACATATGGCCTTGTGTGCTGCCCATTGACTGTTTGCTGTTTTCCATATCTGTCGAGGAATTATGTCAGACCACACAAAATGACAACATGGCCACCACAACTCCAGGTGTTCAAAAATTGCTCGGACTTGAAACAGTAGCCTTCCGAGTGGTTGACTGATGACATCATTCCCTTCAATGTGCAGCACAAGAATGTCGGGCTCAGGGTAGATGGAACACTTCTCTTCCAACAACTGCAATACTCCGCTCCAATGCATACCTCTTCTTGCAATCTAGTATACCTTGACACTGCATGTGGGGAAGCTCAAGTTGTACTAGACAAAATGACTTCACAGTTCAAAAGCACAGGAAATATTTTGCCATAACAGTGCGGGATAGTCTCAAATAAATAAAGACAACATATGAGTTTGAATATTGTCAACTACCTTATAAGTAAAAAAGTAAAGAATGTCCGATATATTTTTCCATATACACACAACATGAACAAAGCATAAATGTATACTCCTAAGAGAGTCATTGTGTAATGTATGAGATGACCTTAATAATTTATAAGAAAAGCATTGCTGACTTCAGATTCTCAACACAATACAGAGGTCAGACAAGGTATAATACAGACATCAGAGAAGGTACCTAATGAAATAAAAACGTCCAGAATTTGCCTCGTAGATTTGTTACATTTCTTGAAATTATACAAAGGACAGAAAGAAAGTGTGTGTGTGGGGGGGGCTGGACTGCAATGACTCCATATGGAGAAAAAGCCAAATCTGATTTGTGCATTCATCAATGTGATAACAACTTCTACTTATGTGAATAACAGTGACAACTGCTGACAGTTTTGCCTGAAAAGTGATAATTACTCAGTGCTATATCGTAACTGCACTGTGCTAATGATGTGCAAAGTTATGCATGCTCTGACAAAGGTAATAATTGCCTGTTGTGTAGGCATTCATTATATTACCTTCTGCAGCTATGTAACACAAAGTCATTATCATCTGTTAGAAGGCCATAGTCATTCAGTAAAAATAGTACACTTACTCAGTAAAAATAGTATAACACTTATTACCAAGCCCTTCTTCCCACCTATTTGTTAGCACGGTACCAAGCAATGAGGAATGACTCGTATTAAAATTCTCTGTCTACATCACAGAATGTTGTGGTCAAGTAAATTAAAACATTCCCATGTGGATTTCACTTCCAAAGCAATTGGTTGAGACCCACTAGGTCAGTGGCCACATTTCAAGGGAGACCTGAAGAGTATTCATACTGACTAAGGGAAATTAGGCCATGGCAACACAGAAAGTACAGTTCTGTTAGATTTTATAACAGTAGATGTCAGTCTCTTCAGTATTGTAGCATTCATAACCTAAGGGATCTCTTCCCAAAGATAGCCCAATGTCCAGCCAGTGTACCAAAGCCTTTAGCACTTACATCACACATACACTCCCTTCACAAGATGTAGGGCAATAAGGTGTCAAGAACTAGAAACAGAGCCTTCTTCTCCTTTATATGGATGTGGTCTGACCTCTGATGGCCAGAGACCCTGAACCTTGAAAGAGCCAAAGGAGGCTCCATTCCCTGTCTGAGCCATCTGTAAAGAGCTCTGGAGTTGGGACTGGAGCTTGGAAAGGAAGCTCTGGGTTGAGAGAAAGTTGATGAATGCACCACTGAAGATGAAACCTGAGACAGGGAGAGAAGTAAGGTTACCGGGAAGTTCAGTAGACGGCAATGTTGGCAATATTGGAGCCACACTAACTTGAGGTACCACTGAATTTTTCTCATGCGTAGTCTGACTACTGGGAGCATGGGAATGGTTGAAGCCATGAACCCGAGAACCATGAAAAATTCCCTGGCTGTGACTGAAGCCATAGGAAGAAGAGACTGGAAGAAGGGAGGGAGAGAAGGCATTGTAGGTAGGCACAGATGTCAACACAGGAATGGTCTGAAGCCGGGAACCAAGGACAACATGATGTTGAGAAGGCTTCAGAGAAGATTTCTGGAAGTTTATGGTAAACTGTCTTCCTGCAAAAGGTAATTGCAGGACCAATGTCATTTGGTGAATACCCTTGGGGTAGTAGAGAAGCCAAAGGGCAAATCAGAGAACTGAAAATGCAAGGAAGAAATAGCGAAAAGTAAACATTTTCTCAAAGGTTGCCCAGCTCTAAAGCCTATCATACAAGTTACTGTTGCACTAACAAACAGCTCTTAGAAGTATACAAACCATATAAAAGAGCTGGCAAAAGCCTATGCTCTCTCTGTTTGAAAACTCTGGAATACCCTCCCCTCACACATTAGCATCTTAGACTCCTTTAGGAACTTTAAATTCACTTTTACCATGTTGTAATTATTAATACTGTCTTCAAAATGACGTATTACTTAGCACATTGACATGCTCCCTTGCAAAGTTCTTTACGGAAATATGAAAAAAGTATAATTTCCATAACCTAAGTCCTAGACACACTGCGATATCTGTACATGTGTACAGCATACAGACAGTTCATTTATCATGCTGTAATGACTAACAGTCTTCAAATGAGGTATCACTTGGCACAATTACGTGCTCCCTAACAAAGTTATTTACCAAAATATTAAAAAACATCTTAATTTCCATAAGTTGTCTGAAACAAAAAAATTATATCTGTATATTTGTCCAGCATACAGACAGTTCCATCCTTCAACTAGTAATACTGCCTTAAAAATTATGTATTACTTACCCAGATGACATCTTCCCTGATATAGTTATTTAGCAAAATATGAAAAAAACATCATAATTCTCATAACCATGGTCCCAAACAAACTGGTATCTGGACATGTGTACGGCATACAGAGACAGTTATTTTATATCTTGCAAGTACTAATACTGTTCTCAACATGACCTACTACTTAGCATGCCGACATGTTCCCTGACAAAGTTATTCACCAAATATGAAACAATATCATAATTCTCATAGCCAAAGTCCTAAACAAAATGTGATAGCTATACATCCTATCTATACATATCTGTGAGCTATAACCTTCAGCCACAATTCAATTGAACAACAAACCAATCTGTTAGGAGAAAAACTGTAAAAAAATAAAAAAATTACAATAAGCTGGTTAGACTGCAGTGGTGGTGCTGTGGTAAGACGTTGTCCTGTTCAATTCTCAGCTAGAGCGTCTTCTGTGTAGAGACATGCATGAATGGGCGTACCTTCATTGAAGGTTGTGCATCAGGGCCGTAACTCGGCACATAAACATCTACTGCCAATCATTAGCAGATCGAAGTTCCGCTGTGGCGACCCCTAACTGGGAAAAGTCGAAAGACACAACAACAACAACAATAAGCTGGTTGTATAACTGTGCACACCCTTAAACACATACGTCGTTGAAACACCTTTTCATTTAATTACAGCATTCAGTCTTCTTGGGTACACACCTGCCATCAATTAGACTCTGATTAACCCCAAATAAAGTTCAGCTGTCCTAGCAGGATTATCCTGACAGTTACTCAGTTACCTGAGAAAGCAAAAGCCATGCTTCGCAGAGAGCTTAAAACGCATCAAAGTGATCTCATTGTTGGAGGCTATCAATCAGGAGAAGGGTACAAAAAAATTTTCACAGCATTGGATATACCATGGAATACAGTACAGACAGTCATCAAAAAGTGGAGAAAATATGGGACAACATTGACATGGCAAAGAACCGGACATCCCTACAAAACTGATGAGAAGACAAGACAAAAACTGGTCAGGGCGGCTGCCAAGAGACCTACAGCAACACTGAAGAAGCTGCAGAAATTTCTGTCCATTACTGGTTGTGTACTACATGGGACACCAACCTCCTGTATTCTCCATATGTCTAGACTATGGGGTAGGGTTCCAAGACGGAAGTCTTTTCTTACACAGAAAAAAATCCAGGCCCTGCTAAAATTTGCAAAACAATACATCAACTCTCCCAAAAGCATATGGGAAAATGTGTGATGGTCTGATGAGGCCAAGGGTAAACTTTTGGTCACAATTCCAAAAGGTACATTTGGCGCAAAAAAACAGATGGAACATTATGGTGAGCACTTAACTTCTTTATCTGATGTTGTCTGAGTATGCACAAACACCAAAATGAAACATCTCCCCAGTGACCCTTTCGCAGTCTGTTCTACTACGCGCAAGCACCATAATGCAAAATTTCCATCAGCAACCCCTTCAGCAGCCCTTCCAAGTATGCACAAGAACCAACATGAAACATTAGCCCCAATGACCGCTTCATTAGTATATCCGAGTATACACAAGCCCTAAAATCAAACATTTGCCATGTGACCCCTGCAGTAGTATGTGCAAATATCACTTCTTACCAAATTACACAAGTACACATCACCCACCAGGAAACCAGAGTTATTTCCAAATGTTGTCTGTTTGCAATATCACACTCTACATTCACACCCCCTGCACAGCTGCCATCAGCTTTTGCTATAGGGGGCTAGGAGCTTATTATGGCATTGAACGTAAACACTGCTATCCAGCTTGAAGCAGACCAACACAGAGTTCAATTGCACTTGAATAGGCAACCCATGGAAAGCATAAAAATAACAAAGCAAAGGCTTGGTCTTTCTCAGTGGCATATGAAGGCATGATCTAAAATGCTTACTTCCTACTGAACAATAAAAGGTTAGTCAAGACAGCAAACTAATTCATACACGTAAGTCACAGCTTCTATTTCCAATGGCAATTTCATAACAATCAAAAGTTACACATTTTACACACAGTTGAGATATTCACCATGAGTTTTTTATACACCCCAATAATAGTCTAATTAAATCAGATTGCATTCTTATTAAACTGAAATGCAATTATGAATCTATAAATTTAAACAAAAAATGGGAAATACAACAAAAGCATAGAACTTCAGTAGTCATCATCCACAATCAACCAGAATATTGTTTTTAGATTTCTTTGACCACTGCAAACACTCTTCAGTATTCCAAAGCTCACCCCTACACTTAACAGGGTTCCACAACCATTCCATACTATGACTTTCTGCACAGTATGACACACAGCACATATTTCAAGACAAGCCTTTACATATTCATATAAAAAGGCCCTGTCAATAGTAAACATTTACAGTATGAAGCTATAAAATGCAGCAATGCTGGAAAAAAAAAACAGCTTCACCCTTGCCATTCCTTTATGGCAATCACATGGCAGAAAGAACAATCACATGTACACAATTTTAAAATAAAAAGAATGTGTGTTTAACAGCTGTAAATAGTAAAGTAAAAACACTTTTTTGTGAGTACAACCAGATGCCTACATTTCTGAAGTGCACTGGAGACAAATGGATTTTACCTGAATTATCTGGACAATGGACCCAATCCTTAACTGTAATATACAGAAATAAATACAAGGAAAGCACCTCAAAAATAAATAAATAAATAAATAAATAAAAACATGAAGGGAAAATAATCCTGCAAATGTCTGCCCACCCATAAAATGACAGCACAGCAGTTATATACACTGCACAGAAAATGTTACATAACACTGCACCGTAACTTGCTTATATGCTAGGCTCAGAACATATCTCAGTTTGAAAATAAAAAAAACAGGAGGGATAGGGCTTTAAACTACAAGTACCTGCAGTAGTTTTGAGGGCTTCAACAGAAAGAAAGAGGCCATGTTCGCTCAACAAGGCCCTAACCCCTTTTATAAGTCCTGTTCTGGTCAGCGTGAGAATACTCGCTACTAAACACCTTAATCTAAATTATCTAATCTAATAAAAAAACACAAACCAAGCCCCGCTTCCTGTGCAGACAATGGTCTTTGCTCTAGTTTTGGAAATTGGGATAAACTGCACTTAATTATTTGCTGCTAGAACTTCAAACAAGCATCCCTTATAAATGATTATACAGCTTAAAGAATGGCATGGCCTGAATGGCATGGCCTGACTACTACACAATAAATAAGGTAAGCTACTCTCCCTCCTACTGCGGTGGTGGTGCTGCAGTAGCGTTGTCGCCTCACAGTTAGACATTGCCTGTTCGATTCTCAGTTAGAGCGTCTTCTGTGTGGCGACATGCATGAATGGGCATTCCTTTGTTGAAGGTTGTGCATTAGGCCCGGCAAGTCAGCACGTAAAACTCTACTGCCAATCATTAGCGGACTGGAGTTCCGCTGTGGCGACCCCTAACCGGGAAAAGCCGAAAGACACACACATACATACATACTCTCCCTCCTACAAACACACACCTCAAAAATGTAATACATAGATACTCCAACCACTCATTAGAACTGCTCCGTTTTCAGGGCAAAAGTTCTAACCAATGATCGCATTGCTGTTATTTTTGTACAGCGGTCCTCCTGACTTTGCTTCATAACATTGTGCTGTCCCCACTAAAATGTTTCATTTCCTCTCTGATTCTTCAAAAAGGAAGCTAAGAGTTATGCTATTAGTGCGCGGAGACTCTTTTATGTATAACTTGCATCTGAAGAACAGAATATTTTTCGGGTTTTCGTCTGCACTACACTACTCCGGAAATGGGCAGAAATACCCAGACCAAAAGGTTCTGACTTCCTCTAAATATGTTACACACATACATATCAGGCACGACATGCATACAAAGACATTAGTATTAGAATCTACCTTAAAATAAAAAAAAAAGTTGTTACATTAGCGAGAACATATTACTCCGAACATCTTTTATCTGAGACTGGAGTGATGGTAGTGGGTAATTATTGGTCTCTAAAAATATTCTTTTGATGCATTCCTTGGTGTAAAATGAGTTGTGAAGTTCCCCTTTCATGCAACACAACTGGTAGTACATCTTGTGCTAAAAATCAATGGGTCTTGCTCACAATAACACAAACACAATAGACTACCTAACCTACCAGCAATACTCAACAACAATGCCAAACCGCTATACAAGGAGATGTACTACCTACAAGAAATATATACCACCTACAAGAAATAAAGTGTTACATTTTGAAAATGTCATGGCCTGACTAGACAAGAAGCTACAGCTTACCTGAAGGGAAAAAAAGCAGTTCTTGGGGCAATCAAACTGGGAACTCCTCATGGCCTGACTAGACAACACTCAGAGCTGACAAATAATGTTTACAAAGTCAGCCGCCACAAAATAAAAATAAAAGTCAAATCTTGCCTCCTAAGGGTTCTGACTCTGCACATACACGTGCACAAAAAATAAGACGGATTATATACTATAAAATCCTAAGACACCCTTATTCTGTTCAAACTTCTTCAGCGACAGCTTACCTGAAGGGAAAAAAAGCAGTTCATGTGGCAAACAAACCGGGAACTCCTTGTAGCAACTGTTGGTGTGTATCAATAACTTAAGCTGGAGCTGTTACGCAAGTGTTGGCTTGGACTGCAAGAATCCGATTGGCTGCCACCACTTGCTTTATCAACAACTTTTCCTGTGGATATTCTATGAAAAGTTTAATGTGACCTTAATGCAAAAACATGCTGAATCATAACTACATAGGATAAATTACAAGTTCAGTTACAATTTCAGCACGTTTTACATTAAGATCAACTGTAAATCAGCACTACTGTTTCTCGCGCCTGTGGAAGGCACTCGGGGGGGGGGGGGAATAGCTTGCAATTCATATCTTCTCACGACGCACTCAGGTATAAGCATATAGGCGCCATGAGAAGGTACTCGGGGTTGGTCTGAAAGGCTTTTCACAAAACATTTTCCACCTCTAGCCTTATATTAGGGAATTTGTCCCTGTTTGCGACATTTATTCTGTGCTTGAAAAGTGTACTCTTCTATCATCAAAATATATAGCCACAGATTATTGTCCTGTATCACTCTTTTTAGTAGCTATTAAATTAGTAAAAAATAAATAAATAAATAATCTGAATTGCAGGCTGTTTCTGTAAAATCTTGTTGCCTAGTTTTCTTCAAGGATTCAAGAGCACTTTGAACTAACCCATTATTTAAGCTCAAGGATTCCATGGAGTCTAACTTAAATTAGTCTATTAATCTGCTTGCATTTTTCCATGACTACTCTGATTGCGGTGAAAATCTTTGGCTGTCCACAGGCAGCTTCAACACTATGTATGTGTGGACAGAAATATTTGTTTTCGGCAATGATGATCAGTTAATTGTCTCCTTTGGTAAACTCTGGACTCTGTTCTAACGTTTGCCAGTGATGGACCACTTATCAGATATACAAATGATGTACTTACAACAATGGAAGGCCTGTATGAGGAAAATACATCTTCACTGTCTCCCTCCATCCCCACTTTAGGTGGTACAGCTTCTACTTTTCTACTCTTCTCTTTGTATTTCCTTTTTTATTATAGGAATGTACCTGGCAGCCTCTGAAAATTTTATCTTTGAAGAGATCCTAATGTCTTTGGCATAAGTCCTAAAGGTTATCGAAGATGGACACTCTTACAGATCTATCATCTAGGCTAATAAACAGGTATCATCTATGGCAACTACCTACAATTATACTTCTTAGCTTCTGAAGTGACATTTCGCTGCAGTTCACTAAGTATAAGTTGAATCTGAAGTAGTTCTCAGGAAAGTACAGATGATATAAACCTACAGGATCCCCTGTAGAAAGTACATTTGTGTAAACTCTTACCGTAACATTAGATGTCCTTCTCTTCACTATTGCAGTATTCCTTACAATAGGGAATCCCTGCCAAGGACAGCCCAACATCTGGCCAGTATACCAAAGCCTTTACATTGTAATGGGTACCCCAGATGTCAAACATATGCTCCTCGCATAAGGTGTAGGGCATAAAGATGATATCCAGATGTACCATCCTCAGAACTGAAAAGCCCCAGTAGAAAAGACAGCCTAAGGATATTATCGGTTAACAGACACATCCAGAAGGAAAAAGGACCGGGGGAGGATGGAGGGAACAAATACTGCATCAATGAAGAGAAGGACATCTACTGTTATGGTAAGATTTTACATAACTGTATTATGTCCTTCCACATCACTGTTGCAGTATTCTTTACAATACAGATTACAGCGAGTACTATAGCTCAGGAAGAATACTGAGAGGAGGAAGGGCCAGCAGAGCCCTATAGGAAGCCATGGAGAATGGCCTTGGCAAAACCAGCTTTGGCCATAGAAATCATATCCAATTTATAGTACCTGGTAAAGTTATGCACAGAAGTCCAGATAGCTGCCTCATAAACACAATTAGTATCCAAACCCTTGAAAAAAGAACAAGAAGAAGCCACAGCCCTAGTAGAATGAGCCTTAACAGAAGAAGGAAGGCTCTTCCAATGAAAAGAATATCAAAAAGAAATGGCTATAGATATCCAAGATCCAGAATAGGTCTCCAGGTGCCTTCTTTCCTGGCGACCAAGTAAAATCTGGAGTAAAACCCCTTCCCCCTCTGAGGTGTCTGAACTTCTTGAATTGTCCCTTGAGGCTAAAGAACGCCCAAAAAAGGGGAGAAGAGGTTACTAAACCATGTAATAACCCTGGTGAATTATGGAAATAACCAAGGAGTTTTGGGTGACCCTTAACGAAATAGGAAGGGACAGGGAAAGACACAGTTAAAGAGGAACATGACTGAGAAGAACAGGGCAAGGAAAGTCAGGCAGCATTTGGTTTGTCAGGAAAGGAGTCTTCTGAGTAGGAGGAGTTTGGGTAGCCATAGCAGGAGGAGACCTTCTACCACCCTTTATACCTTTGGGGGTGAGGAAGAGACTGCCAATGAACAAAGGCAGGCTTGTTGGGGTAATTCCTTTGAAATCTGGGGACAAGTGAAACAAAAATATGCTTCAAATCCTGTAAGGCCTTACCCTTTTCTTGCAGGAACTTAAACAACTCTGCAGCAGCAACACCAAACAAATCCTTATTATCCAGATGAGCATACATCAGTTAAGCCTTGATATCATCAAGCAAAGGCTGAAGCCTGAGCCAGGAATACCTCCTCAAAACAGAACCAAAATTAGCAGCCCTAGATGAAGCATCAGTTGCATCATAGCTGCATTTAATGGAATGACAAGCAACTTGGGAAGATATCCTTAACAAGGAAAGAGCAGAGGCCTTCCCCGCAGAATCACGAAGATCTGAAATAGCCTGAACGGCCTGAGAAAGAAGAGTCAAAACATATCTGGTCATATGCGTTTGATAGTTCACAGCTCTAAAGGCCAGGGTAGCAGAAGTATACACTTTCCTACCTAGCCTTTTCATGGTTCTGCTCTCCTTGTCAGAAGCAATTCTGTAGAAGGCAACGATTTAGAGAGTTTATCAGAGGCAGCTGATAACAGAGAAGGGCCAGTCGAGGGACACTTATAAAGAAACTTGAAATCATCAGGCACTTTATAAAACCTAACATAAAACCTGAGAAGCAGTGGAAAATGCATCTAGCAAGGCAGCAAGAACATTAGGAACAGTAGAGGGCCTAGGAGACTTCATTTGCAGAAGTTCATAGTACCTGTTCTGAACATCAGACACCTGAACACGGTCCCATTTGAAAAAACTCCATTATTTTGGAAATAGTGTCACTACAAGAAATCTCCTGAAAAGAACAGTCATGACTGATTGACTCTTCTTCCTCAGAACCATAATTTAAGGGAGAAGAAATAAATAAGCCAGAGAATCATCAAGAGAATCTGCATCATCCTCCGAAAAACCCTGCTTCCTAGGTCACTTAAGTAGGCAGGGGTAGAGGACCAAGGAGAAGCAGGAACAGAAAACCCCTGTAGAGGCTTTAGAGCCATAAGGGAGTTAAATAGGCCTTGAGTGAAGTTTTGCCATTCACTCTGAGGATATTTAGTAGCAGGAGAAATGTGCTTAATTTTCTGCTTCTTTTTGAGAGAGACATCAGCCTTAAACACCTTAGGAGGCTCTGACCCCTGATGATATTCTATCATTACAAAGTAAACGAATGAAGACAGACTGAGAAAATTAGTACAAATGAACACAAAGTCCACTCGGATGTTGCTGTAAAAATATAAGATAAGCTCTTTTGCCCCATAACCTACAGAACTTCATCAGATAACCTTTAATTAAAATACTAAGATTTAAATAGCCCTCCCTAGAACATGTAATTCAGAAGGTGTGCTTCTGATACTTATTTAAAAGTAATAATATCTAAAAAATACCATACCTTACTTGGATAGAAGGAAGTTTTTCTGTTCACCTGTGAGAGAGGGGCGTTTTGAGTAGCCTATCTGTCCCTGGAGGAGTGGTTTCAGCCCAGAAATTAGTAGTTTATTGGCCATTTTGGGCTAATTTCTATCTCTTTTATTTCCCTGCTATAAATACTGCATTTGCCCGGTCTTGTGCACTGGGCAGCAGTGGTTAGCTAGGGTATAACTATTCCTGGCTCCACAAAGTCTTCTCTTCAATTTTTCCCTTGAAACTAGACAAACTTTCAACTTAAGCACTCAAACCATTCATTTCTCAGCCCGACACTTGCTCAAAACTCATAGCAAGCACTTATAAACCCTAGCACTAGACCCTCCTATACTGTACAGTAGGACAAGGCTCTCTATTCGCGATCTTATCAGCCATTCAGTAAAACAGTTCACTGTACCTATGGCATGTCCAAAGGGCAGTTGCAGGCATACTCTCCAGTCCAACTGGTGAATCTGGGCATTTTGAGGCAATGTTACAACTGCCTCATGTACACAGACAACCCTCTCCTCCTACCACCAAAATCTAATACATATGAGAGACGCAATTATACAGCCAAACTGGAGTATAAGCTCTCTCAACCAAGGCTGGATCAGACCATCAAGTGGAGAAGGGAAATACTTGCATCACACCACCAGTCTCACATAGCCCCATTAAACCAGCATTGGCAAAAAACACACACAAAAACACGAAAACATATTCGGAGGCTCTAAATAAAAATTTGCAAAAGCAACAGAGACCTCCAAAGCAGACATCCAAAGCAGACATCCAAGCAACCTCCACCCCCCCAACACAAATCATGAAACACATACTACACAAAACCAGTGTGCCATGCAATCACAGCCCTTAAGGCAAAATAACATACCCAACTTGCTACTAATAGGTGACTCTATAGTCAGGCACGCTGATGTCCCACCCACTAGGCTGAATAAGGAGAAGGTTACTGTTAGCTGCCTGTCGGGTGCCAGTATCAGCCACATACCACAAGCACTCAGGTCACTCCAGAGCAAGTACAAATATGACTCTGACATTGTCCATGTTGGTGTGAATGACCTGAGCTGTACCTCCCTGGGCTACATGAAAAGAGACATGGAAGAGCTCTCAGATCACATAGCCCAGGCCAGTATGACCCTGACCCTGAGTAGCATCCTGCCCTCACCAAGAATGATACCACAGTATAAAGAAAAAATTATAAATTTCAACAATTGGCTAAGTTTTTGGTGTCATTCAAAGGGGATCCAGTGTCTGTCCGCCTGGGATGACATGCTCGTCAAGCCACGCTGCTTTGCTAGAGACAGCTTGCACCTGTCACCCTTAGGCTTTCGAACATTGGCCATCCCCATGTTGCCTTTTTTAGGCAAGGCTCAAAAGACAAACCCACCGCCATAAATAGCACAAGTAACAAAAAAATGAGGGTAATGCTACTCAATACCTGAAGTCTAAACCTCAAAATGCATGCATTCGAGGGACTCCTCAGTATGGAGAAAATCGATATATGTGCAGTAACAGAAACCTGGCTTAAGGGTCCACAGAGCACCCCAGCACTACCAGGCTACAACTCATACCATACATTTCAGCCACAGAACCCGGACCGAAATACAAAAGGTGGGGGCGTATCCATATTCATTACGGATACCCACACCTTCAGGTTAGTGGCACAGCACGATGCTTCAGAGATCATCCACATGCAACTAACAACGAGCAAAACTGAAATTCAAATTGTAGCTTGCTACAGATCACCCACCATGTCTCAGGATTCCCATTCCACATTTCTGGAAACACTGGGAAATATAAAGGTCCTACCAAACTCCCTAATATTGGGTGATTTCAATTACCCAGACATTAACTGGGAGAGCTACTCAAGTACTAACTCCCTTGCCCAACATTTCCTAGCATTTATAAACTCAAACACCCTGAATCAACTGGTCAACACTCCCACCAGAGTTGACAACATACTGGACCTGGTCATCACCAACATGGGCGACCGGTGCTCCACACCGGAGGTCACCCCTCGCTGGTTAGATCTGACCATAAACAAATCACTGGAGGTGGGAGGATGGCATAAAGGTTAAGGTGTTTACCTTACAGACACAAGGTGCAAGGTATGATTCTCACATGGGGTAATAGGCTAGGCGTGAAATGGCCCACAAGGGCAGGTAGCCTAGTACTAATCTATCTATCTATCTATCTATCTATCTATCTATCTATCTATCTATCTATCTATCTAACTTTGGATATCCACATTCTGCCCCTACTCCCCGGACAAGTAAACCACCGTGAAAAACTTTTCAAAAGCAAACTTCACGTTACTTAAGATCGAAGTGGAAAGTTTCGAAGCCCCCATGCTAAAGGATAACGCTGTCTAAGCTGCAAAATCCCTTACTAATGTATTCTGTGGGCACCTACAAGAATGCATGGATTGTGCTATCCCAAGCAAAACCAAGACTCACTCCTCCAAGAAAAGGAAACCAGTCTGGTGGACTCCTGCCATAAACAAGCTATACAATAGAAGGAGGAAACTAGTACAGAAAAGAGTAAAATCCCAAGAAGGGAAGACATCCCTGATCAGTATCAGCAAGAAACTACAATCCCTCATAAAATCATCCATGGTGAGCTTTGAAGAAAAATTGCCAAGGACTCCAAAGATAACCACAAGGCATTCTTTAGCTATGTCAAGAATCTAAGTGGCAATCCTCAGATCTGCTTGGAGTTAATGCAGAATGGCACAAAATGCACTGAACTGACCGATATCGCCAACATCCTGGCAGACAGATTCAGCACAAATGTCACCCCCCTCTCACCCCCAAAAGGGCCAATAACCATACCAGAAGAATGTAGAGCCCCTGAAATCACAGACACTCAAGTTAAAACAGCCCTCTCCAAAGCCAAAAACAAAGCAGCAATGGGACTGGACGGTGTCCCAGGCTGCGTCCTACATGAGCTCAAAGACGAACTAACCCCTCACCTAAACACTGTTCAAACTCCGCCTCTCCACAGGTTACGTACCCATAGAGTGGTGCACAGCAATGGTTATTCCGCTCCACAAAGGTGTAGCCACAACAGACCCTGGGAACTATCGCCCCCTGACTAGCTTGGTCTGCAAGGCTATGGAGCGCATCATCATGGAACTCATTAACAGAGACATTGGAAACCTCCAAACACTGAACCCTACACAGTTCAGCTTTGTTAAGGGCAGATCATGCCTCCTAAACCTGGTGGACTTCTTTGAGACAGTTACCAAGGTGATAGATGAGGGAAAGGTGGTACACACAGCCTACCTAGACCTCGCAAAGGCCTTTGACACCATTCTCCATTCTGGAATTATAAACAAGCTCACCAGCCTGAACATAAACCCCTACGTCACAAGATGGGTTGCCAACTGGCTCACGGACAGAACCCACATGGTAAGAGTTGTGGGAGCTAGGTCTGACTCTAAACCAGTTACAAGTGGCATTCCCCAGGGCTCAGTCCTAGGACCCCTCCTGTTCGGCATATACTTCTTAGAGGTACAGGCAAGCACAGGAGGACTATGGCTGACCAAGTTCGCAGATGACTGCAAACTAGGGGCTATAACTGACTCTCCGGATGACACAGACATTCTCCAAAAGGGTCTCACTGAGACAGATACCTGGTGTCAAAATGCTGGCCTCAAGCTAAATGCCAAAAAGTGCATAGTCATCCCCTTTGGAAAAAACAAAGTACCCACAAACTACCACATAGGTGGTAGTCCCCTAAATACGGAAGACGTAATAAGGGATCTGGGGACCCAAGTAGATAGTAATCTCTCCTTTGATAATCACATTGCCAAAGTGGTTAGAAAATCCTTCTACGTGGCCCACCTTATCACAAAAGGTTTCACATACAGATCAAAAGAGGTCATTGTGCCCCTCTACTCATCATTCATCAGACCCATCATAGAGTACAATGCCCCATTTGGGATGCAGCTTACAAGACACCTGCAACAGCTGGAAAGACCACAGAAGTACCTCACCAAGAGGATCACTGGCCTCAAACAGATGCCCTATGCAGCTCAACTGAAGAAACTCCAGCTGTACTCGGTTACATACCGCCTACTCAGAGGTGATCTCTGTCTGACATACAAGGCCATGTCCAACCCAGAATTGATGGACATGCTCCACCTAAAGAAAACCTTATCCCCTCGAGCCACACGCTCTAGGGATCTAAACCTCACCACAACAATAAATAGGATGTGCTGGAGGGATAGATTCCTGTCCCAGAGACTTACCATGCTTTGGAACAAGATTCCAAACTACATTAGGCAGAGATCTTTGCTAACACTCTTCAAGAGAAACCTTGACGAGTTGATGGGAAACAGAAAGTTTCCCCCGGGGATCACTTCAGCGGCTCTGCTGGACAGAGGCACAGGGAACTAATCTAAGGGGGTGGCGAAAGCCAGCACATTCTGGCTAGGCTTATAAATGCATTCAGGCAGATAGCCTAGTACCTACCTATGAACCTATAAAATACAGAACTTATACAAGAAGGAATCTGATAAAACCAGCCATAAACCTAAAAGTTGTAGTACAGTATAGTAGTATATACCATTTAAAAATATATACTTTATTCTCAAGTAAGTTAATCATAAATAGATTAAAACTGAGCATTGTTTTATGCACATTAGA
This sequence comes from Protopterus annectens, assembly GCF_019279795.1. Lineage (NCBI taxonomy): Eukaryota > Metazoa > Chordata > Ceratodontiformes > Protopteridae > Protopterus > Protopterus annectens. The sequence continues at coordinate 1,777,591,584 of NC_056739.1, read as the reverse complement.
GCAGTGCTAAAACTGTTTTTACCTAGACAGTGCTTTTAGCTTTAAGAGGCAGGTAATAGAACTATGTTCATTGAGACCTGGTCAACTGTTTGCATTTGAATATAACTGCCAGTACAGCTCCCTTTTCTCCAGCAACAGTGGACAGGACCCCCCTCTGATATTATGTGCAACTTTTTCCGAAAAGCCTGTAATTCCATATCTATTGTAAAAGGTTTTATACATCCAGTTTTAGGTACAGAATTTTTCCCCAGGTTTTATAGGTTCATAGGTAGGTACTAGGCTATCTGCCCAAAGGCATTTATAAGCCTAGCCGAAATGTGTTGGCTTTCGCCACCCCCTTAGATTACTTCCCTGTGCCTCTGTCCCTATGCTAATTGCTGCAGTACTAATTTTGTGTATGTTGCTATTTGTAAAGACTGTCCCAACTTTTATGTGGGGAAGACAAATTGAATGTCTAAAGAAAGGATATTTAAACATCTGAGTGACATACGAAATGGCAATTTGACTAATGGTCTTGCTAACATCTGGAGCATGTTTTTTTTTCCTTTTTGGCTGTGCAGTTAATTATTCTTGATGTCAGAGATGAGAATATTGTGGCCCTGAATGAGCTTACATAGATGAAATAGATCATGACACGGCAAGCGAATAAGGCACCAGGTCTTAATAGTGCAGTTCCTTTAAGACCTGCCTTGAAAAAGCATAGACTGCCATGATAAATGGACTAACTGGACTGGCTAGCAATTACATGGTGCAATACTGTTTATTGGTTTACTTGTTTTTTAAATAGATACTTTGTATCTCTCAAATTGGATCTGAAGAAGCACCATGAACATGAAAGCACTAATCTGTTTTTCTTTGTTTTTTAGTATTTTTGTTTATTAAAGTATTTTATTGCCAGCACTGGATTCTGCCTGGTTAGTCGGACTGTTCTTCCTTTTTGTAATATGAATTCATTATCCATTATGTTTTGGCCTGTTTCAAAGCAAATTAACCTTAAAGTAACTTTGTTTCTTAATCATCAAGAAACATGTTTAACTCTGATATTGCAGAAAAGACAATTTCTACATAAAGAGAACTAATGCTAAAAAAAAAATCCAATTATTTGGGTCCACTGACATTCCACCTTTGTGCAAGAGAATGACTGTTACTTTCCTCCATTCATCTGGCATGAAGCCAGCTTGGAGGCTCATATTGAAAAGTCTCTGCAGGGTGGTCTGGCAAATCCTGTTTCAGGCTGACCAGTAGGCAACCTGATACGTTATCTGGTCTCATGAAGCTATTTATATGTGTACAAAATTTAGCAGTAAAGGATTTCACATAAGCAATGAGGTCATTGAGTTGGATGGAAATTTTGAATTTAGTAAGATCATCACTCAGTTTTAGTAGGTTGCTCTTAGTATAATCTGTAAATAATGAGGTATTGGAAGATGCTTCTGACTTTAGTCTTAAGGTGAATGTGCAGATATGTGGTGTGATTTGTTCAGGGAGTAAGTGACAACTGATGGGATCACAATGCTTTCCGACACTGGTAAGGACCAAGTCCAGGATATTATCACTCCTGGTTATGGACTAATTTGTTCAGAGAATGTGTACTGATGAAATCCAGAAATTTCTGGGCATACTGCTTGAGGATATATACGTCTCCCAGTTAGTAGACAAGTGGATGAAGTCTCCTAGGAGAATGATGTCTGGCTTAATGCACAGGGGCTACATACTATTTAGGTAGGAGGTCCAGGCTGAGGGAGACATAGAAGGGGTTCTAATGGTAGATATGAGATGACAGTTTTGTTAACAGTAAGCTGGACATGAAGGAGTTCCAGGTCACAATTTTGTCTGAGTCTAGAGGTGATTTTTTTAAGAAAATGGAGATGCCATCACCTTTATTGCCTTTGTCTAATGCAGTGGGCCTGAATGTGGGTTAGGCAATGAAACCCTACACTGAAGGAACACTTTTATTGGATCTGAACCAGGGTTCCATGATGACGCATACATCAATGTTTGTCAAGGTAAGGAATGCTAGTAGGGAGTGGAATTTTTTGTTTAGGCCAATAGCACTGAGCAGCAATAGTTCCATTTTGTTATGCTGGAAGCTTTAGAAGACTAATGTTGCTTTAAAAATGCACTAGGAGGGTGGACAAGGATTTGGCCAATATATGAATGCCTTGTGGGGACAGGTGGAGGCCATCCCTGGCAAAGCAGTTTGGACTGTCTAACATCTCTTTCCAGGCTGATATATACTGTATGCCTTGGATACATATTATGAGAGTTTCATCATGTATCTTTTCATATGGTCGAGGGAGCTAAGCCATTTACATGTGAGTACACCATGATTTTGTCAAATATGTACTTCTGGTGCAAGAACGTAAGTTTATGTGTGATGTTGCAAATCCTAGCACCTGATAAGCAACACGACCCTCTCCTTGTACAGCCTTGGTAGGTAGTGCATTGATGTGCCTCACTATGGAGTCACTTACGACTAAGATATCAAAACTATGTTGAGGTTTGACTAGTGGGCTTTTGAAATTAATCAGTGTGAATCTTGGATTAAGTTTCATGCTTGGTGCTGTCTGTGTTGTGTGTTTGTGAAGATGCTAGGAGTATTTGCTTTGTAGATTACATTTAGGAGGCCTTGTAGTTTAGGTAAGTTACTTTTAAGAGCCTAAGCATATGTAAGCCTGTGTATGTGTGTGTGATTGGTTTAGTGTGATGTTGTATGGTACTGATAATTTCCATGCTATTTGTAGTGGCTCTGTGTGAGAGGATTGCCTTAATAACAGGTTCATAGGTTGGTACTAGGCTATCAGTCTTAGGGCCTATACAAGCCTAGCCATAACAATTCCCTGGATATTTCTTCCCACAGTATTTACTTCCCTGGCCACCTGTCTAGCAGGGTGACTGATGTGAACCACGGGGTGAATTTCCTATCTCCCATCCAGTCATCAAAGATCCTTTTGAAGAGGGTCAAAGAGGCATTCTGCTTGACATGTATGGGCAGTCTATTCCAGAGTATGGGGAGTCTCTGGGTCAGGAACCTATCCCTCCAGCATGTTTTGTTCATTGTGATGACAAGGTTTAGATCCCTGGAGTGTGTGGCTCTGAGGGATTGGGATTTCTTTAAGTGGAGCATGTCCAACAACTCAGAGTTTGACATGGTCTTGTATGTTAAGCAGAGATCGCCTCTGAGTGGACAATAAACCCTGTGGTTGTTTAGTCATCCTCCCCTTATGTTAATTTGATGACAAAATTCCCACTCACTCCAGTTTCATTGGAAACTCTTTGTAAGTAAAAAATGTTTTATTTGTTTTTGAAAGCACACCCATTAAACTAACTTTAATACATTTGCCCTCCCACTGTATTTCAATAACCCAGAGCACTGAGTACCCAAAGATAACTGTGGTTGCAACCAATTATCCTCAAACAAAATTTCACTAAAAAATTATCCCCCTTATCACTGCAATTTAAGTAGTTTATATACCATATATTTTCATCCATCATTGTTTTGCAATGATTTTATATTGGTACTGTATGAACATTCCATTAACTGCTGTCTGTGCTATCATCATCATCATCATCAGACCCCCTTTCCCATTTTTTTTTTCTACATGGGATCAGGGTCGGCATCTCTCTCAATTCAGTGCCACATTCTTCAACACTCATGCCTGACTGTCACAGATCTGCTTTCACACAATCCATCCACCTCTTTGATGGATGTCCTCGTTTCCAATTACCCTCTTCCTGTCTGCCCCAAATCTTCCTCACCAGACTGTCTTCTGCTTTTCTGCACATGTGTACAAACCACCTTTATCTGTTCTCTTTGATCTTTTCTGCAATTGGAGCTGCTTTGGCTTCTGCTCTTATGTATTCATTTCTTCGCCTGTCCCACAGTGTGCATCCTACCACCCTTCTCAGGCACTTATTTTCCATCATCTCTAGCTTCTTCAACTGCTCTGCCTTTACTGCCCAGGTTTATGTACCATACAGTAGTACTGGTCGCACCACAGTCTTGTACACCTTATTTTTCAGCTTCTTTGGCATTCTTCTGTCATAGACTATACCTGACACTCTATGCCAGTTGGCTGCAGCCCCTCTGATTCTAGCTTTGACCTCTTCATTCAGACTTCCCATCTCCTCAACCATCCCTCCCAGATACTTGAAGCTATTTACCTGTTCCACTATTTTCCCTTCTATCTCTATTCTCACCTTCTTCTGATTTCCCCAGTTTGCTGCCATTACCACCATCTTATCTGTACTTAGTTTCATCCCATGTGCCTTCAGTTTTGCATTCCATTCTCCTATCCTTTGCTGAAGTTCTAGCTCAGAATCAGCCTGTAATGCCACATCATCTGCATACAGCAACTTTGTTAATCTTTCCCCTCCAACCTCTTTGCTAATGTAGTCCATCACCAGTATGAACAGCATTGGGCTCAGAGCTGAACCCTGGTATATACCCACTCCCACTGGGAACCTCTCTGTGAGGCCAGACACTGTTCGTACTTGAGTCATTGGGTCCTAGTACAGCCTGCACTAATTCTACCAATGTTTCTGAGACTTCAAACCACCCCAGTACTACTACCCAAATCTGCTTTCTTAGGTCCTTGTCATTATGCTTTCTCCAAGTCTAGGAATGCCCAGTTAGACTCTCTCCTCATCTCTAGCTTCTTCTCAGGTATCTGTCTCACTGCAAACATTGGGTCTATTATGCTGCATCCTAATCTGAATCCAAACTGCTCATTTATCATCTACTGCTCTGAATATCCATTTATCAATAACCCTCTCCAGAACTTTCATGCAATGTGGTAGGAGTTTAATGCCTCTGTACTGCCTACAGTTATGGCTGTCCCCTTTGTTCCTGTAACATTATATAACTACATCTCTGACATATTGTGTCAGTTTGTTTAAGTAGTAGACAGTGTCAGTGAGCATGACATGACTGCTACATTGTCTCAAGATACTCATTTCAACCAAGCTGGCTACACAAATGGTTGGAAAGTGCACAATTCTAGATGGTTACTAATGTGGGCTAAAAGGGGGAACAGTGCCTAAGAGGTTAGGAGCTGATTTTCAGCATTACCGTCTGAAACAGAAATCTAAGTCTACACATGAACTGTAAAGTAACTCTAAGAGCAAGCAAGAGCCTCTTTTCACAACTACTGATGGAAAGCATTTCGACTCATAGTTATGGTTCTGATTTGATAAGTAGGGATAGAGAAAATTTGGTTGAGCACCAGCAGAAGGTATGTAGTAAATAATTTGTCTAGCCTAGCTATGAGATTGGCTTTAGATATGAAATGACATACTGTTGCTTAACTCTGTGGTTTATACAGTTAAAGATGGGAGATGGAGTTAATCAAGGTTCCTAAGAGAGACACAATTCAAAAAAAACATTGAAAGTGACTGTGTCTGAGTACTGCTTTGCATAGTTCTGCAGGGAGCACTGCCACCCGCTGTTAAGTTGAGTGAAAAGTGAAAGAACCAAAAAGTAGCTGGAGCTCCAGCTAATAATGCCTACCAGTTAGAAACAGAAGCACATTATACAACGACCCCCCATTAATATTCAAAAAACAAGCATGCTGACTGGTGAGTGTGCACGTTGTAAATCAGAGTTATAGTAATGGAAAAAGGTCCGGTCGCCCGGACTTTTTCCATTACTATAACTTTTTTTTTTACAGCAATGGAGAACGCAAGATCTCCATTGCTTCACACTGTCTCGCTATGTTAAACGAGTTTAACATAGCGAGACAACTTTAAAAAAAGCAACGGAGATTCTCCGTTGCTTTTTTTCAAAGCTGTCTCGCTATGTTAAACTCCTTTAACACAGCGAGACAGTTTGTAAAAAGCAACGGAGATCTTGCTTTCTAAATGGGTTTAACATAGCGAGACAGCTTTAAAAAAGCAACGAAGATTCTTTGTTGCTTTTTTAAGTTGTCTCGCTATGTTAAACCAATTTAACACAGCGAAACAGTTTGTAAAAAAGCAACAGAGATCTTGCTTTCTCCATTGCTTTTGCCCACAGCTCTGATGTACTGCGTAGGCATACGCATGCGCAGTACATCAGAACTGCTGCAGAATACTAGACAGCTGTGGAAGGGCAGCAAGGAGGCATTATACAATGCCATTATTTAAGAAAAGTAATTATTTTTTTTTCTTAAATAATGTCATTGTATAATAGTAATAACCCACTTCTGGGTGTGGGTAATGCTAGATTTACCCACGGTTGGGCTTTGTTTGGCCACTCAGGCTTCGCCCTCGTGACCAAATAACACCAACCGTGGGTAAATCTAGCATTACCCACACCCAGGCATGGGTTATTGCCATATTATTCTCTGCCACCGAGTACCAACCGCGACAAATGTACACCTAGACTAGAAAACTAACCAAAAACTGTACTTTAATGGAAAATTAAGTTGTAAATGCAGGAAAAAAGTGGAAAGTCACAAAAGAAATACTTTTATTAGCTAGATGGATATGTTATCTAATGAATTAACATTGGAGAACACTCATTGTCACAAAACAGAGGATCTGCTAGCTACACAAATAACCAGGTGACTAAGAAAAGTGTAATATAATCTATTTAACTGAGCTGAAGTTTAATTCAAAACCTATTAAATGTGTAAAATCACTGAGAAAAATATTTAGATTAACCAGAATAGGGGGCAATCAGATAATTAAATAAAAAGGTGACTGATCAAGACACAAAGCCAGCAAGTTTAACTAAACAAACTGTACAAAGTTATACAATTTGATTAAATAAGTAGTACTGAAATCACTAAACAACTAAAAGTACAAGTACTTTCTTGGACACTTTTTAGAGTTTAACCTTGAAAAAATGCCAGAAAAAAAATTCTCACCACGTGTCTCATTCTCCACAGATTTTCTAAGCTGCATTACAAATTTTACAAGAAAAGTTAAGAACTCCAGCAGATATATGAAATCTTGGAAAATCCCCTGATCTAGTTTTCTTAATGCCTTTTGTAAATAATTGCATAAACCTACTAATTTATTAAATGCATATGAGCTACATTACAGTCCCACTGGTCAAATGGTCCCTGATCAGTAAATACAGCCCCTGACTGTGGCACTGATCAGAAAGTCATTGCTTCTTTCATTACTGCATCTTTAAAAGGCCAGTAATTCAGTGTTAAAACAGCTGAAGCTCCTACTTCAGAGTCTTTTAGCAGTGTTGGCTTTATTAAACATGTTGCCCATTACAACCTAGAACTGGAAATTCATCCCTGGTTTGGCACCTATGTCTCTAATGGACACAGGTAACCTGCATATGGTTCTTCTCCCAGGCCTATGCTTACACTTATCAAGGGTATCAGAACTTGTCAGATATTTGGGATGCATGGCTAGGCTTAAAAAGGCCCTTGTGGTTGTTAACCTAGTAAACACCTATGAGCCTATACATTCTATCCGCTTTCTTAGGAGCCAAAGTCTGTGACAAACACATCCTCCAATGCGGATATCACTTGGGGGATGGGTGAATGTTCTGGAAATTCCATTTGTTACAGTTAACAGTATTTTCTGATTTGATGATAAACCTCAGTGTTCTGCTGAAAACACTAACACATTCAGAAAATAATCTCACAGAAAGAGAATCCCTCACAGTTCTCCTAGGAGAAATCAGAAATCTGAGGGAAAAACTGTATCTGTCCCTTCATCTTCCTGCAAAGACTCAAAATCTTGTATCTCTTCAGGACAAGAAAAATCCCCTTTTCTTTTGCTAGAAACCACCTTTTAAGATGGGTCAATAGCCTGGACAAGACCCTGAGCCAGGCCTAATAACCTACTCCTGTCTAGTGGGAATGGTGCAAGAGAAGAGAAATGCTTAGTCTTCTATTTCTTTTTGACAGGAAAACTGGGGAAAACAGGTTTATTTATGTCAGCAGCAACTTCTCCAGGGATGGGCACAACATTCTCACTAAGCAGGGGCAATTATTCCACCCCTTCTTCCAAGACCTACGAAAGAGGTTTTCCTTTGCCTACTGAGGGGACCCCAACAGCCGCAGAGGACATACCTAACTCCCAGTCCATAGTGGCTGTATGTACTACACCACAGGGATATGGGGAAAAAGATAAGTAGTCTGAGAAACTACCTTTGGCCACTGCACAGTAACCCACCTGCTGCTTAGGTAAATTGCTAGCCTGATGTGATTACAAAGGCTGAAGCAACTTTGTTTCTTTTTGTGGCTGCAACATGGACCGACCACTGGACCAGTAGTTTGTTCCATAGTCAAGCTGAAAATGCTAGCTCTTTCTCAAGGAAACTAAGTGGCACAAGCTGGCAGAATTGTAAAAGCTTAAAACTTCACTTTTCCCACTAAAAACAACTCAATACACTTTGCCAGATCCAAAAAGTAAAATAAACACAGCTTCTCCACAGAAAATAGTAGTATTACAATATTTTAAAAACTTTTAAACAGACTGGAAAAAAGTCTGCTCTTGTTTAAAAGTACAGTTAAGTGTCATGACAGTCAATAAAAACACAAACTCCCTGTTAACACCCTGATCCTTGGTGACTTTAACTACTCCACCATAGACTGGGGTAACTATTCCTGCATTAATGCACTCACC
>NC_056739.1:1777333010-1777578010 GCF_019279795.1 Protopterus annectens | reverse complement strand
GGTGCTAGAGCCCTGAGTAATTCCTTGAACTGTTGTACTTTCTCTCCAGTCAACTTCCAGGTCTTCAGCCTGGTCTCTGTTGATCTTAGAGCCTTCTCTGACCACTGCTTGCAGCTGATTGTGGCAACTACTGGTTTATGCTGTGAACTGACTGTTTCACTGGGGATGACTTTGCAATCATGGATTGTATCCCAGTGCCTTTTCCTTACTAGGAGGAAGTCTACCTGAGTTGCATGTTGGCTACTCTTGTATGTGATCTTGTGACTGTCTCTCTTTCTGAACTATGTGTTGGCTACTATCAAGCCATTTGCCAGACAGAAGTCTAGAATGGCTTCTCCTTCTTTATTCCTATTGCTCCACCCATGTGGACCCAGGCAGTCCTCATATCCTGTTTTGTCTGTCCCGATATCTGCATTTAAGTCACCCATTATCAACACCAATTCATGTTGTCCTGCTTTATCTAGTAGGTCCTGCAACTGCTGTCTGAATGCACTCTTTTCTTCACTATCACAACCCTGTTGTGGGGCATAGGCTGAGATTATGAATACTGTCGTATCATTACACTGGAGTCTGATTGCCATGAGTCTGTCATTAATTCTGATGATATCCCTCACTGACTTCTGAAGCCTCTGTCTCACCACAATTCCTACACCTTTTCTAGCCTGTCCACCACCTGAGTAGTAGAGTCCGGATCCCAAGCAAAGTGGCTTTGTTGCACTGCCCTTCCATCTCATCTCTTGGATACATAGGATGTCCAGCCTCCTCCATATCATCATGTTATTCACTTCTAAGCTGCGTCCTGTCAGTGAACCTACATTAAGCGTAGCAATTCTCAGTTCATGTTTGGCAGGTTGGTTGGTTTTATGTCCAGCTTTCACTCAACAGAGCTATCCCAGGTAACCCAGGCTGGGCAACTAGACACCGGCCAGCCAGGAGCCTACTGACCCAGGGCTGCAGGGCTTTTATGGCGGGCACACACTGGCCAATAGGGGCACATATACCCCTCCCACCATTAGCATGGGTCCCTGGCGTGGATCAGAGAGTAGGTCGGGTCCTCAACCCTCTTATCACCGGTAACTACCCATGCCCATTTTTTGGTGACAGTCAACATGACCGAATCACCTAGAGCCATATTTTACACCGTCGAGTGGCTAGCCCTTAGTCGGATATAATCCCATATATTTTAGGCTACTGCAGCAGTGATCAGTATGAAGAACATCCTAGGTTATCACAGTAACAGGTAGAAAAGCGTACAGGAATTTACATAACCACTGGAATGAAAAGGCATCTGTCTTTCAGGCCTAATTGCAAGGAGTCCTGGAGCAGAAGTTTTAATTATCTCTTGTGGCTAGAAGCAAACTGATCTACATGAGAACTTCCACACAGATGTTTAATTTTCTGGAAGATCCCTGGGTGCAACTTCCATTTGTGAGGGACTGTCCTGGACCTGCTTAGTTTGTCTGCAACAATGTTTTGCTCTGACAGAATAGAGGTAACCTGGAGGGATAGAATGACCAGAGTCACTAGATTCCAGGCTACTACAGCTAGTCTGCAAAGTGGGTAGGACCTGGTCCAACCCCCCATTTGTTTATGTACTCCATCAATGTGGTGTTTTCTGTGGTGACTTGCAGAAAGCCTTGAGTCCAAAGATGGTTTACAGATTTGAGAACTTTTTTTGGTGCCATCATTTTTTGGATATTTATGTATTTTAATTTGTCTTGCTTGTTCCAGAGGCCCTGTACTTTGATCTCCTTGGACACAGCTCTCCAAGCAAACTTTGATGCATCTGTGATTATGGACTAAGAAAGGACTGGAAGGGAGAAAGGAATACCTGGGTTGAGAGACAACTGATTCAACCACTAGAATACCTCCCTTTGCACAAGCTTCAGCACTGGAATTTGAAATAACTGTGGTGATGCTACTGACTCTACACTGATTGGAAAATCCACTGAATCTTTCTGGCAGGAAGTCTGGCCAAAGGAATCCTTAGAATGATAAAGGCCATGAAAAATACAGTTTTGTAAAATATTACCATAACAGTAGATGTTCGTCTTTTTACTGTTGCAGTATTCCTAACGTAAGGGATCTCCTGCCAAGGAAGGCCAAATATCTGGCCAGTATACCAGTCTTTAGTATCTACAGGCACCGTACGTTATACGTATGCTCCCCGTGCAAGGCATAAGGCATAATTGGGATGTACAGATGCACACACTTCAGAAATGAAAAGCACCAGGAGGAACAGAATGTCCACAGGGGCAAGGGGGAACATGTGCATCTAGAAGGAGAAAAGAGAGAGAGAGACAGAAAGAACCTCTCGGCCAGCAGGGCAAGGAAAACATATTGAAAGGGAGGGGGCAGAAGGGAGAGAGCAAATATTGCAACAGTGAAGAGAAGAACATCTACTATTATGGTAAGATTTTACACAACTGTTCTATGTCCTTCCATATCACCGTTGCAGTATTCCTAATATAAAGGAGAGTACAAAAGCTCAAGAGGAATCCTAGGAGGAGGAAAGCACTGAATAACCCGCAAGAAACCAAAGTAGGATAGCCCTGAAAAAGTCATCCCTAGTCTTGGAAATAACATCCAACTTACAATGCTTAATGAAGGTATGTCAGAAGACCAAGTAGCAGCCTCAGGGATGGAACTGGTATCCAGCCCCCTTAAAAAAAGCACCAGAGGAAGTAACAGCTCTGGTAGAGTAACCCTTTACTGGAGAGAAAAATATTTGTCATGAAAGGAATAACAAAAAACTGGCTTTACATATCCAAAAAAGAGAGGGTCTGCTTAGTAACAGCTAAACCCAAAGACATTGGATGAAAAGAAACAAAAAGTTGCTCAGATTTGCAAATAACTTTAATTTTATCCAAATAATATCTGAGTTGTCTATGAAAGTCCAAGGTGTGCAAAACCTTCTCACTGGCAGATTGTGGAGAAGGAAAAAAGGAAGGCAAGTGAAGAGACTGATTCAGGAACAACTCACTGACAATTTTAGGCATAAAAGAATGATTAGTACAAAGAGACACCCTGTCCCTGTGAAAAACTAAATAAGGAGGAACAGCCATGAGAGTCTGAAGTTCACAAACCCTCCTGGCTGAAGTAAGAGCGAAAAGAAGAATATTCTTACAAGTATAATGTTGTAAGGAGGCTGAAGCAGCAGGCTCAAAAGGAGCCTGAGTCAATTCTTCAGGAACAAAACTGAGGTCCGAGGAAGGGGAAATAGGGTTCCTGGTAGGCCTAATATGAAGGATGTCATTAAGAAACTGTTTGACCTCAAAGCTGGAGGCCAGAGGAGGATTCAAGAGCAGACAAGCAGAAATTGCTGATACGTGAGCTTTAACCCAAGAATATGTCAACATAGCCTGGAGAAGAAATCATAAATAAGAGAGGACCTGAGGAACCTTCACAGATACAGGATCCTGATGGCAAGAGAGGCACTTGACAGAAAATTTCTTCCATTTGGACAAATATACTTGTTGATAGTGGTCTTCCTGGCATCCTGCAGGAGCCAAAGCATGTCCTCAGAAAAAATGTGTCTAAAAGGGATCAGAACTCGATCACCCACAATGTCAGTTGAAGAATGGACAGGTGAGAATGGATGAGACCCCTAGTCTTATCTGAGAACATCCACCCAGTAAGGTAACTTGTGGTGACTGCTCTAAGCCTAGTGAGAAAGAAGGGGTACCAATGCTGTCTGTGCCAAAAGGGAGTCAGCCACAAGATTTTGGGAGAGACTTGCCTGATCTTGTGCAAGAGTCTCAGAAGCAGAGGAAGGGAAGGACATGCATAAAGAAATATTCCCTTCCAAGGAAAAGACAGGGTGTCCACTTTCCAAGCCAGAGGATCTGGGACTCTGGAACAGAATAGAGGAAGTTGTCTGTTCAGAGGGCAGGCAAAAAGATCTACCTGAAGAATACCCCGCTAAATGACAATGTCCAGGAACATATCTTTGAAGCATCTATTCATGAGGTTGTATGCTGGATCTGCTCAGTCTGTCGCTAGATTGTGCTTTGAGAGGATAAATGTAGACAACTTAGAGAGTAACTTGATACATTACAGCTAGAGCCCAGTCCCGAAGAGCTAGCTTGCAAAGAAGGTAGAACCTTGTACTCTCTTGTTTGTTGATCTACCACTACCATAGCACTGTGGTATTGTCTGTGAAAACTTGGAGGGGTCCAGGAAAAAAGAGGGTATGGAAAGGCTAAACACCTAGAAGCAGAGCCCTCACCTCCTTGATGCCGATGTGGTCTGACCTCAGATGAAGAAGCCAGAGACCCTGAACCATAAGAGAACTGAAGGAAGCTCCTCATCTTCTGTTCAAGGCATCTGTAAAGAGCTCTTGAGTTGGGACTGGAGCCTGAAAAGAAAGCCCCGGATTGAGAGAAAGTTGATGAATCCACCAGCTTGAGTTTGAGACAGGGAAGAAAGGGAACTAAGTTTCCTACGGGTGACAAAGTTGGAGCCACACTGAACTGAGGTACCACTGAAGCTTTCTTATATGAAGTTTGGCCACAGGCAGTATGGAAATGGTGGAAGCCATAAAACCGAGGACCTTGAGAAAGTCCCTGACTGTGACTGAAACCTTTGGAAAAAAAAGAATGGAAAAAAGGCAAATCAAAAACCGTGCACTGGGGGAAGGCAGAGATGCAGCATGAGATGGTCTGGATCATGCAACCAAGGAAAACCTGATTATGAGAATGAGTCAAGACTGATTTTTGAAAGTTTATGGTAAATCTCAAACTCTGAAGCAGGACAATAGTAAACTGGAGATCCTGAAGCAGAGCCTTGAGGGATGAGGCCTGAATGAGCAGATCATCCAGATAAGGAAAGCAATGACAGGAGCAAGGCATTTGGTGAATACCCTTGGAGCAGTAGAGAGGCCAAAGCAGAAAACTAAAAAATGAAAGGAGGAAACAGAGAAATGCAAACATTTCCTGAAAAGGGGATGGATGGGGATATGAAGGTAGGCATCCTTGAGATCCAGACAGACCAGAAAGGCCTGGGGAAGAAGAAGAGGAAATAAAGTTTGAAGAGACAAAATCTAAAAGGAAGAAATTTTGAAAAAAATTGTTGAGCTGAGAATGGTCCAGAATTGGTCTTCAGGTGCTCTCCTTCTTGGGGAACGAGAAACATTCTGGAATAAAAAACCCTCCCTTCCTGGGCAGGGGGCACAACCTGAATGGTGCCCTGGATCAAAATAGAATAATGCACCTTTGGGAAAACAGGAAGCTGTTCTTGAGGAGGTTGAGGGATTCCCAGAAAGGGAGGAAGAGATTCCCAAACAATGAAATACCCCTGGCAGATATTAGACAGAACCCAAGAGTCTGTCCTAATCCTTAACCAATTTAGAAGGGACAGGGAAAGACAAAGGGACAATGAAACCTGGTTGAGGAAAAAGGGAAGCAAATTACTGAATGGAATGTGGCTTGTCCTGAAAAAGAGGTTTTTAAGAAATAGGGGTCTGTGTAGATTTAGCAGGAGGTAGACATCTAGAACCCTTTTTACCCTTGGGCAGACAGTGAGATGGTCTTCGAACAAAAGCAGATTTGGAAGGGTAATTTCTCTGAAACTTTGGAATAGAAGAAACAAATCAACTCCTGCAAGACTTTTCTGTTATCCTGGAGAGATTTAAAAAGGTTGCAGCAGCCGTACCAAAAATATTTTTATTATCCAAAGAAGCATCCAATAATTTGGCCTTAATGTCATCAGGTAAAACCTGAAGACAAAGACAAAAATAATGCCTCAAAACAGAAACCAATGCAGCACCCCTGGAAGAGGCAGCAGCTGCATCATAACTCCACTTAACAGTGGGGCAGGCAACTTGAGAGGTAGAACCCAACAAGGAAAGGGCCAAAGCCTTCCTCTCAGAATCAAGAATGCCAGAAATCACCTGAGAAAACTGAGGCAGGAGGGCTAAAACATACCTGGTCATATGAGTCTGGTAATTAACAGCCCTAAAAGACAGGGTGGAAAAAGTATAGACCTTTTTGCCCAGTTTTTCCATGGCCCTACTATCCTTATCAGAAGGAAGCAGTTTGGTAGAGGAAACAGTTTCGAAGGCTTGTCAGAGGAGGAAAACACCAAAGGAGGATCAGCAGAAGGGCATTTATATAGAAATTTACAATCAACAGGCAACTTGTAAAATCTCTCAGGTTTCTCAGGAGCTGAAGGCTGAGAATCAGAGGCTACAGTAACTGCTGAAAAGGTATCCAGGAGAAACAGCAGAAGGCTTGAGATACTCCGTCTGGAGGAGCTCATATCTCTTCTGAATATCAGAAACCTGAGAACAATCCACCTTAAAGAATTCCATCTGATGGGAAATGGTGCCCCTAAAGGAAAGTTCCTCTAAAGGGGAATTTGGACTAACAGAATCCTCTTCCTCTGACCTATGGTCCAAGGGGAAAGGAATCTGAGAAGAATAAGCTAAGGACTCCTACCCCCGAAGTGTGATCCTCATTAGAGGAATTCTGTTCCCTAAGTCTCTTAGGAGGTGTGGAATTCTATACAACATCAAACATACATGCACAGTGATTCCTGGATTTTGTAAACACAAACTTCCTGGACCAGATAGTCAGTACACCAAAGAGGGGTGCAACCATACTGGATCAGGTTCTCACTATTATGGGAGACTGCTGCATATCCCCTACTGTAATGCCTTCCCTGTAAGGTAAGACCACAAAATGGTCTCCATTTAAGTAAATTTCAAGCCCCTATAAACCATGAGAACACTTCTGAAAATGCAGAACTGCTCACAGAAACCCTGTACAAGCATATGAATAGCTGCACAGAGGCAGTTGTACCCACCAGGAAGAAGTACAGAACTAACTCAAAAAAAAAGCCACCCTGGTGGGATATCACAAAATCAATCAGATGTATAACAGGAGGAAGAAAATCATGGCAAAAATTAGGAGGTGCACCCAGCAGGATAAAAGAAGTTTCATTAAACTAAAACAACTCAGAGGTCAACTAAAGTATACCAAAGCTAAATTTGAGGTAAGTTTGGCCTCCCAGGCCAAGGACAACCACAAAGCATTTTTAGCTATGTCTGCAACATCAAAGGCAATACACAATTGTGTGCAGATGCTATCCTCCAAAAAAAGGAAGCCAATCTGGTGTTCCCCTGCCATAAACAAACTACAACAGAAGAAAGAAACTGATGCAAAAACAGTAAAATCCCATGATTGGAGGAACTCCCTGGTCAGCCTCAGTAAGAAGCTGAGATCCCTCATAAAATCCTCCAAAGCTAGTTATGAAAACAAAATCACCACTGATTCTAAAGACAACCACAAAGCATTCTATAGCTATGTCAAAACTCTCAATGCTCTGAGTTACAGCACAATGGCATTAAATATACAGAAACAACTGATATTGCCAACATCCTGGCAGACAGGTTCAGTGCTAACTTTACCCTCCTCTCACCCCCTAAAGGGCCCATCTCTATACCAGAATAATGCAAAGTTCCTGTAATCACGACTGCATAGGTAAAAACCACACTCTCCAAAGCCAAGAACACAGCATCCATAGGACCTTACAACATCTCAGGCCACATTCTACATGAACTACAGAATGAACTGGCACCTCACCTAAGCACCATGTTCAATCATAGCCTCACCTCAGGCTTTGTGCCCACTGAATGGTGCACAGCGACAGTTTTCTCACTCCATAAAGGGGGGGCCACCACGGACCCCGGGGACTACCGCCCCATTAGTCTAATGAGCCTGGTCTGCAAGGCCATGGAACGTATCATCATGGAACTTATAAACAAAGATATTGGTAATCTCCAAACTCTGGCCCCACCCAGTTTGGGTTTGTAAAAGGCAGATCATGTCACCTAAACCTGATAGACTTCTTTGAAGCAGTCACCAAAGCCGCAGATGAGGGTAAGGTGGTTCACACAGCCTATCTAGATCTTGCCAAGGCTTTTGACACCATCCCCCACACTGGAATTATAGATAAACTTACTAAACTAGGTATAAATCCCTATGTCACAAGATGGGTTGCCAACTGGCTCACTGCCAGAACCCACACTGTGAAAGTAGCAGACTCCAAATCCGACTTCAGACCAGTGACAAGTGGAGTACCACAGGGTTCAGTCCTGGGTCCTCTCCTGTTTGGTATCTACGTTTCTGAAGTATAGGTGAACACAGAAGGTCTTTGGCTTACAAAGTTCTCAGATGACTGCAAAAAAAGGAGCCATAATCAAAACTCCTAACGATGTGGACATCCTACAAAAGGGCCTCACTGAGACAGATGCCTGGTGTCAAAGCCATAGCTACAAGCTCAGTGCCAAAAAGTGCATTGTCATTCCCTTTGGTAAAAACTCTGTACCCATGAGCTACCACAGAGGTGGTAGTCTACTTAACACCAAAAGTGTGATAAGAGACCTTGGGACACAGGTGGACAGTAGTCTCTCCTTTAATAATCACATCGCCACAGTAGTCAGGAAATCTTTCTATGTGGCACACCTCATCAAAAGGTTTCTCATCCAGGAAAAAAAGAGGTCATTGTTCCCTTCTACTTGTCACTCAGACCCATTATAGAGTACAATGCCCCATTTGGTATGTACCTCTCAAGACATCTACAACAACTGGAAAGGTCGCAGAAATGCCACACAAAGAGGATTACCGGCCTCAAACAGATGCCCTATGCAGACCGTTTCAAAAAACTCCAGCTTTACTCGGTCACATATCACCTACTCAGAGGCGATCTCTGCCTAACATACAAAGCTGCTGGACATGCTCCGCTTAAAGAAATCCCCAATCCCTCCGAGCTACATGCTCTAGGGACCTAAACCTTGTCATCACAATAAACAGAACATGCTGGAGGGATAGATTCCTGTCCCAGAGACTTCTCATAATCTGGAACTAACTACCTATCTATATCAAACAAAGCTCCTCATTAGCACTCTTCAAGAAAAATCTTGATGACTGGATGGGAAACAGGAAATTCACCCCGGGGATCACCTCTGAGGCTCTGCTCGACAGGGGCACAGGAAAATTATTTTCTTGGGTTGCGAAAGCCAGGGTACCTTTTTGGCTAGGCTTATATAGGCCCTAGGGCCAAAAGCCTAGTACCTACCTATAAACTTATGTAAATGGAGCCACCTGTACTGAGCCAGAAGATACAGCAAACCTCCTAGCTGATAAATTCAGCTCCATATTTACTCCTCTTTCTCTCTCAACCTTCCCTCAGGAAATATCATCAAATATAACTCCCCCTACTATTACTAAGGGACAGGTCCTTAATGCTCTCTCTAAGACCAAGAACACTGCATCAATGGGCCCAGACAATATCCCAGGATACCTTCTAAATAGCATGGAGCATGACCTATCAGGGCTTCTGGAATTACTATTTCACTGTAGCCTCCAAAGAGGCTTCATGCCTCATGAATGGAGAAAGGCAACAGTCATCCTTCTGCACAAAGGTGGGCCATCTACAGACCGTGGAAACTACAGACCCATAAGTCTCTCTAGTCTTACATGTAAAGCCATGGAAAGAATTATCATGGAGATGGTGAACAGGGATATAGTAAACCTTCAGACACTGGAACCAACCCACTTTGGTTTCATCAAATGCAGATCATGCCTACTCAACCTAGTGGACTTCTTCGAGAAGGTCACCAAAGCAATGGATGAGGGCAAAATCATTCTCACTGCATACCTTGACCTGGCCAAGGCATTTGACACAATACCCCACTTGGGCATTGTTGACAAACACAAGAGATTAGATACACACCCATATGCCACCCGGTGGATAGCCAACTGGCTCAAAGACAGGACCCAGGAAGTTAGAATTGGGAAGTTCACCTCCACAAAGAGGGCAGTCACAAGTGGAATCCATCAGGGATCAGTCCTTGGACAACTCCTTTTTGAATTTACTTCTCAGAGGTCAGGACCAATGTCAGTGGTCTCTGGCTGACTAAATTTGCAGATGATTACAAATTAGGAGCTGTCATTGAATCTTACACTGACACAAATGTTCTCCATGAGAGACTGACACAGACAAACAACTGGTGTCAGAGTCATGGACTAAAACTAAAGGTCAAGAAATGCATAATAGTATCCTTTGGGAAGTCATCCATCCCTGGTAACTATCATATTGAAAACACACCCCTTAGAGCTGACCCAGTAGTCAGGAACTTGGGGACACACATAGATAGCAATCTAGCCTTTGATCATCATGTGTCTACAGTGGTGATGAAATCATTCTATGTTGTGCCACTTATAAACAAAGGTATGGCATCTAAGTCCAAGGAAGTCATTGTTCCACTGTATTCAGCATTCATCAGACCTATCATTGAGTACAATGTCCCCTTTGGTATGTACTTAACTAGGCATATCCAACAACTGGAATGTCCACAGAAGTTCCTCACTAAAAGAATACAGGGCATAAGTAACATGTCCTATGCAAACCACCTCAAGGCCCTATCCCTGTATTCTGTCTTCTACAGGCTTTTGAAGGGAGATCTATGCCTGGTATACAGGGCACTGTCAGACCCCACTCTGATGGACCTCCTGCATATCCATAAAACAAACAGTACCAGAATTACCCATTCTAAAGACTTAAACCTTGCCTGTGAAATAAATAGAACCTACTGGAGAGATAGGTATGTATCACAGAGACTACCCGATCTATGGAACGGCATCCATGTGAAGTAGAGTTCCTCCCTAATCCAATTCAAGTGCAAGGACAACTGGATGGGAAACCAGAAATTCATCCCTGATTTGGCACCTATGTCTCTGATGCAAACAGGTAACCTGTAAATGGTTCATCTCCCAGGCCTATGGTTACACTTATCAAGGGTATCAGAACTTGTCAGAGACTTGGGATGCATGGCTTGGCTTGGCTTAAAAAGGCCCTTGTGGTTGTTAGCCTAGTAAACACCTATGAACCTATAAGACCAGGGAGGGGCAGGCATAGAGACACCCTTGAGGGGGCTTTAAAGCCATTAAAGGGATAAACAACCCCCAAGTAAAATCCTGCCATTCTTGTTGGGATTCTTAACTGCAGGGGAACTATGCTTGGTTTTCTGTAGGACATCAGCAAAAAAAAAACCTAGAAGGGTCAGACCATTGTTGACACTCAGTAAGCATAGTAGGGATCTCCTCCCTCACTAAGATCTGTGGAATCCCCCTTAGCTCTTGGATATAATCATTAGAGGTTCCCCTCAATGTCTGGACCAGTCATTTGGAAAGCCTTTGAGGACATGTGAGAAACAGGATCCATGCTGGCCTCTGATGGGGATGTGGCAGGGGAATCAAAGGCAATGATTGGATAGTCCTCACTAACCTCAACAGAGACATTTGGAGGAGGCTGGAGAGCAGCTGTAACAGAAGTGAGTTTTTTCACCTTTTTCTGTCGCTGGCTGACCTACAGGATGGGACACTCTACCATAGCACCTTTAAACAACAGCTTAAGGTGTTAGTTTTCAAGGAAAATAGACAAGGAGGAGAGGCGACTATGTAGAGTTTTGGGGACAAATGCTTGACAGACAGAACGCTGTGTATAGTTATGGGAAACACCCAAAAAGAAGAGACACTGGTTGTGATAATCTTTATAGAGATTCTGCCTCCCACACTGGCATTTTCCCTTTCTAGATGACATGAAACTAACAACACTAAAAATAAAAGCAAAAGTTAAGGAAGAACCCCAGTAGAGCAGTTATCTGAAAAATGAAGAACAACGCAAACAAAAACAGTGTTCAACAGGATGAAAAAACAAACTTCAAAAACAAAACATACACCCCAGAGGCACACTCAAGCCAGTCCAAAACTAAAATTTAATCCATACATGAATATACACACTTGCATGTGTATATTTGTGTATGGAGTGAATTTTATTTTTGGACTGACTTAAGTGTTCCTCAGCACAGAAGAAAGCCATTCAGACCAATGTTCAGTGATGGTGGTGAGATGGGTGTCAAGGATGTTCTGAAGTATGTGGGGCCATACATCACCTTTATGCCCTACACCTTGTGCGGTGAGCATATGTATGATATACAGTGCCTGTAAACACTAATGGCTTTGGTACACTGACTGGACGTTGGGCTATTGTCGGCAGGAGATCCCTTACATTAGGAATACTGCAACAGTGACATGGAAGGACATGATATTAGTCTAGTAGGAAAATATCAGAAATTGCTACTTGAAAGATATCAGTTTGTCTTGATGAAAAAATTTCATCATGAGTTTTGCATCCAAATGATATTCCAGATGCACTATCCTGTGTGAAGGATTGAAATAAGTTTTCTCTTTTTTCACCTAAAATCTTAAGCTGAGAAAAAGCTGAGAAACCTCTGAGAAACAGGTTTATTACCCAAGCAAGAGATTCTGAACAATCTATAAATGAATCTGCAAAAAAAATCAGACAAGTCACCTGATTATAGAAAAAGGTGAATGCTTGCAACCTCCAATGAGATACTACAAAAAAACAAAAAGCAGCAGAAACAGCAGCAGTGTATACCAAAGAAAAATGTAGATCAAAAACACCAAAAATCAGGAGAAAACCAGGTCTTTTAGCGTAAAATGATTTAATCCGCTATTCGTCAAAGGCAACTTCATCAGAAATACAACACACTTCTACAAAAGCACACTTAAAATACTGTCAGCAAGTGAACAATTAATTGTATAACAAGCTGTTCAACTCATAAAACAATTATTCAATTGAAGTGAACCATCAATTAACTTAATCTCATAGACTACTGTTTGCAGTAAAAAATACATCTAAGTAAAAACTTTATTTTTTAATGTTAACTTTTTTGTTTTTTTAAAAAACATTCTATATTGACTGTGTCGTTCAGCCCAGGATGTATGTAAGAAGTTCTCAATTGCCATACTGCTTATTTCTGTTCTACTTTGCTCCTATAGTCATCTCCCCTAATGTCCTTGTTCACAGACTCAAGAACCGAGAAGGTGAACTTTTTTCCAACTGATGCACGTAGTGGAATATTTGTGCAAGGCGTTGTTGACATTTTTTTTGTTTTTATAGCGTACAAATGCTCAAGAATATGTGTCCTCAAACTTCTAGTGGACATTCCCACATAGAATGCCGGACATCCACTACACATAGCCAAATAGACAATACCTTCACTACCACAATCTAGTCTACCTGGAACTGTGATAATCAAGGTGTTGCAAAAAATATAAGAACCAGTGTGGACGTACCGGGTCTATATTAGAAAGTCAACCGCTTACTTACCCGAATGCCTAAATGTCAACCCGTCTTCATCAAACCGCGAAAACATTGATCGCCCAGAACAGCGAAAGCAGAAACGTTGAATCGTCATGGTTGGCCTTCTGCGGTATAGCTCCGTAAGGTAAGTGTGCGATAGTTACGGACCTTAGGGTTAGGGTGCTGGTTAAGGTAAGTGCATAGATGGTAATGTATGTTAGATTTAGTGTAGGGTTTTGTTAAATGTATGTGTGTGGATTATTTAGTTTGTTTGGGTTTAGATTTTTAAGGCAAGCGTGTGATAGTTACGGACTTTAGGGTTAGGGTGCAGGTTAAGTTAAGTGCATACATGGTGGTATATGTAAGATTTAGTGTAGGGTTAGAAGTGGGGTTTAGTTTAGGGTTAGAAGTAAGGTTTTGGTTAGTGTATGTATGTGGTTTATTTAGTTTGTTTGTGTAAGTAGTGTGTAGCGGGCGGTGGGGTGGGACAAGTATGAGAGTTCAACTTTTTAAATTTCACGGTTTAGAGCGTTCGGTGTTTATGAGGTTCGATAACGACAGGTTGATGTTTAGGTATTCGATGAAGTAAGCAGTCGATTTTCTAATATAGACCCAATGTACCTACATACATTACATCCCATACACTTATGCATACCTCTATTGTTTACCCTTAAACAACGGGAAGCATGTCCCATCTCCAACATATCCTTGAGGTTACAATTTTTCTTGTACACAAAACAAGGCACCTCACCCAGTACATTTGCCATGTCACCATTACCTAAAATGACTTTCCAGTTCTCATTAATAATTTTACGAATCTGGTTGTTATCCAAACTCATGTCCAAACAAAACCTAGGTTTGCTCGGACCTACACCATCCGTGTACATTCTTTTTGTGAAACCTTTTACCAAAATGGGAGGAAAATGGTTCTCCCTTCTAGAGATAATCTCACTGGCAGCTTTGTCTAGTAAATCTCCAGGATAACCCCTATCCAAAAATAACCTTTTAATGAACTGAAGCTCCTCAAAAAAGGTGGTGTCATCCACGGTCATCCATGAAGCCCAGATGAACTGGCCATGGGGAATGTTCTTTTTAGTAAAGGTGGGATGGTTACTTTTATAATGTACATAGCTGTTACAAAAAGTATTTTTTCGATGAATACTACTATAAACCTCATTCGTAGTAGCTTCCCACCTAGTAACCACATCCAGGAATGAAACTTCATGACCAAAATCACTTAAGGTGAATGTTAAAAATTCAGTAGTAGCACTTAAGGCATCTATAACACAATCTACACTAAAACCTTCCTTTTTAACAATAAAAAACAGGTCGTCTACAAACCTTTTGTAAAAGACGACCTTGTCATGAAAATCCACACTAGGCAAAATTTCCAACTCCCACCACCCAAGAACCAAACTTGCATAAGTGAGCGTGGTTATTGGGTGGGAACCTTACCTGCATTAGTACTAATAACTGCACCTGAAATAAAGCATGTTACTCCACTACAGACAAGACAGTATTTAATATGCAGCTTACCTGGCCTGAAAGTAGAGCTCAGATCTTCTCTCCAGTGATACTAGCTCTAAAGGTATGGTTGCTTTCTCTTTCCTTTGCTGGATCTCTTCTAACAAGGGGGTTGAGGTAAAACTGAAGACCACAAGAGAACTAGAGTTTGGTTTTACATCTGCAGCATTCTCTGCACACATATTTCTGTCAGCTGAAATGAACCAGAAATAAGTAAAAGACAAACATAATTTAGAAATGGATGCCAATGGAGAACATTTGAGCCAGTACAGGAAGAATTACTTACTCTAATTAGAACAAAACACAAATGGCACAATGGATAGACTTTTAGATTTTCTTTACCATTACTAACATGTTACAACACTCTCCAGCCAAAACATGTCTCACCAGATAAGGACATTGGTTAACTAAACCATTTTCTGTCTTCTGTTTTCTGATAACACTTCCCAAGACCTACAAATATTTACTTTAAAATAGGCCTACATTTTAAATGATAGGAAAACTAAAACAAAGTACATGGATAAACTAAGAAGCTTTTTCTTCTGATTATGATGAAAAAACTGTACGTTAAATTATATTTCTTTTCTTGTTTTTGTAGTGACGCCCTAAGTGCAACATTATTCTTTAATAATCAGGGTCCTGATAGATTATCTTTTTATACTTTGCATCATTTCTGTGGGAAAAACTATTATCCATGATTTTGGAGAGTAACGCTGAGTCTTCAATTAAGAGGTCCCTGAAGTATCAATTTTTTTAGCTGAATTTATCTCAAATCAAATTGCGTGGCAATACTTAATTTTGAAAATGTTATTAGAAAACAATAACACTTTACAATATCAACTTTTCTTAACACATCTTTCATCTTTCTAAATAATTTTCATTGTAAAGGCTCCCCATCCATGTAAAGCAGAGTTCCTCTCTAACCCAATTCAAGTATAACTTAGACAACTGGATGGGGAACAGGAAATTTATCTCTGGTTTGACACCTATTTCTCTAAAGGGCACAGGCATTTCCCATCTCCTCCTTGTAAATGTTTCATCTTCCAAGCCCCTGCTTAATCAAGGGTACCAGAAGTTGTCAGAGATTTGGTATGATTAGCTAGGCTCAAAAAGGTCCTTGTGGTTGTTAGCCTAGTAAACACACAAGAACCTATAAGACCAGAAAATGAGCTACTTCTATAACACTGCATTCTTGTCTCCAATGAAAAACTGAAAAATCTGTCTGTAGCTACAACACTGATATGACAGTCTGCAAACTGCTATACCAAATAGATAAAGATGCAAATCCCTGTTAGCCAATACCCTGCTTCTTCCTACATCTGATTAAAACTGCTTTATATCTGGCCCATGCATTCTTCAATTTCATCACCATTCTTGATTCTACAGTTTACTTACAAAAGTCATTCATGAATCAATAACCATTATCGGGAACAAATAATCTGATATTGTTAATCCTCATACAATTCCTTACGTATGGGTATCGGTTCCAACCTTGGAACCGAGCTGGCCATCTACCAAGCTCTCGCCAGCTACAAACTCTCGAGCTAAAACTCTTACCCTGAATTCCCCTCTCCCTGTTACCTCAGATTTACCATTCAGTTGTGTCAAGCTACTTCTCTTGAGCTAAGTATAATATTTTGTTGTCATACTAGTCTAAAATAACTTTTTCTCTCAGAAAAGTTACTAAATTGTTTTCTCTTACCTTATCGCATTTAGCGACTATCCCTTCTTGAAATTTTTGAATCTTTTTTTCCACGATGTATTTTCTTCTTTACCATTGTTGGTAGACCCCTTTTCTTCATTACCTTCGGGTATTTCTTGTACCATTGCTGGTATCCTTTCTGATTTCCTTATTTCCTATCATGGCAGATAATAAAGGTAGTCCAGGATTTAAGAAATGTTCAGATTGTGGCCATAAATTACCGACTTCAGATGCACAGTCTCTGTGTGTCTATTGCTTGGGTGTGCCTCATTTATCAGTTGATCCGCCCTGTGGAATTTGTAAGAACTTCTCCAACAGGACATTGATTGAGAGGAAAAATAAATTGTTACTGAAAGGGCTACTCAAATCTCCTTTTTCAGAGGTTATTTCTGGGTCGGAGGCTTCAACCCCTCCAAGATCCCATAAGAAAAAGACTGATGATCATTCAAAGGCCAAATCTCTTCCTTCATCCCCATCTAGGGACTCCCACCAACCGAGACCCAAGAAGGCTAAGCTTTCTACTTCAGATCTGACTCTTTCGGCTCCAGCGCTTTCGGTGCCTAGACCTTTGGCACCGAGGCCATCGGCGCCATCTGTGATTTTGGCACCGACCGAGTGGTACCGAGGGGCTCCTCTGTTCAGACCTCTCTACTGGCACCGACTATCAAGTCAGGGTAGACTGTAACAACATTGGCTCTGACTCCTTACCCGGAACCGACAACTCAGTTATTGACACAGATTTTTTCAGTCCCAGCCTCGGCGCTGACAACCACTTCGGCACCGACCTTATTGTTGGTGCAGACCATGACTTTGGCACCGATGATTTCCTCGGTGCAGACATCTGTTGTTCATTCTTTTATGGCACTGTTGTTTTCAATGTAGACTGGTGAGGTGGGCAAAGAGCTTGTCCCATCTGTGGATAAACCTGACTCTCCCTCAGCTGTGTCCATGAAATCGACTAGAAGCCTCTCTGAACACGTGTTGCGTCTTGTGGATCAAGTGCTTTTGGCCAGAGGTATCCCACCCCCCAGGACCTATCCTTCCTTGGGAGGTGATTACCCTTTGCCAAAGACCCCTACTTATTCTCCTCCTTCATTACCTTTGAAGCCCCTTGATATAGCACAGTCTTCCCCCTCTATGGTTCCTTTTATGGACCTCACTAAGGAACCACAGTTGCCTTTGTGGCAGGAGAGTTTTACTATGACCCAGGATGTCAGCTGTGATGTACGTAATTTGGTGTTTCACAGCCATCCAGGGACTCCGAGTCGGCAGGCTGAGCCACTTAGGGGAGGGCATGACCCCTGTCCTGGACACTCACCCCTCTTCAGGTGGATCGGCCTTCTAACTAATGGAGAAGGCTTTGTGTCTGCTGGCAATACTGTGCTGTAAATCTCCCTGCCCTCCTCTGGACCGCAATGTAAACAAGTCGATCCTAGAGGACACAGGGCGCAAGGGCCTCAGGATGTACTCCCACAGGAAACCCCTTTTGCGTTGTCTTCCTCAGCTTCTCCCTCTGAGGAAGTTCATCTAAAAAGCTTGTGCAAGAGGAAGCACATGGACTCCACAGAGGAGTCCCTTACTGAAGACACAGACTTTGATGATGGGGAAGGGTCCCCTCGCTCACCCTCTGAGGTATTCTTTGGTGATATCCTCGAAATCCTTAAACAGAGAGGTGACTGGCAGCCCTCTAACCCGACCTCTGAAGTGTCTGTGTTCCTGCAGGCCTTAAGCGCCCTAGCCCCCTACCTCCTGGGTTACTCCAGCTGCCGACGAACTGGTCCGGCTCATCGTGCAGCGTGCGTGGAAGGCTCCTGACACAGTTGAGGCCATTCCCCAGAGGCCAGATAAAATTTTTTCCCCTCCTGCTACTGACCTCCATTGGTCCAAAGGTCTTCCTGTAGATGCTCTGGTGGTGGCAGCTGCAACCAAGAAGGACCAGGCGGAAGAAGAAAGCCAGACTGTCCATCCACCCAACAAAGAGTCATGGGCTCTGGACAGAATAGGGAAGTGTACTTTTGCATCAGCGACCTTTGCAATCAGGTCCCTGAATTATATGCACACTTTACCAGGCTTCAAAGGGAATTAATTTCTGAGCTCTCTGAAATTTTGGCTGGTGCCGTGTCTGATGAGGTCTGTGACAAAGTGACATCTCAGCTGGCTACCACTGAATCGATATCAAACTCCTCCATGTGCCTGATATCTCACACATCAGAAGGAGCAGCTAGAGCGATGAGTTCAGGCATTGTTTTGAGACGACACGCCTGGATGCGCTTATGTAATTTCACAGAACCCTACCAGGCTTCCTTTCTCAATGCTCCCATCAAAGCCTCTTCATTGTTTGGACCCAAGGTTAAAAGCACACTGGTCAGATGTGAACAGGACAGTAAGACCCTTTCTGCCATGGCTGTCTGTTATACTTCCCCTCAACGTGCTTTCTCCAGAAACCAGAAGAGTGGGAAGATATTGTACAAAAAGTCTCAGGGTCCTTTCCGTGACACACAGGCCGAGTTCTCCCCTAGAGGCAGAGGGGGAAACTCACAGGAAAGATGCCCTTTTCGGGGCAGAGGGGGTCTGCGTAACCAGGGTTCCAGGGATTCTTTTCCTGGTCAATCCTACCAGCGCTCCTGAAGAGCGGCCCAACTCCTTTCCTTTGGAGGTGGTTGGGGGTCATTTCTCCTTGTACCCTTCTGCCTGGCTAACCATCACCACCGACTCTTGGGTACAAAGGATAATAACTAGAGGTTACCATATTCCCTTCAGTCTTTGTCCTGCCCCCCCCAACAAACTTACCTGATGTTCCACCCAGTCAAAGGGAAGAAGCAGCACTAGAGATAGCAAAGCTGCTAAGAAAAAGAGTCATCCAAATAGTCCCTCCAGACCAGAGAGTATCCGGATTCTACTCAAGTCTATTTTTGGTGCCAAAGAAAACTGGGGACTGGCGACCAATTTTGGATCTCAGTGTATTGAACAAGTTTGTAAGAGTACAAAAATTCCGGATGGTTACAATACAGTCTATCCTCCCACTTTTGGAAAAAGATGATTGGATGTGCTTGATAGATCTTCAAGATGCGTACTACCACATAAATGTGGACAGGCCATCAAGAAGATTTTTGCGCTTCCGTGCAGGAGCCAGTCACTACCAGTTCAGATTACTGTCCTTCAGACTCTCTACAGCCCCCAGAGTGTTCACAAAGTGCATGGCAGTCGGCACAGCTCACTTGCGACTACAAGGATTCCGGGTGTTTCCATACCTAGACGACTGGCTCATCTCCACCCCCACCAGACATCTATTGCAAGAAGCCCTGGCATACTCTCTCCTCACTGCAGAAAGGCTAGGCATAACCATAAACTGGCAAAAATCCAATCTCACCCGATCTCAGTCCACAGAATTCATAGGGGTCATATTGGATACAAAGAATTGCAGAGCATCCATTCCAGAGCACAGAATTCTAAGGATAAAGCAACAACTGATCCCAATCCTTTCAAGGGAGAAATCTACAGCTCACTCTGTCCTACAGCTGTTGGGTTCCATGGCAGCCTCCATCACCATTGTCCCCCTGGCCAGGTTTCAAATGAGGCTTCTATAATGGCTACTGCTCACCCAATGGTATCCTTTTCAGTATCCTCTTTCAGCCAAGATTCGAGTAACTCACAGGTGCAAACAGGATTTAAATTGGTGGATGATCCACAACCCGTCACAATGGTCTCACCCCTTCTCCCCCCAGCAGCCCAAGGCTACAGTGACCACGGATGCCTCCCTGATGGGGTGGTGGGGGGGCTATGTCAAGGACAGACAGTCCAAGGCACCTGGTCCAAATTAGAGGCCCGACTGCATATAAATGTTCTAGAGATGAGGGTGTTGCTTCCGGCATTGCAAGCATTCCATCCCCTGCTGCCATCTGGGACTATTGCAATACAATCAGACAACATGGAGGTGGTCTAGTACATCAACAAACAGGGGTAGCCACAGCAGATCATGACCCTCCCTCCTTCCCCCTCCTGTGGCTTCTAGTGGATCTCACCATCCGGTTCTTTTAGGTCATTTGACCAGGTAGCCTCTACCTTCTTTTGACTTGCAAACTCAGAGGTAAAAGGGAGAGGGGAATTCTGGGTAAGAATTTTAGCTTGAGAGTTTGTAGTTGACGCGAGCTTGGAAGATGGCTGGCTCGGTTCCAAGGTCAGAACCTATACCCATACATAATGGCTGAACGAGGATCAACAATACAGATGGAACGTTATGGTAAGACATAACTTCTTTCTTCTTCACATAACTCCTGACTTGTCTTCATCTTCTAATTGTGTCCCACCTGACAATGCACAATTCTTCTTCGGAAGAATGCTGCATTCTTGGACTTCAGTTAGTTCCAGTGAAGTATTTCAAAGCCCCTCCCATCTCCCTCTTTTTCTTCCAAAAGAAATTATGTTTTACTCATCCCTCACATGTTTTATTATAGAAGAAAAAGTTAGATATATTCTATCTGTGTCCAGCCTACTGTAGATGAGATTAAGACAACTAAAGCTGTAATATGATGGCTTTATTCATATGCAAGTTTCACAACAAATGTATTACTTCATTCAAGTCGCCAGTGAAACAGTATCATCATTTGCATTAAACACTCTTCAAAAACATCTAGGCAAGTTTATGATGTACTTTTAGAAGCTTAAAATATAATATGAGAAATTCCTAGCTACTAAGGAAGTGCATATGTATTAGAAAAGAGACACAGGGAAGCCATAAATTAGTTTATTTTACACTGACATCACATTAAATACAACCCTGCTAAGCACAGCTGTTTGTACTAGGCATATCCTAATAATGCTGGTCTCTGAACCTACTTGCTCTTTCAAAAGTGGAGGTTGTGAGAATGATACTCATGCTGGCACAACGGAAACCCTCCTTCGGAGTTCATTACTATAATAATTACACCATTCTGGTATAATTTTATTTAAAGCAAGTTGTTAATGTATAAAGTACTCATGTCAAACAATTAATCTTTGGGGCTGTGCCAGTATATTTTTGCATTTAGACTGCTTGTTTTTAAACACTTTATGACAAGTTCATAAACGTATGAACAGTCTCATTTCCACTGATCACACAGTGCACATAAAACAGAAAACAAATGTACACTGACCTAAGGAAACGCCATGCTCTCAAGAAGTTATTTGATACTTTCTCAAAATTTATAACCCGCTCCTTATTTTCTAACATCTATCAGCACTATATATCAACTCAGTGACTGTTCACTTCTTCATAACAACTCTCAGGAGAGTATTATTTTGAATGTTTAAGACTGGATCTAACTCTATCAAGCCAAAATCCAACACAAGACTCATACTTTAACACACTACAGTATGTTGTAAATAATAAAAGCTTTAGTTAAAGAACAAAATAAAATGCTTTAAAAGCTGTTTTGGCAACATAAATATTAGAACAAATCAAGTGCATGCATTTTTTCACTTTTCTGATGTGGAGTTATTCAGAAAAAATAGTGCCTTTTAGATTAAAAATGCATCCACAGCAGAAATCCTACTGCCAAATTTAAAAAAAAAAGCAAACTCAAGGCAATGCTACAATGTTAAAGGAAAAAATAAGAAATCGATCAGCAAAACTGATCTGTAAGAAGCCAGAGGAAATCAGATACTGACAATTTCAGCAATAACTTCTTCCTCACAAAGGCTATCTATCAGGACTAATACCTAACAGAACAAACAAAATAATGCACTTAATAAAATGTTTTAAAAACAGGTCTAGCAACAGAACTATTAAAACAAGTGCAATATTTCTTTTTTTTTAACTTTCCTAATGTGGAGATAGTGCCTTTTAGATTAAAAATATGTCTATAGCAGTTATCTTACTGCAGGTTAGCCACAAAGAACTAGATTATTGATGTGTACAAGCTGAGATGTATGGACGGTTGGGGTCCATATCAGTGCTTTTGTGGAAGTTTTTCTACACTGTTATGTGATTTTGGACTTAGTATATTAACAGAGGGGGTCATGAGGGTGCATTCCCCACATAAGGGTGCACATAGGCAAACAACCTGCAAAAATATTTTTATATATATATATATATATATATATATATATATATATATATATATATATATATAATATCAGAGGGTCTAGGGTTTAGAAGGGACGTTGGAAAGAGGTGAAAGGGAGGGAAGTCATACAGGAATTTCCCCTTCCATTAGAAAGATAAGGCATTTGTCTTCCATGCTTTCCCTGCATGGAATTCTGAATCAGCGTAGTCTGAGCTGCCTGTTCATAATAATTACAAAAAGACCTGTCAGGGGAGTTCCCCACTGATGAACAATTTGTAGGAAGACATATCTGTTTAGCATCCACTCATGAGGCTCTACTTTGGATCTGCTCAGATAATCTGACATTGACAATATATGATGGGATGTAATTAGCTTACAGAAAAAGACTGTGGAGAACATCAATATCAAAAGCCTTTGTGGACCGCTTGCAAAGATGGAAGAACATGGTCGTCCTACTTTGCTGATATGCCATATGACTGTGGCATTGTCTGGCAGGACTTGTAATTTTCCTGGAGACCAGAGGTGGTGACAAGTCATTAGGGTAAGGAACAGGGCTTTTCACTATTTGATATTTATGTATTTTCACCTGTCATATATAGATGAGACTCCTTGGAATTTCATGCCTATAGAAGATCTTCCCAAGCCAGGTCAGATGCATCTGCGGAAGCCTTCTGAAGGGAAGCAGGGATCAGAACATGCACATCAGGACTGAGTGTCATCTAATTTATATATGAATAGAATTATTTCTTCACAGAAGGTGAAAGAAGAATTGGGAAGGTCACAGGGTGGCAGTGTTGTAAGCAAACTGATTTGAGGTACTACTGAATGTTTCTCATGTGGATTCTAGCAGAGGGAATCATCTGTATTGTTAATACCATGAACGCCAAGGATCTCAGAATCTCTCTTGCTGAAGTCATTTCCAGACTTAAGAGGGACTGGAATTAAGAAGTTAGACACTGGATTTTTTCTGAGGAAGAAATGCCAGCAAACAGGAAGTATCCAGTTGATATAGAAAGAGTAGATTCTGAGAATGTTGCAGGGTGGATTTCTTCAAATTTATGGTAAAACCTAGGCTAAAATGCAGATCTGTTGCAAACTGTAGGCCCTGCAAGGTTTTTTTTTTTTTTTTTTTATTGAAGTAACCTGGCTCAAACGTTCAGCTAAACAGATCTGCTTGAAGCATTCCCCACAGTTGGATCAATTCTTGAAAGACCACATAATGAAGTTTCCATGGTGGAGGGGGTGTCTGTCCTGGTCCTGGCAAGCATATCTGCAACCAAGTTTTGCAAGCCAGAAGAGCAAAACTGAGCTTATATGCTACCTACCAGGCTATCATAGCAACTCTGCAAACGGGATAAGATATGGTACTGCCTGTTGACTGTGGTGTTGAATGTGTACACCTGCATAGGTCCGGGGGAGCAGATATATTTCACAGCCTTCAAAGCACTGATAACTGTCAACATCTCGCTGATATTTATGCTCTTCGATATCGCACAGCTTGTACATCTACCCCGTTTGAACTGCTCCCCAAGCCATGTCTGAAGCATCTGTGGTGAATGAATGAAGGGAAACTGGAAGGAAGAATGGAAGACTTGGCTTGCAAGCTATCTTGTTCACCCAACATCCAATCTCTCTCTTTACAAATACCACAACTGTGATCTGAAATGACAAAGGGTGTAGATACTGAGTCAAGACTGATATATTTAGAAGTTATGTACTTACCATAACTTGGCATCTGCTTTGCCATTTTCATTCTTCCTCATGAATGGGTCTAGGATCCGATCCTTGAATTTGACTCAGCCGCATCTACAAGACTTTGGATCCCAATCTGGAGCTCCTCCCTCTACCCATAATGCCCTATTCCATCCTCAACTCCTCAGATCAGGTTTGCTGGCTTACCCCTACTGTGTTATAGAAACAGAACAGACAAAAAGAAAGCTTGAGGCTCAAAACAGGAACATGATGGTTCCCATATCATCCAAAGATCTTTCTAGGAGTGACAGGACCAGGGGATGGCTGGGACAGAAGAATAAAAATGGAAAAAAACAGATGCCAAGTTATGGAAAGTACATTACTTCTAAATATGATGTCGCCCTTTTCATTCTTCCCCTCTAGGAAGGACAAGCCAGAGCACTGTCACAGAAAAGGAAGCTGTGGTTCTGGAAACAATGTCTAACTTGTAATGTATAACAAAGATATGAGTTTTGGACCAAGTGGCTGCAGAGCTCTTGAGGAAAAAGTATATGAAGTAGCTATAGAGCTAGTGGAGTGAGATCTAGGAGGCTGAGGCAACTCCAAACTTTTGAGAATAAATCAGTGATCCATTTGGCTACAGTAATTTTGAAAATTTCTTGACCCAAGCAATTGGGTAAAAGGACACAAACAGCTGATCAGACTTCCTGTACTGTTTTGTTCTGTGAAGATAAAAACATAATTGTCTGTGAACATCACAAAACGGCAGCATATATTCACCTTTATTAGTAAAATTTGGAAAGAAAACTGGCAACTGAATGGACTGGTTAATGTTAGTCTCAGTAGGCACTTTTCGCAGAAATGAAGGATTGGTTCGAAAAGACACCCTATCCTTATGGAAAATGATGCATGGAGGCCTGGCCAATAAAGCCTGGTTTGAAGCTGAGAAATTTGAAGTGATAGCTACTAAAAATATTGTCTTCCAAGAAAGAATCTATATATTGCATTTGTTCACCAGTTCAAAAGTTTTTGAGTTAACCCTTGAAGGACCACCATCAAATCCCAAGGAGGAGAGGGATCTTTTATTGCAATTCTAAGGAGGAAGACTCCCTTCATGAAAGCATTACACAGTCTGGAAGATGCCAGAGATAATGATTCAGTTCCCACATGGAAGTTGGATACAGCTGCCAAATAAAATTTAATAGTAGAAAAACTAGCACCTTCCTTAAAAAGAGTAGTGAAAAAAGTACAGTTTTGTACCTACCATAAATGTAGATGTTCGAAGATCCACATTGCTGCAGTCCTTACACTTGGGTAGTCCGCTGTCCTCGGTCGGCCCGAATATCAAAGTATAAGGCTGACGTCGGTCAAGGCGCATTTGACTGACATCAGGACGTCAGGGTACAAATGCGCATGACCGACGTCATATCCTCAGTCTTTTCTTGCCCCAGATGTCAGAAGACCCTAAAAATAAAGGTCAAAACCAAAAGACAGCAAACAAACAACCAACCATCCTAGCACTAAAATATGTACAATATATACAATATATGCAATATACCTCATATTGACAACCCAACCCACACAACCGCCTAACTACAGAGGGGAAGGAGGGAGGGTATTGACTGCAGCAATGTGGATCTTCGAACATCTACATTTATGGTAGGTACAAAACTGTACTATGTTCTTCATCTCACATTGCTGCAGTCCTTACACTTGGGTAGAATCCCAAAGCAGAGGTAAGGGAGGATGGCCCAACTATAAGGAAGCAGGAGCTGCCAAAATGCCCTGCAAAACAGCAGTGGCAAAACCAGCCCTGGATTTAGAGTAAAGTGGTAGGTGATAATGCCTAGAGAAAGTATGCACTGAACTCCAAGTAGCTGCCTCCAAAATATCCTTAGCTGCCACCCCCCTCAAAAAGCTGTCAGTGGCGGTAGCCCTAGTGGAATGAGGCCTAATCCCAGCTGGAATCTCCTTGCCATGATGGGAATAACAGAAAGCAATGCAAAACCCAATCCACTTAGAAATAGTTTGTTTTGACACAGGCTTGCCCTGAGAACTCAAAGCAAAAGAAACAAATAACTGCTGAGACTGCCTGAACCCTTTAGTTCTGTCCAAATAATATCGCAACTGCCTGTGTACATCTAAAGTGTGCAAAATCTTTCCCTTTATTTTGGGGATTTGCATAAAAAGTAGGCAAATGAATAGTTTGGTTTAAAGCCACACAAGAAACCACTTTAGGCATAAAGGAAGGATTAGTATGTAAAGATACCCTATCCTTATGGAAAATTAAGAAAGGCTCAACCGCCATAAGGGCCTGCAACTCAGAAACCCTTCTTGCAGAGGTAATAGCCAACAAAAAAGCAGTCTTCCATGATAAAAACTTTAATTCAGTAGTAGCTGCAGGCTCAAAAGGTTGTAGAGTGAGTTTCTCCAACACAAAATTGAGATCCCAAGCAGGAGTAGGAGCTCGTGGGGGTCTTATATTCCTTGCCCCTCTAAGAAATTGCTTGAACAAAGGATGAGAAAACAATGGTGGGTCACAATCATAGTGAGCCGAAATTGCTGCAGCATGAACCTTAATAGAAGAGAAGGACAAACCTTTGTCCAGTAACTCAGTAAGATATTGAAGAGCCACACTTAAATTAGGCTCATAAACATCAAAATCCTTTGCTGCACTCCAAAATAAAAATCTCTTCCATTTATTCATGCATACTTTCCTGTACTAGGCCTTCTAGCTTCCAAAATAACATTCAAAACTTGCTGTGGAAGTGGAGGCCCACTATGGTTCAAAACAGAATATGCCAGGCTGTTAGGTGCAGAGAGTGAAGCTTGACATTGAGCAAATGACTGTCCTCCTGAGACAACAGGTGTGGAATCAAGGCAAAGGCCATGGAGGCTTCCGTACCAGGCTTCTCAGTAATGGGTACCAATGCTGTCGAGGCCAATCTGGAGCTATCAAAATCATCCTTGGCTTGTCTTGTCTGGCCTTTAGTAGTACCTTTGGGAGGAGAGGCAGAGGCGGAAAGGCATACTGGTCCTACTTTGCTGATATGCCATATGACTGTGGCATTGTCTGGCAGGACTTGTAATTTTCCTGGAGACCAGAGGTGGTGACAAGTCATTAGGGTAAGGAACAGGGCTTTTCACTATTTGATATTTATGTACTTTCACCTGTCATATATAGATGAGACTCCTTGGAATTTCATGCCTATAGAAGATCTTCCCAAGCCAGGTCAGATGCATCTCATGAAGCCTTCTGAAGGGAAGCAGGGATCAGAACATGCACACCAGGACTGAGTGTCATCTAATTTATATATGAATAGAATTATTTCTTCACAGAAGATGAAAGAAGAATTGGGAAGGTCACAGGGTGGCAGTGTTGTAAGCAAACTGATTTGAGGTACTACTGAATGTTTCTCATGTGGATTCTAGCAGAGGGAATCATCTGTATTGTTAATACCATGAACTCCAAGGATCTCAGAATCTCTCTTGCTGAAGTCATTTCCAGACTTAAGAGGGACTGGAATTAAGAAGTTAGACACTGGATTTTTTCTGAGGAAGAAATGCCAGCAAACAGGAAGTATCCAGTTGATATAGAAAGAGTAGGTTCTGAGAATGTTGTAGGGTGGATTTCTTCAAATTTATGGTAAAACCTAGGCTAAAAAGCAGATCTGTTGCAAACTGTAGGCCCTGCAAGGTTTTTTTTTTTTTTTTAATTGAAGTAACCTGGCTCAAACGTTCAGCTAAATAAAAATAGATATGGATACCTTGAAGACTACAGACTGCTATCACAGGGTTGATACATTTTGTGAATACTCTTTGAGCTGCAGAAAGATCAAAGGGCAAAGCAAAGAACTGAAAATGAACCCCCAAAGCACAAAATCTTAAAAAGTTTGTGATGTTGATGGATATGAATACAAAGATTAAGTGTTCTTCAGATCCAAAGTAACCAGATAGGCCTGTGAAAGAATCATAGGAAGTTGGAGTGACAGCAACTTGAATTTTTGGGAAAGTGTTTACTGTCAATAAGTCTAAAATGGGTCTGCGTGTAGTCTCTTTTTCTTGGTATGAGGAAAACCCAGGAATAATATTCTTTAATTTTTGGTAAGCAGATACTGGCTGTAGGCCCGATGGAATAACTCTAGTAAGGTCAGTGCAGCCAAATGCTGTTGGCTTGGAGGTACTTGGGGAATGCCCAATGGAACTGGTGGGAAATCCCAAATAAGTTTGTACCATTTTGGATAAAGTTCAATACCCATATTTGTTATATTATTATTCTTCAAAGGTGAAAGCACTGAGAAAGTTTTCCTGAAAACAATGCTAGGGGGTTAGCTGAGGTAGAGAGAAGTGGGGCAGGAGATCAGAAGGTGCCCATAAACTTGAACTTCGGTCACCAAAATACCTTTAAAGTCTGCCTTATGTTTATGCTAACATTTTTTCTTATAGAATGTATTGTCTTTTTTGTTGAGACTTTTTGTTTTTATGTAAAAAAAGGTCCAGCATTAGAGGGATAATTTCTCTGGAACTTTGGTATGTGGGAAAGAAAAATATTTTAAACCTTGTGTAATTTTTAACCTTTCTTGCAATTTATTTGGAAATTTTCAACATACACTGGTTTAAAAAGGTTGTCTTTGTCTAAAGGGGCATCCAAAGGTTTTGCCTTTACATCATCTGGCAGGATTGTACATGAAGCTAAGAATACCTTCTTAAAAAGGGATGCAATAGCTGCTACCCTGGAAGAAGCAATGGCAGCAGCACAACCACACCTTAATAAATGTCTTGCTATTTGCATAATTGAATTGAACCTATTCAATAAGACATTTTATTGTCAGAGTCAGGGAGATCAACAATAACCTCATAATAATCAAGTATCTAGGAATATGCGTCTTGTAGTTTATAATATGGTACCTATTAATAATCCTACTACCTTTATCATTTAGCAGAGAATTAGTACACGATAGGAGCTTGGAAACCTTATCAGATTCAACCAAAATCACTACAGGGTCATAGGATCGCTTACATATATCTGTGAGAATGAGGCACTTTATAAAACCTTTACATTTTTTAGGTGCAGTTTTATGACTCTGGTGCCAGGGATGCAGACAAGAAAGTATTTTGTAAGGCATCCATCACAGAAGGAACAGCTGAATGCTTAGGGACATCCATGTTTTATAGAATATATCTTTGAAAGTATAAAACCTCTTCCTCCTTCCCAGTGGAAGTGCTGCATCATTTTTGAAATAGTGCGACTGACACATTCCTTCCAAAGGAGAGCTAGAGAGAAATGGCTTATTATGAGACAACACTGGAAATGGTTTATTGTGAAACTGGTTATTTTTCCTGTTACCTTCATAGGAGAGAAATTTCTAATCCGCTTTTCCGAAGTTTTAAGTTTTGACTAGGTAGTATTTGAGCTGCATGTAATATTTTCAGTGTGAAGAATCCTTTCTCCCTTGTTCACTGGTACATGCAAGAAAACAATGGTCTGACAAAGTAAACTCTGAGACCAGATATCAGGAGGAGGAATCCAACAGCAGGCAAGCAGAAACGGCCAACAAATGTACCTTGATAAAGGAATACAAAAGGCCACTGGACAGTACAACAGGCAACCGGGCTTGAAGAGGATCCTGGTTCCTTGACTTGCCTCAACTTGAAAATCTTTTCCACATATACATATTTGATTTTCTAGTAGCAGGTTTTCTTGTCTTCTAAGAACCTGCTGCACATCCTCTGAAAAAAATGATGCTTAAAAGGTATCAAAATTCTATTATCCAGGCAGTTGGTAGAAGCATTTCTATACTGGGGTACATCATACTCCCTGTTTTATATAACTAAATCCAGTCTGTGGGGAAGCTTGTGGTAGTTTTCCTCAGTCAAACTGATAAGAATGAAGAACCACTCCTACTTTGGCCAAATGGAAGTCACCAGCACAATATTTTAGAGTTTTTATGGATCTTTAGAAGAACCCTGGATCATACCTCTCAACTGTCTAGATTTTCTCAGAATGTCCAGATTTTTGCCTCATATTTTTGGTCTGTTCCTCATAAAATTTGTGGTTCACTAGGGATTGAAGTCAATAAATAATAACACACATTTTAGTTTCGGACTTCACATCCTTCAGAAAATGTATGTTAACAAAAAGACTGTTATTCTAGTGGCTTTCTAAGCTTATAAGTGTAATATTTAAAATCTGTCCCTATTTTTGGACCTTTGTCCCCCCATTTATTTTTGCGTTTGTCCAGATTTCCTTTGCTAAGAGGTTTTGAGGTATGCCCTGGATATCAGCGGAAAGGCATACATGTACATTATCTTCATGGGAATGAAAAAGTATCTGTATTGCAGGCAGAATTTCTATAGTCAGCTGTTATGAAGGAGGTAAACAGATCTGCTTGAAGCATTCCCCACAGTTGGATCAATTCTTGAAAGACCACATAATGAAGTTTCCATGGTGGAGGGGGTGTCTGTCCTGGTCCTGGCAAGCATGTCTGCAACCAAGTTTTGCAAGCCAGAAGAGCAAAACTGAGCTTATATGCTACCTACCAGGCTATCATAGCAACTCTGCAAACGGGATAAGATATGGTACTGCCTGTTGGTTTATGCACTGAATGACTGTGGTGTTGAATGTGTACACCTGCATAGGTCCTGGGGAGCAGAGATATTTCACAGCCTTCAAAGCACTGATAACTGTCAACATCTCGCTGATATTTATGCTCTTCGATATCGCACAGCTTGTACATCTACCCCATTTGAACTGCTCCCCAAGCCATGTCTGAAGCATCTGTGGTGAACGAATGAAGGGAAACTGGAAGGAAGAATGGAAGACTTGGCTTGCAAGCTATCTTGTTCACCCAACATCCAATCTCTCTCTTTACAAATACCACAACTGTGATCTGAAATGACAAAGGGTGTAGATACTGAGTCAAGACTGATATATTTAGAAGTTATGTACTTACCATAACTTGGCATCTGCTTTGCCATTTTCATTCTTCCTCATGAATGGGTCTAGGATCTGATCCTTGAATTTGACTCAGCCGCATCTACAAGACTTTGGATCCCAATCTGGAGCTCCTCCCTCTACCCATAATGCCCTATTCCATCCTCAACTCCTCAGATCAGGTTTGCTGGCTTACCCCTACTGTGTTACAGAAACAGAACAGACAAAAAGAAAGCTTGAGGCTCAAACCAGGAACATGATGGTTCCCATATCATCCAAAGATCTTTCTAGGAGTGACAGGACCAGGGGATGGCTGGGACGGAAGAATAAA
The DNA here is from genome assembly GCF_019279795.1 of Protopterus annectens. Classification (NCBI taxonomy): domain Eukaryota; kingdom Metazoa; phylum Chordata; order Ceratodontiformes; family Protopteridae; genus Protopterus; species Protopterus annectens. Next base: position 1,777,546,613 of record NC_056739.1, on the reverse strand, counting down.
AATGGAAAAAACAGATGCCAAGTTATGGAAAGTACATTACTTCTAAATATGATGTCGCCCTTTTCATTCTTCCCCTCAAGGAAGGACAAGCCAGAGCACTGTCACAGAAAAGGAATCTGTGCTTCTGGAAACAATGTCTAACTTGTAATGTATAACAAAGATATGAGTTTTGGACCTTGTGGCTGCAGAGCTCTTGAGGAAAAAGTATATGAAGTAGCTATAGAGCTAGTGGAGTGAGATCTAGGAGGCTGAGGCAACTCCAAACTTTTGAGAATAAATCAGTGATCCATTTGGCTACAGTAATTTTGAAAATTGCTTGACCCAAGCAATTGGGTAAAAGGACACAAACAGCTGATCAGATTTCCTGTACTGTTTTGTTCTGTGAAGATAAAACATAATTGTCTGTGAACATCACAAAACGGCAGCATATATTCACCTTTATTAGGAAAATTTGGAAAGAAAACTGGTAACTGAATGGACTGGTTAATATTAGTCTCAGTAGCCACTTTTGGCAGAAATGAAGGGTTGGTTCGAACAGACACCCTATCTTTATGGAAAATGATGCATGGAGGCCTGGCCAATAAAGCCTGGTTTGAAGCTGAGAAATTTGAAGTGATAGATACTAAAAATATTGTCTTCCAAGAAAGAAACTTCATATTGCACTTGTTCACCAGTTCAAAGGGTTTTTGAGTTAACCCTTGAAGGACCACCGTCAAATCCCAAGGAGGAGAGGTATCTTTTATTGCAATTCTAAGGAGGAAGACTCCCTTCATGAAAGCATTACACAGTCTGGAAGATGCCAGAGATAATGATTCAGTTCCCACATGGAAGTTGGATACAGCTGCCAAATAAAATGTAATAGTAGAAAAACTAGCACCTTCCTTAAAAAGAGTAGTGAAAAACAGGTTAATAGCCATAGTAGAGGCTGAAAAGGGGTCGAAATTCTGATTGAAAGCCCACAAAGAAAATCTTTTTCATTTGCTTCTGTAAACTTTCTATCACTGGAAGTGGAGAAACCATGCCGTCAGCTTGATGGCATGGAGACTGGGATGTTGAATTTCTGTCAGATTAGATAGGAGATCTTGAGTGGGTTCCAATATCCATGGACAATATCTTAATTGAGATCAGAGGAAGGGGAACCAAATCTGTCGAGGTCAGAAGGGCAATGAGGATGACTGAGCTCTTCAGCCTGCTTGCTTTCTGTGGTAATCTCAGAATCAGAGGAAGAGGGGGATATGAACAGAAGAGACCCAGGGGCCAATAGTGGATCAGAGCATCCCTCGCTGACTCCCTTAGAGGGGGGATCACAACAAAGTACTGGCTGCACTTGTTGAGGGGAGCAAATAAGTCACAGCAAGGCTGGCCCTAGTGGCTGAATATCATATTCACTATTGTTTGAGGGACCACTTGTGAGGAATCATAATGGACCTGTTGAGTCTGTCTGCCAACGCATTGTTTTTTACTGGTATGTGCATTGGAATAAGAAAATGGTCTGAAGAGGTTGCCCATTCCCAGTCCCTTATAGCCTCTCTGCACAATGAGTAAGAACGGGATCCTCTTTGTTTGCTGACATCCTAGACTACTGATATGTTGTCCAAATGGATTGCAATAGTCCCTAGAGGGAGAATGTCCTGAGAGGCTTGCCACTCGGGAACTATTGATACTCACCAAACTAGGCATCAACCCCTATATCACTAGGTGGGTTGCAAACTGGCTCACAGACAGAACCCACAGTGTGAAAGTAGCAGACTCCAAGTCAGACTGCCAACCAGTCACGAGTGGAGTCCCACAGGGATCGGTCCTGGGTCCTCTCCTATTTGGCATCTACTTCTCAGGAGTTCAGGCCAACAAGGAGGGACTCTGGCTGACCAAGTTCACTGATGATTGCAAGCTGGGAGCCATTATTAACTCCCCAAGTGATGTAGACATCCTACAGAAAGGCCTCACTGAGACCAGCGACTGGTGTCAAAACCATGGCCTCAAGCTTAATGCCAAAAAAATGCGTCGTCATTCCCTTTGGGAAAACTCAGTTCCCACTAATTACCACACTGATGGTAGCCCTTTGAACACTGTAGGCATTATAAGAGATCTGGGGACACAGGTTGACAGCAACCTCTCCTTCGACCACCACATTGCCACTGTGGTCAGAAAGTCCTTCTATGTGGCACATCTCATTACCAAGTGCTTTGCATTCAGGAAGAAAGAGGTCATTATCTCTCTCTCTACTCTTACCTCATTAGACCAATCATATAATGCCCAATTTGGCATGTACCTCACTAAACACCTGCAACAGCTGGAAAGGCCACAAAAGTACCTCACAAAGAGGATCCTAGGCCTTAAGCACATGCAATACATGGACAGACTCAAAAAAACTCCATCTTTTCTCTTTCTCATATCATCTATTAAGAGGCAATCTCTGCTTGACTTACAAAGCCATGTCTGACCCAACCCTGTTAGAAATGTTACGCCTAAAGAAATCCCAATCCCTCTGCACCACACGCTCCAGGGACCTCAACCTTATTACCACAATCAACAGAACATGCTGGAGGGATAGGTTCATAACCCGGAGACTGTCCATGCTCTGAAATAGACTTCCCATACATTTCAAGCAGAGCACCTCACTAGTCCTTTTCAAAAGAAATCTTGATGAGTGGATGGGCAATAGAAAGTTCATCCCGAGGATCACTCCACTGGCTCTACTTGATAGAGGCACCAGGAATTAATGGCGGCATGATACCAAGGCACTTCTATGGGCTAGGCTTGTAAACGCTCCAGGGCTGTTGGCCTAGTACACACCTATTAACATTAGGAGGACTGCTCTCATCTCTAAGATACTGATATGCAACTTTGCCTCCAAGGGGGACCACGTGCCTTGAACTATCTTTCCCATGAGATGCCCCCAATCCCAGTTTGGAATCATCTTTGGTCACTGTGGCTACAGGGGGAGAAACAGAGAATGTTCTGCCCAGAAAGAGGTCATCAGACTAGATCTGCCAGCAAACACGACATTTGCAAACTGGAGTGAGTTTTATGGGAAATGATACAGACTGGTAAAGAATGGACCACTGATCCACCAGTCTCCACTGAAGGATTCTCATAAAGAATCTTGCTAGAGGAACTAGAAGAATGGCAGCTGACATTGGCCCAAGATCTTGTAACACTAGTTTTGCTGGAGGGGATGGATGAGACAGTATGTCCTGCACTTGATTTCTCAATGATGTAATGCAATAAAGAGGTAATGATGCCACTTAAGTCGGAGTATCCATTTGAGTTCCTATAAATTCCAGTCAGTACAGGAGTCTGCATCAATTTGAGAAGATTTATGGTAATGGCTAGGGAGTTGAGATTGGAAGCAAGTAATCCCTGGCTTGTAGAAGTTGATGCCTGGTTGGGGTGGTGAGGAGTCAATCGTCGAGATACAGAAATACCTGAAATCCTTTGAGTCTCAAGTGAGCTGCCATGAGTGCCATGCATTTGGTGAACACCCTGGGTGCTGTGGTGAGTCTAAATGGAAGTACTCTGAACTGATAGTCATTGGCTCCTAGCTGAAAGTGCAGGCATCTCCTGGAGCACCTGTCTATTTTGATATGAGAGTATGCATCCTGGAGATCTATAGAACACATCCAATCGTCCTTGCACAAAAGAGGCAAGATGCACTGAACCACAACCATTTGGAACTTTGACTGCTTTACATACTGATTCTGATTGCTTAGCTCCAAAATTCATCCAGGTTCCCTGTTTTCTTTGACACTAAAAAGAAGATGGAGTAAGTTCTGAATCCTATTTGCTCAGGTGGGACCTCCTGAATGATTCTTTTTTTATTTTAGCAGCCTTTGAATCTCTTGAACTACATATTCCTTCTGACTGGGTGGAACATCAGGGAGTTTCTTCCTTGGACAGGAGGTGAAAGGGAAAAGGGTATGTAGTAACCTCTGGATATTATGCTTGGCACCCATGCACTTTTTGTGATATTGTCCAGGCATTCAGGTGCAGAGAAAAATGACCCCAACTGCCTCCAGAGATGGACAGTCAGGTAATGCTTCAGGAGTCCTGATAGAGCCTATCAGAGAAGGAGTCTCTAAAACCCTGTTTTTTGCAGACATTTTCTGCCTCTGAGGTGATGTTTGCCATTGAAACCTCCTCCTCTGCCTCTGACGGAAGTATCCCCTTGGTAGTTCTGGAAAGGTTCCCGAGGTTTCAGGAACCACATTTTCTAACCACCTCACTGTTCCCAGAAAAGGTATGTTGAGAGGTAGAAAATTGATTCCCATGGCGGACAGGGTCTTTCCTTCCAGCTCGCTGCAGGTAACTATATCCTTCACTTATGGCCCGAAAAAGGAGGAATCATCAAAGGGGGCATTAAAAAATATACTGTAAAGGGTTCCACAAAGCCTCATTGCCCCATCCATGCATGCCTTCTAATTGCTATGCCTAAACCGGCTGCTTGTGAGGTACTCTCCGTTGTATGGGAGATCAGACTCATTGATGAATTATCAATGGATGAAAGAGTAGCGAGCTGAGAAGAAACTTTCTTGAGATCCTCCACAGACATGGACTGAGAGAGAGAGTGTGTGAAAGCACCTTGATCAAGTCTCTCTGTAGAGAAGTAAAATGTGCCAGGTAATTTAACGACTTCAGCGTGAATGTGGCTGAGGTATATAATCTCTTTCAAAATTTGTCCATCAATCTGGACTCCCTGTTCAGTGGATGGACAGAGGAGCTTTGTTCTGCTTAGTGACTGCTGCAACAACTATGGCATCAACAGGGTTTCCCTTGCTTCAGTGAGGTCTGTCTGAAGGGGGAATCAAAAATGTATCCAGGAGCTTAGGGATGGGCTCAACAGTGTCCAGTTCCTTCCAAGCCCGGTGGCAAACCAGGTCAATAAGTTCATCTGCCAAGGGTATCACCCAAGATGTAGATGGGCCAGCCCCAAAAGCCTCCAGAAACACTGATTCCTTGGAAGGAGGAGTTTGGGAAGATCAGCCACCTTTCTGTTTGAGGATTTCCAGGATGTCTTCAAACAAGACATCTTCAGATGGCGATCGGGGGGGGGGGGGTCCTCCCCTCATCAAAACTGGTGCCTTCTGTGAGAGACTCCAAAGAGGAGTCTATGTGCCTCCTCTTACGTATTCTCTTCCAAGATACCTCTTCCACAGGTTGCACAGGAGAGGTGCCGGAAAAAAGGGGTAATCCCTCTGGGGAAACGTGTGGAGGCTTCCCTGAGCTGGCTGACTCTGAGGAGCAGAGATGATGGGCTCAGAGCTCGGACCCAATGATGGGCAAGAGATGGGATCTGAGACTAGACAGGAAGACTCTCTATAGAAAGAGAAAGCCCTTTCTACTACCTGGACAGCTGACTGAAGCAGGGAAACCTCTCCCCCTTCCTCGGAGCCAAAGTAGCCAAAGAAGGAAGGCAAAGGCCAACCCCTGGCCAGAGCCCTCCAAACAGAATCAGATCTGAGCTGTCCAGGGCCGAGGCACTGAGGGGAAGGAAAGGATCTGACAAAGTAGGAGCCAAATCTAACCCCTTGAATCTAGCACTAACCTCTCAGATACGAGACCTGTCTTGGTCCAAATATATCAGAGCAGGACCGGTCAGGGATAACATCTGAGTCAAGGAAGAGAGCTTCCTCAGATCTGACACTGAACCTCTAGGAAATCTAGGATCCTGGGAATCTGAAACTGCAGATCGGCTCAGAGAAAGAGGCAGTATCGATTGGGCCGGTGTACTCACGGATCCAGGAAGGGGTGGAGCTGGCAGGACCCCCATCTGGATCTGAGCCCTAAGGAATCTCCGATTCATCCTGTCCATATATTTTAAGCTCCTAGAAGATCTGTGATGCCACAGAATCTGGCCTGGATTGCTTCTTTGGGGTTAGAAATAATTGAGCAGGCAGAGCCAGAAAAACAGGTTTCAAAGCAAATTCCAGTGACCGGCTCCTAGATGTCAGATCCAAGGGTCTGGAGTCTGAGCAGGAAGTGGATGGAACAGGAGAGCTGGTGATGATAATCGTGCCTGTCAGATCTGATGAGGCCTGTTCATCTGAGAGAGGTGCTACGGTTTTCAGATCTGAAGAGGCCAGATCTGAAGTCTTTCTATGTTTTTCAGGAGGCTTCAACGAGACCCTACGAGGCTTCTGGAGGTTTCATTTCTTGGAATCTGAGGATCCTTGATGAGATTTAGAGGGGGTTTGAGCCCCAGGAGAAGAAAAAGAGGCCCCAGTCAGAAAGGGCCCTGGGGTTAAATAAGGCTCATATCTTGCAAGCTAATTTGAGATGTTCTGGCCCCAGGTAATAAATGCACTTGTTGTGGGCATCAGAATTGGGGATCTTATGCCCACAAGAAGTGCATTTCTTAAAATTGGGCTTCTCAGACACGTCCACAATCTTATTATAGAACTGCACACAAGAACAGCAGACTGCACACCAACACTAAACTATATGAAACGTAGGTCTAATATGGCCAGAAACAGCAAACTCTACAAAACCAAACAATTAACCAGCTATAAAGCAAAAAGGTTATAGCCAAGGAGACAGAGGTTAACCCTGTATCAGCAGCTCAAGAACCACACAAAACTGTACAATAACCAGCACTAAACTAAAGTATTCCACAGAAGCTTTTTCTTTTTTTTCTTTTTTTTTTAAGGGAGAAGAGAACACTAACTGCTGTAGGTGGATTGGACACTCTAAATTGGCCCTAGGTGTGAGTGCATGCATGTGTGTGTGTGTGTGCCTTCTGTAGAAGGTTGAGTGCTGGGCTGGCAAATGGACACCATAAAACTCCACTGCCAATCATGAGCGGACAGGTGATCTGCTGTGGCGACCCCTAACTGGGAAAAGCTGAAAGAAGAAGAAGAGAACACTAACTCAAATATTTAATACTAAGATATCTAAATTTTTGAGAAATAGACAAAAAAGGCAAATTCTCATGCTCTTGAATGGATTGTGATCTTGTTCCAACTATGGCAAATGAGATCTGAGGAGTTGAGCTGGGGATGGAATACAGCATTATGGGTAGAAGGAGGAGTTCAAGATTCGAATCTAAAGTTTTGGAGATGTGGACTAGTTGGATCCGAGGATAGGATCCTAGATGCATTCATGAGGAAGAATAAAAAGGACTACATCAGATTACTGTATTTTCTTCATATGTAGTCTGGCCAGGGGAAGCATGATAGTATGGATGCCATGCACCCCAGAATCCTGAGGAACTCCCCTGCAGGTGCATGGTTTTCATTCTCACTATAACTAGGCATCTGTGTTGTCCATTTTCATTCTTCCTCAATGACTCGGCTGCATACTTAGACTTTAGATCTAACTCACGAGCTCCTCCCTCTACCCCTAATGCCCTAGTTCATCACCAATACCTCTGATCAACTTTGTTGCCATAAGATCCCCATAAATTAGTTAAAGAAAGGGATAGCTCAAAGAATAGGGCTCAATCCCGGAACTATAGGTTCCAATAAGAATTCCACCAGGTTTCTCCAGAAGTTTTAGGAAGAGGGATTGATGGGGGTAAGTTGAGGAAGAATGAAAATGGTCAACACTGATGCCTAGTTATGGTGAGTACATAACTTCTAAATCTGATGATGCTGTCCTTTTAATTCTTCCTTAGTGAATGGGATTGAGTCCCCAGCTATGTTAATCTTGGATGGCCCTAATGGAAGGATATTCTGGAAAACTGCTGAGCCATAGTCAGCTCTGTTTCTGGATATTATATCAAATTTGCAATGAGTAACAAAGGTATGAACATTGGGCCATGTGGCTGCTGCACAAATTTCATCGATAGAAGTTCTTGACGAAAAAGCAGATGAAGTGACCATGTATCTAGTTGAGTGGGCTTTAGGTGGTCTTGGTAAAGAAATTCCTTGTTGGGAGTAGTTCCAATAAATGCAATTAGTTATCCATTTAGCTACTGCAGCTTTAGAAACTGGATAACCCAGTTGATTTGATGAAAAGGATACACATAGCTGATCTGATTTTCTAAATTGTTTCATTCTGTGTAGATAAAACCGTAACTGCCTGTGCACATCCAAGAGATGTAGCATGTATTTTCCTTTGGTTAGAAATCCAGTAAATGAATGGATTGGTTAATGTTAGATTCAGAAGCTACTATAGATAAAAAAGAAGGGTTTGTTTGTAAAGCTACCCCGTCTTTATGGAAATGTAGGGAGTCGTCGATGAAAGAGTCTCGAGTTCAGAAATTCTTTTTTGCAGAAGTGATGGCTACTAAAAGGGCTGTTTTCCATAACATGAATTTTAAATCATTTTTTGCGGAAGGTTCAAAGGGTTTCTAAGATAGATCTTGTAGCACCACAGTCTGATCCCAGGGAGGTGAAGGATCCTTTATTGAAGGTTTAAGGGGAAAAGTGCCTTTCAGAAAAGCTTTACATAGCTTGGAAAAAAACAAAGAATATTTTTTATCTCCTACATGAAAATTTTAAATGGTGGCCAATTGTAGTTTAAACATAGAAAACTTTTAGTTATGTACTCACCATAACTTTAGATGTTTTTTCTACTGATGGGCTTGGAGCGATCCCTCGGCCACTCTTCACTACTACTGCTATGCTAGGAAGTCCTCTATTTGGCTGAGCTCTTATTATCCCAGGATGCACCACCACTAATCCCCAGATCTTGTTTGTACTAATGGCAAGCTTAGAATGAAATGCTATTGAGTAGCCATAGCCCATTTGTAGAATGAGCTTTGACAGAGGTGGCTCTTTGTTAGAATAAGAATAAGCTTGAGTAATTACAGTCCCTGTATCCATAGCTTTGACAGACCTTGTGGCTAAGCTCTTATTTAGAATAAGAAAAGGATACATTAAAGGTGGTTTATATATTCGAAAAAATTGGAAATTTCTGATATTGAACCTTGATGATGGTAGAACTGAGAGAAGAAAGATGAAAAGAAAGTAAAAAAATAAGTTTACTTGCCAGGAATAGAGAGTTTCTTTGTAGCAGACTTATGGAAGAGATAATAGAACCATGGACCTTCCAGAGCATATTCTCAAGATAGGGCAGCCATGGCCAGGCGCCAGTATAGAGCAAATAAAGATCCTTTTGCTCCCCCAAGAGGAATGCCTTGGGATCACCCTGGGAAGGAGAGGAACTGGGGATAAACCCGATTGGGCCAAGGGGGCACATGACTCGCTAGGGCGAGATGGGGCTCTTCCCGGTTAGGAGGGAGAAAGAATTCTTTGCCATTAAGTTAAGTGGAGTCGCTAAGAGTCAAACACGGAACTCCCCATGCTGAAAAAATCTTGCAACTGTCATGTGTTCAGAGACCATCAGGAGGGAGGAGAGGATAGTTCTGCTGAGTCTGCTTTCTTTCACATTGACTTGCCCCTTATGAGCTCTAGCTGAAAAGCATTTGGTCGAGACTACCATTCAGGGTCTCTTCTGGGTGCCACCCCCACCCCATCTGGGAGGCGTCCGTCATCAAAGTGGCCGCAGGAGGAGGTGGAACAACCTGATACAAATTGGAGGGCACTAGCCACCAACGAAGGTCCCGCTTTGTTGTTTCCTGATCCTAGACCCGCATGGTTTGTTTGAGTCTATCTACCCCTATGAATCTTATTCTCAGGTGAGCAGTCACGACTGCCAAGCACTTGTGAACACCCTGGGGCTGTTTCTGACTGAACAGTTTAGAATGCTGAGGTCCAAAATAGGCCTCAAGTAAAGAATCTTGAGTAAGTCCCTAATCCGATCTGGTCTGCGGGGACCCGCGTTGGGCTTTGCAGCAGCTTTGTGATACCTTCCCAGGCTTTTAGGTGGGGCAATCCCTCAGGGACTGTGAAAGGCTGAAGAGTTGGGATAAGGCCGGAGGTGGTGGAAAATTGTGCCCCTCTCAGAGTCTTATGGGTCCAAACAGGAGGACCCATCTGTCTCCGTGAAGCAATGCCTGTGTACTCGCTCTACTCCTTCTCCTTCGGCGCAAGATGAGCCTCATGGATGAGTTTGTGTATCGATAGTTCTTTAATCAGATCCTCTGCATGCTCCTAGACTCCTTATTAGAGGATGGCTACATCTTGCTGGGTAAGATGCCACCACCAAGCATCTAGCCACACACACCTTTAGAAGGAAGGGGTTTTTCAGGGGTGTGGGAAAGAACGGACGATTCGACGACCAGGCACCAGTTCCAGCCACTCCTCGCCCCCGCCCGAAGATCAAATACTCATCAGCAGAAGGGGTTTGACTGCCAGCCGCCTCGTTGTTTGATGTCTGCAAAGGAGACATCATCCGAGATCAGTGTCTGATGTAAGAGACTCATCAGAGAGTCAAACGTGATCCTCTTGCACGATCTTTTCCTGGGGGTTCTTGGCAGGGGACTGCCAAAGACCCAGTCTCGGTATGCAGGGAAGGAGCTGGGGAGACAGTGGAGGTAGCCAAAGATGATTTGGCTAACGCCCTGAAGGCGGGACCACCCGAATCCTGGGAGGGTCCCACCTCCGTTAGCCCACGACAGTGGCAGCACTCCCGCTGCCCGGCACTCCAGAGGAGACTTGGGAGGAGGAGGAACCATAGTAGGAGACTGGAAGAGTCTTAGAGCACCCTGTCGATGTCCGAATCAGACATCTTGGATGATCTGGACGATACCGATTCCCTCGGTGCGATAAGGACTTCGGCTCAGAGGGAAGAGTCTGAGGGTAACAAACCTCCGGCTCCAATATCAGTGGAGCCGATGAAGGTGACTCCGCCTGATGCCCCCCAGTCCGGGCTCGAAACCAGGAGGGGTGGGCTGAGGAGGCGAGGCAGACTGTTCGCGCTCGGCCACCGTCCGCGGGAGTTTGGCAGTCGGTTCCGACTGACTGGTCGGAACCGCGCTTTCTTCTTTTGGAAGGGAGAAGATAAAGCCTCCTCGAAGGATGGCTGATTAACCCCAAGGATTAATTTGTTTTCCTCTCCTGGAGGACCCTTGATGAGAAGGCGCATGATTCTTGTAGGTGCTTGCGCCCTAAACAGTAAACGACGAGACTGGTCGTGGACATCTTAAAACCACAAACCGGAGGGTTTATGTTCTTTGGACATGACTAGAGAAAAACACAGTTATCTAAGATAACACGAAAAACTAGCTAGAAGTTCAAATTATAAAGTTTATAAAGTTTTTTTTTTTTTTTTTTACAATAACACAGTGCACAAGGAAAAACACAGAAAGAGAGGGTCAAGACCCTCTAACTAAAACGGGTACTTGACCCACAAATACGCTACGCAGCCACAAATAAAGAGAATAGCAGGGGAGAAGGCCCTCTAACTAAAATGGGAAACCTTCCCTAACAAAAAGAACGACTCTCAACAAAATCACCAAATACACACACGTATCACACAACAATAGCTGTTAAAACAGCTTTTGGGTTGAAAACGAAAAATTCCCTGACAGGGAAAAAATAAATTAGTACTTAGCCCAGCCAGTTGAGACCACGTCTTAGCTTGTAAAGCTGCAAAGAATCTGGGGGGATTAGTGGTGGTGCATCCTGGGATAAGAAATAGCTCAGATAGCATAGCGTGCCGAGTCGGAGCCGAGGGATTGGCTCCGAGCCCATCAGTACAGAATGTAGGCGAGATAGGATCACATAACATCTTAGGTTCTTCTTTGAAAAGTGCAGCCAGAAAACTAAGAACAGCAGAGACTGGGGCAGTAAAAGGGTCAACATTATTTCTCAATGTCCAAAAGGAAAACCTTTTCCACTTGCTCTTGTAAGCCTTCTTGGTGGGATCTTTTTGTGAGGATAACAGAATGGTACATACTGGGGAAGAAAGCTTGGGTTGTCTGGCTATTATTGGAACTGGAGAAGCCATGCAGTTAGTTTGAGGGCTGGGATGACTCATCCCTGTGGGGTGTGAGAGGAGATCTTGAGTTGGGTCCAGTATCCAGGTAGGATAGACAAGATGAGACCAAAGGAAGGTGAACCACACCTGCCGAGGTCAATGGGAGGCAATGAAAATGACTGAGCTCCTCAAATAGACTGCTTTCTGTAGGAACTTGGGGGTCAAAGGAAGTGGTGGATAAGCATAAAGGAGACAGGATGACCAAACATGGAGATGAGTATCTCTCTGTAACTTGCCTAGAGGGATTTCAGGGTAAAATACCTGCTGCATTTGTTGTTGTGGGAGGATGCAAAGAGGTCACAGCAAGGTTGGCCCCAACAATGGACTCTGCTCCAACACTGATTGTTTGAGAGACCACTCATAAGGCATCAGAATGGACCTGCTTAGTTTAGCCACTAGTACATTAGTTTTCCCAGAATGTTTTACAACTAGAAAGCAGTTGTTGGAGATCATACACTGCCACCCTCTCTGCAGAGAGGGCAAGACTGGGCTCCCCCTTGTTTGTTGATGACCAGACTACAGACATGTCAATCTGAATTGCAACTGTCTCTAGAGGAAGGGCATCTTGAACTGCCTGCAACGCTAATAGGACAGCTCCCATCTCCAGGACATTGATATGTGAATTGGTCTCTTGGGGGAACAAGTGCCATGGACCATTCTTCCTAGGTAATGTCCCCTCACCTCATTGAGAGGTGTCCTTAGTCACAATGGATAATGAAGTGGGTAAAACCAAGGGTCGCCTACATAAATGTCATCTGACTGGATCCACCAACAGATGTGTGGTGTTTGCAATTTGGCGTGAGCTTGACTGAAAACGATGGTTTACCTTCATTATGTTGAAAGTGATTTGTGCGATCGCACTACTGTGTGACTTTAAATCACGAGATCCAACATGTTTCCAAATCAAAATGTCGAACCTGGTTTCCTGGAAAACCAGATTTGACCATTTTCGAACAGCAGTACTACAGTGAAAGTTAGGAGACATTTCCGAATGTCTCCAAACATCAAAACAGAAGGGGAGTTTCTCTACAGGGACTGACTGGAAGCTAACTGGAACTGGCTGTCCTTGTGGAATAGGCCTGATGAACTCACAGCTTGGAACTGAACAGGGAACAGGAAGTGGAGATGAGAGACCAAATCTCTAGCAAGAGAAAAAGTCCTTTCCACAACCTCGAAGACAGATGGACCCAGAAAAGCCTTAGGCACCTGCACTGGAGAAGAGACTTCCAGTACAGGTAGAGCATGTCTCCAACCGGTTCTGTGCCTGGAGGAGGGAACCGGACCCGAGCTCACCAGCAATGAGGCTCCAAGGGGCAGGGATGGATCAGATAACATCACAGCAGATTCCAGAGCAGATGAAGGAGGAAATAGACCCTTCAAAATAAGTGCATCTATCAGCTAATGGCCTTGTGTTAAAACCAGCACAAATAGAACAGCTAGTGTTTAGATGAGCTGCTCTGAGACAATATACAAACTCTGTGTGGGCGCCTGAGTTAGAGATTCTGTGTCCACAAGAAGTGCATTTTTTAAATCCTGTCGGTTTCTCAGCCATGACAACTAAAGACAAGTACAATAGAAAAAAGGTATAAAGAATACGACTTTTTTTTTAAGGAAATAGTTTAGAAATAAAAAAAGAGGAAGAAATTACAAGCAATGGTAATAAAGAATTACCCTATAACTGAGGGTGGAAAGGGCAGAAGGTTATAGAAAAGAGGACCAACTATGGTAAAATAAGAATATACTATAATAAAAATATATAAATAACTGTGACACAGAAAAAGAAACCAGAAACTAAGGAGGAGGAAGTTGTAGTAAAAAAAGGGGGGGTATAAGATAATAAAGTTAACTTTAACTTATGAAAAAGCTTGACAAAAACAGTCTAGAGAAGGATCCTGCATCTGAGCATGATGGCGGCAAATGAGATCTGGGGTATTAAGGATGGACTAGGGCGTTATGGGTACAGGCAGGAACTCAAGAGTTGGCTCTAAACTCTAAAGCAGATGGCCAAGATGGATACAATGATCAGATCCATAATCCTATCCATTGAGGAAGGATGAAAAGGACAATAACAAATTCAGGAAGAACTGTTGAATCAAAGTCTACTTTGCCTGAAGAACATCCCAAAAAATCATTCTGTAAGAAGGGATGAGAAAACAATCCTGAACTTTTGCTTGAAAAGCGTGATTGAGCATAAGTTCCTGAACAGTTGTTAAAAGACTTTTTTTTTTTTTTTTTAGCTGTCAAAAGAGTCTGGAAAGATAAAATAATTGTCCAAATATGGAATGGAAAAATGTGAATGCCTTGAAGTATATATCAAAAAATGACTGGATCTAACCATTTTATGAATACACATGGTGCTCCAGACAGTCCAAAGGGTAAAGCTGAGAAATGATGATGTAAGCCAGATACAACACATCTTAAGAAATGTCCATCAAGGATGCATGAAGCAGAACAAAATGATGACTATAATATTATTAAAACACTCGGACTGTTTTATTAAATCCAATGCAAGCACACATAGACATAAGCGCTTTCACAGTTATTTCTACTGCTCAGACGTTAATTCAACAAACCAAGAATGCTTTCTTTAAATACTATCTTCTAAGAGAATTATAATTAAAACAAGTGTTTTAATAATATTATAGTCATTGTTTGTTCGGCTTCATGCATGCTTGCTGGACTAATCATTTTGTGGAGCAGAACACTCATATGGTGCTTCTCGTTTGTGCTGTTGTGTGGACATTTTAAGAAATGCCTAAGAGACTTAAGAGATAACATCCTGAACTATAGAATATTGACAAAAAAGTTTGGAAAAGAAAGATCTAGTTCAGGCCTTGAGGATTCTTCTGTTTTCAGAACTAGTAAATTCTTGAACAAAACATTTTCCAGAAGAATGGGGACCACAGGATAAATTACTTCCTGAGACATGTGTTGCAGAATGGAAGGAAATGAGAGGGCTTGTTCCCTGGGCAAGAAGGGATCCCTTGGAATGGGGGAGCCTCTTGGCAAAAAAGAAATCCGGACAAAGACAAAAATAATGGGAGGACAAAGCCCCAAAAACAGGGACAAATTTTAAATATTGCTCTTATAAACTCAGAAAGCTGCTAGGATAAAAGATCTTGTGTTAACTTGCATTTTCTGAAAGATATGAAGTCTATAATTCAAATGCTTGTCATTATATAATGAATTCTGTTCTCACTGAGTTGTCACAAAAATCCAGAAAACTTCTAATATTTTGAGGAATAGACCAAAAATATGAGACGAAATTCTGGACACTTGAGAGGCGTGATCCCCATTGGACTCCCTTCAGAAAACAGCAGTCTGAGATGAACTGATGCCACAAGGGAAGGTGAAGTCACACAGACATGAAAATATTGCCAGGGTGGAAGGGTGGGGGGCCTTAACAGACAGTTTTGCTGACTGAGGGCTGTCCTTAGTTATTAGAGGCTTCTCTTTTGTTTTAGAGCCTCATTTCCATTGCTTTTTAAAACCATGTTTGCTGGGTCCTTGCTGCTTACATTTCTTATTGGAGAAGGCAGCTGACAAGAAGAGGAAATAAAAATTTGTTCTGAAAAAGAAGGACTGAAAATTCTGAGGCACTCCTTGAATCCGTTTTCCCCTTTTATCACATCTTTTGAGCACCTCTGCTACAGAATGCCCATACAGAACCTTTTTATCCAAAGGAAAATTTAAAACACAGACATAACATCATCAGGAAGATCTTTAGAATGAAGCCAAGCAAATCCCCTACACACTGATCTAGAAGCTGCAGCTCTGCAGTAAGAATCAGCAGCATCATAGACATAACGCACTTAGTCACCTGAGAAACAGCTGTCCCAGAAGCATATTTTTTTAATCTCAAAAGACAGAGAGTTAGTCAATATCTTCTGCATGTTTTTAAAGGATAACAATAAAAATTGTAACATACGAGACAGACAATTTAAAATTCTGAAAGTTGAAGTATTAGAAGAAAACATTATTATTACTATTCTTTTCCCTCCTTTTCAGCAGGGAATGGAGTTAGCAGTTGTAACCTTTTTAACAGAAGCAGACTTGGATAGAGAAATAATTGCTGAATCTGCTTTTGGATTAAAAAAGGTACTTGTGCATCTGAGGTGTCTTGTATAACTTGCCAGACTTCTCAAGGGCAGGAGGATGACCGTAGATAAGGCAGAAACAGTGAGAAAAACATTCTCTAACTCAGGCAAGACGAGGGATAGCTTCACCTTTTGGAATATCTAACTGTAATAATTCTTAATACATTTTTTGTGCCACTGTTACTTCATTCTGGTTCCACACTGAAAAATGTATTTCATCTTAGACAAAGTGGCATAAAAAATCTCTTAAGCAAGGACATCTGATGAAATAATTTCTTCAGAGTCAGAGAACTCTCGCATGAGAAGGATTTCCTGAAATACAACCATCTCCAGGCAATGTCTGCTTTTCTGATTGAAAGTTCCTATCAGACAGGGAAGAACTATTTTCCTTTTCTTATCTAAAGGAATGAGAGGGCAAAGAGAAAGCATTAACAAGTTCCTTTTCAAATCCCAGTAAGCTTACTTATCCACAGAAATACAAGTGGGAGGCTGAAACTTTTTCTCACTAAGCACACTCTCTCTGAAAATAGGCAGTATTGTATTAGGCACACTAGTCCTAGCTTCGACCTGCCCTTCCCGGCCAAGTAAAGACTCTTCACCTATCCCTTCACATGACATCATCAAAGGTGTCCCTCTTGTGCCTGACAAGGACATCCCTATACCTGCAGAGACTGTGTCTCTCTGCCAGTGTTTGGTGACCAGAACAGCTACAACTAGAGGACCGTGAGGGGAAAAACAGAAGTCTAAGTAACAACAAGTGGTCACAGCAGTATCTGACACTTGAATACTCCTTTAAAGCTTTCTTCGTTTTGTGTACAGGTTAAGCCAATATTGCTGAAACCGGAGGTTGCTCCATAGGTAAGTTAAGGAAGTAAAGAGAAAATGGTGTCTGGATGAGTTAGTAAATTGTAAGTTAAAGAACAACCACTAACAGCACCCCCCCCCCCCACACACACACACACACAAGCGCACTTCCTGCTTCAAACACACAAAATTTACAATCTAAGTAACATTTGTGTCAAAAGTAAAACTTTTCCTCACAGAAAGTTTCCACAAGAATTTACCTAACAACTCCCTTAGAAATGCAATGACAGACTTAATGCATTCAACTTCCTAGCTAAATACAGTCATTTTCACAGAAAAGCACACATTTTCTTCGTAATATAAAAGTTAGTTGGAGACTTCACCCAATAAAGACTGACCGTTTAATTGGGGTATACTGAAGGAGAGCTCTCTTTGGTGACAAAAAATTTCTGAAAGATTTCATGCTCCAACTGCCTTTTTACGGAGCTCTTCTTGAGCTCCTGATGGTTGGAGTTCATGGAAGGAACTCTTAACTTTGGAAAGCTGGCCAGTTGCAGTGGGGTAAGCTCAATATAGCTTAAACTACTGCAACAGTGATCTATGTTTAAATATTTAAAGGTAACTATGGATCAATGGTACAAGACCACTTAACAAAATAAGAAAAGGATAAAGTAAGGTAAAGGGAATTAGACCCAAACATTACAATTTTCTGCTACAGTGACCCACAATAAAGTAGATCTCAGAAGAGTTCTGTGAGTAAGAGAAGTTATATAACACAAAAAAAATCAATAGTATAAGAAAATGGTCCTTGTTTAAATGAAGGTTGATAATGATTATACAAATAGATCTATGTAATAGTGTGCTTTCTTGCACAACTTGCATGGTGAGCAACACACAGACAAAATATAATCGCTAAGAAACCACAGACTTCATGATATACACTTTTAAGTTCATATGCAAATGTCCATATTTGGCTGCTAATAACTTCATTTTGCTCACTTACCAGGTGGTAGTTAAAAGTATTCTGGAAAGGAATAAGGAAGGGAGTTAGCTTTATGACCACTGTATGAGGTAGGAACAAATGATGATTCAAGCAGATGCTGCTACAGTCCAGGGAGAAAATAGAAATTCAGTGTTTGGAAATAAAGAACATACAGCAATGAATTTTGAAATACTAGCCAGCCTGTGGCTGAGGATCCTGAGATTCATTCTTGCAAATGTACATGGTTACACTACTGCAAGCTGAAAAAGGAAGATTATTTTCTGAATCTTGCTTTGAGTTAGAAAAACTTTCTGTAGCTGTGCTCAATAGTACTCCAAGAAACACTTTCAGCTGGGATGGTGTATGTTTTGACTTTTCTTTGCCTTTTTATTGGCTTTTTAAAATATACATTCTATTCCAGTCATCAGTAACTTTTCAGTACTGCAAATGCAATTTCTATTAGTCCTTTGCATATACATTCTGTACTTCATCAACAACTCTTCATTAGCACAACTTCTTTTCCCTGTTGTAAACAAAATAAAACTACTGCAGATGGCATTTTTCTGTGTTACAGAGTGAACCATCACATCTTACTGACCAAGTATATTACTATTTCTTCCCTTTCTCTAATTACCACTTCCTTTCCATCTCTTTTTAAACCCATTGTCTGTATCATGCTTCCCCATATCTCTTTGTCCTTTATCACTGGCTTGCTTCCATTTCACACCCCCCTTTTAGCATCCTCATCACTTCAAATTCTGCCTCCAGTGAAACTCCATCTCCTTTCTTTTCTCCCTTCCATTTCTCCACAGAGCAGCACCAGGCAACCCTTCAGGAGAGATGGAAGGGCCTGCCAGAAAAGGGGCCATGGAAGTCCTGATTTGGTGTACCACCTCTGCCACTAGGGCAGTGTCAATTGATGCTGCCCCCTGCGTGAACCATCTCCAGAGGCATCCTGAAAAGACTATTGCAATTTACAAAAGAAGTGCCGCTTCTCCCTTCTGGGTCCTACAGAAGAACCTTTGAGGGGTGGAGAATCAAACCCAGTGGCAGACAGAGTCTTTCTATCTTGCTCATTGCTGGTTAGCGAGGATCCATCAAAAGGGGCGTTGATAAAGGATACTTTGAAACAGTCTGAGGACTTGCATAAACCCATCCAGGCATGGTGGGGAATAGTAATACCAGTGTCTGCCATGTGAGCCGCACCATCGCAACACTAGACAGAAGCCTCATGAATATGTTTGTAACAGTCTGCATAATTGATAATTAAGCCTCCAGAAGCTTCTGAGAATTTGAAGGCTGCTGTGTTTTCACTATCTTTAACACCTGTGAAATCAATTCTCTACAAAGCCTTGTCACAGAGGTGCACTTTCCCAGATGGTTCAATACCCTGGACTC
Source organism: Protopterus annectens (assembly GCF_019279795.1). Taxonomy (NCBI): domain Eukaryota; kingdom Metazoa; phylum Chordata; order Ceratodontiformes; family Protopteridae; genus Protopterus; species Protopterus annectens. The sequence goes on along the minus strand of NC_056739.1, from coordinate 1,777,527,509 downwards.
ACAGTTAGGGGTGAACAATGGAACTCTCCTCTAAGATATCATTTCTGCTGACCAAAGCAACCACTGATCCACTGGTAGACCCTTGCTAAAATAGGGCCAATCCTTGTGCAGAATCAGAACCTTGTTCGGCTTGAGGGAGATAGGGTCTACCACACTGGGCTGCCTCCATACCCTCCAGTATACCAGGTCAACAAGAGCATCCGAAAGGGGGACCAACCAAAACGTGGATGGGCCTGAACCAAAACCCTAGAGAAAAATAGACTCCTTGGGGAAAGGGGCTTCGGTGGCCAACCCCTTCATGCTACTTCATCCACTCAAGTAAGATGCCAAAGGAGGCATCTTCGTGGAGGGGTTTAGGGGACCATTCCCCTTCACTGAGGTCAGTATTCTCAGTGAGGGATTCCTTGGGTGAGTCCAAATGTTTCCTCTTACATTTGCTCTTTGTATAGGCTTCCGGGGGGGGGGGGGGGCTGGGAAGGAATACAGAAAAAGATGGGGTTCCTGAACCCAAAGACGTTTCCAGGTCCAGATGTGCAAGCTCTCCCAGAGCAAGCTGATGAATGTAGCTAACAAAATAGATAGAGGAAGGGATCAGGATGGATATGACCTAGCTACCCAGGTACTCGTCTAAGAGGAGGAAAGAGTCCTCTCTACAATGTCAACAGCCAATACAGAGGCCATACATGGTCCTCCTTGGACCTAAGCAAGACACTGGTGACCTGTGCTAACAAGGTTAGCTCTGACATCAACATTATAGAGAAACTGTCAAAGGAATGGTGAACCTGACCCCAGAGCACTGGTCACAGCATCTCAGCTCCAAGATGCACTTAGCTTAGAGCAAGCAAGATTTCAGAACATCAAGGATGGAGCCAGTGCTTGAGGCAGCAATACTGTTTGCACAGAGATAGGAGACAACAACTGAATTTTCAGACCCTGTAGGCCACAGCACCAAGAGGAGGGCTGATGAAGAAACAGGACCAGAGCCAAATGCATCACAGACTCAGACCTCGGGGCCAAGGAGGTATGAATGACCCTTAGGTCCATGTGGGCCAGCAGGAAGGTACAGAGCCAAAGGTACCACAAGACTCAAAACTGGTGAAATAAAAATAAAAAATGCCACCAAACCTGTACAGAATGGTAAAACTTGACAAACTTCATTGCAGAAAAAGACTAAGCGCTTTCACCCTGTAGCTCCCAGGGCTTCATCAGAGTAACTGTTAACATTCAAATGCAAGCTTAAATAAATGTCTTAACACAGTCACATGATCAATGTAATAGGGAAATGAATGAATACTTATTTAAATAGAAGTACATCAGCATGAGTATAGTGCTGTGTTCACTAGAAATCACCGTAAAATATACATACACACTGGTTAGCCCTTGCAGGTCTTAAACCTAAATACATATAGTACAATTTAGTTATTATGTAGTGTTTAAATAAATAAGAAAGAAGTCATGGTGTAGTGGTTAACTGTTGTGACTAAAGTGTATAGGGTCCTGGGGTTTGGGCTAACCAGTGTGTATTTTTATTTAACATTTTTATTTAACATTTTTATTCAACAATTTTAAATTAGTTATTTTTAACTAAGTTATACAATATATTCATATTATTTTATTAGCACTAGCACTTTATAATAATTTGCTATAAGTGAATTAATATCATTTATACGTATATTTAAGGTGATTTCTATTGAACACAGCACTTTACTCATGCTGATGTACTGTCTTTTTAAATAGGTATTCATTCATTCATTTCCCTATTACATTGATCATGTGACTGTGTTAAGAATTTTATTTAAGCTTGCATCTGAATTTTAACAGTTACTCTAATAAAGCCCTGGGAGCTACAGGGTGAAAGCGCTTAGTCTTTTTCTGCAATAAAATTTGTCAAGTGTTATTTCTGTACAGGTTTGGTGGCATTTTTTATTTTTATTTTACCAGTTTTGAGTTTCCGCTCTTTTGGGTGTTTTTTTTTTTTTTGTTATTTTTACAACAAGAATCAGACCTCAGTGCCAAGGAAGTGAGAATGCTCCTTAGGTTCATATGAACCTGCAGGAAGGGATGCATTAGCTGCTCCAGATCAAAATTTTAAGGCTCTCAATTGACTTAGCAGACCTCAAAGAAGTCATGGATGTCAGTTTAAAAACTCTCCCAGGTGGATCTGAGCCTCTGATCTGAGTAAAGGAAGGGGATGATTCTGGAGAAAGCTCAGCAGGGGTAATGGACAGGAAGGGAGAATGGACTCTGGACAAGGAGGAAGATAGAGCCTTAGAAAGAAAGTGACTTGGGATATTTAGGGTAGGGGAGTTTGAAGATTGTGAGCCCAAAACCATGACTTCAGGCAATTGGTGCCAAGGAGGTACAGAAGGCCAGGCCTTTGCCAGAGCTAGAGAAGTCAAAGACAAGTGGCTCTTCTGATCCAGTTGACCCTTTGTGGAAGAACAGGAGGTTGTGTGTTCCTCTTTTTCTTTGGCCTTAGCATTGCAAGATCTCTCTTTCTTTCTGTGGTTTCTTCTGACTTTTTTGGCAGAGAAAGGAAATAAAGGGACAGAGGCTAAAGTGGATGAGGCCCTTAAGAACTAGTTTAGCCCTACTATCAGTTAAGGCTCAAGATCCAGAGTCAGAGCAAACCAGGCAGTCAACATCAAGATGCAATGCATTCAAACGATGAACATTCTTCTCATGTGGGTCTTTTTGGGGACAGTTTAGGCCTATACGTGACACACTTTTTTAAACTCTCAAGCAAATTTATCCATAATCATCAAAAAACTACAGCAGCAGCAGCAAAAACAAAAATAATAGACAACAATTATCAAGCAAACACTCTAACTGCACTGTACACAAAGGACTAAATTGTTTTTAAGAACAAGGAGCAGAAAATAAGAAAAGGGAAGCAAAGGTGCTAGTAACAAATCTACAAACATAATGAATTATACTAAGGGAAAAACACTAATGCTGAAAATAATTAAGGCTAGAAAGAAAGGGAGAAGAGGAAGATAGATAACAATAACAAGGAAAAAAGGCAATAAAGAATAGTTGTGTAAAATCTTACCATAATGATTGATGCCCTTCTCTTCTCTGTTGCAGTATTCATAACATGAGGGAGTTTGCGGTTGTAGGCGACCCAACGTCAACCAGTATACAAAATGACTTTACTACTGTAGGGGGCATGGCACATTGCACGTAGGCTGAAATTGGACATCAGCCATAAAAGTGATGTGCATGCACACCATCCTCAGAACTGACTGCTCCAGGAGGAATGCCAGCCTACGGAAGTAGGGTAAAAATCATCCAAGAAGAAGCAAGGCCGGGGGAAGTAGGGAGGGATAGGATACGGCAACATTGAAGAGAATGACATATATCATTATAATAATGTTTTACACAATTATAATATATCCTTCTATTCATCTGTTACAGTATTCATAACATGAGGGAGAATACTAAAGCTCATGAAGTAAGGGAGGAGAGAGTAACTGAGGAGCTTTCCAGGAAGCCCTGCATATGGCTCTGGCAAACCATGCTCTAGATTTAAAAATTACTTTTACTTGTATAGTGTTCATTGAAGGTATGGACTGAGGTCCATGTAGAATTGAATTAGTGTCCAATCCCTTGAAAAAGGCAACAGCCCTGGTGGAATGAGCCCTAACAGGGGAATGGAGAGTCTTAGCATGGTGAGTGTATCAGAAGGATATAGTCTGTGAAATTCAGGAGAAAATAGTCTGCTTGGACACATCCCACCCCAGATCTTTGGGATGGTAAGAAACAAAAAGCTGATCTGACTTTCTAACAGCCCTGGTCTTCTTCAAATAAAATCTGTTGCCTGTGGACATCTAAGGTATGGAGGACCCTCTCACTAGGTTTCTGGGAAGAGGGAAAAGGGTAGGTAAGTATATGGACTGACTTAGGGATAGGTCACTGACTACATTACACATAAATGAGTGTTTTGTGTGCAAGGAGACCATGTCTTTGTGGAAGACCAGAAAGGGTGGAGATACCATAAGGGCCTGTAGCTCAGACACTCACCTGGATGAAATTAAGGCTACAGTAACACAGCTTTCCAGGAACAGTACTGACGAGAAGCTGAGGAAGCTGGCTCAAAGGGAGGGAAAGTCAGCCTTTCCAAAACAGGAGGTGGAACAGGTTTCCTGGGAGGTCTAATGTGTAGAATGTCTTTAAGAAATTATTTTGCCTCAAATCTGATAGCTAAGGGGGGAGATAGAAGCAGAAAGCCAGATATGGCTGATATATGAGCTTTTACTGAAGAGTAAGCCAAACCAGCATTGAGCAATTCACATAAATAAGTCAAAACCAGGGGAATTTCCATTGTTAATCAGTCCTGATTTCATTTCAGACACCTGATTGAAAATCTCTTCCATTTTGCTAAGTAAGATTTTCTGGTATTTGGTTTCCTGGCCTCCTGCAGGACTGTCCTCAGAAAATAGGTGTCTGAAAGGGATTAGTACTCCATCACACAGAGGGTCAACTGAAGAGTTGCCAAGTGGGGATGGATGAGGGTCCCTTTGTCTTGTGTAAGGAGGTCCACTCTGCGAGGTAACTTGTGGTGATTGCCCTTGTCTAAATGCAAGAGGAGAGGGAACCAGTGCTGTCTTGGCCAGAAGGAAGTCAACAGCAAGATTTTTCGTTTGTCCTGCTGAATTTTGGACAGGACTTTTGGGATGAGGGAAAGGGGAGGGAATGCATAAACATCCCCTTCCAAGAGAAAAAAAAGAGCATCCCCTTTACAGACCAAAAGACTGGGTTCCCTGGCACAAAACTATTCTTGGGGGAGGCAAAATGGTCTGCTTGAGGAATATAGAAATGTCTATAGAAACACATCCCTTTGAAGCATACATTCATGGGAATGGTGTTTGGGACCTGCTCAGGTATCTGCCATACAATTTTGAGAGGATGGGACGTACACTGCATGAAGGGTTACCTGGAATTTTACTGCCAGCTCCTAAGCCTGAAGAGCCAGCCTGTATAACAGCTAGGATTTGGCCCACTTTGTTTGATCAAATAGCAGAGGACTGTCATGTTGTCTGTGAACAGCTTTAGAGGTCCTGGTTGGAATAAGGGATGGAAAGTCTGCATGGCCAATAGAAGTGCCCTCATCTCCCTTACACTGATGTGTTCCTTCAACTGAGAGGGAGACTGGACCCCTTGTACTTTCAGGTGGCTGAAGATTGCTCCCCAAACTATGTCTGAGGCATCTGTGCAGATGTTTTGACAAAGAGCAGGAGGGTGTAATAGTAGTCTTGGGCTGAGTGACATTTGATGCCTCCACCACTGAAGTTCTATCTTCAGAGAAGGGATGAGGGGACTGAAGAATTCTAAGGGGTGCTGGCATTGCATCCAAACTGATTTTAGATACCATTGCCATTTTCTCATGTGGAGTTTGTCTAAGGGGAGCATGAGAATGGTGGATGTCATGAGGCTCAAGACCCTTAGGAACTCTCTGGCTATAATATGGAAAACCAGTAGAATATTTTGGAAAAAAGAGATGAGGTCCTGTACCTTTTGTGGGGAAAGAGATACCCTCACAAGATATGTTTCTATCATGCACCTGAGGAAAATATGATCCAGTGAAGGGCAAGAACTTTTTTTTTAAGTGTATGGTGAACCCTTGATTTTGTAGAAGTTTGATGGTAAAGGCAGTACCTTGTTCCAGTTCCTCTGTGGAGGTAACAAGAAGGAGAAGGTCACCCAGATATGGAAAGATGTGTATTCCCCTGGAGTCTACAGTGGGCAGTCATGGCAGCAAGGCATTTGGTGAAGACCCTTGATGCAGTAGAAAGTCCAAAGGCCAAGGCACAGAACTGAAAATGCCATGATGATACACAGAGAAGTGTAAAACTTTCTGTAGTTGAAGATGGATGGGAATGTGCAGATATGCATCTTTGATATCCAGGGTAGTCTTGAAGGCTTGAGGCAGAATGGGTAGGAACAGAATCTGGAGGGTCAGAATGCATAAAGTGGGTACTCCTAGGAAGGTACTGATATGGGACAAGTAGATGATGGGTCTCCAGGTACCTTCCTTCCTGGGCACCAGGAACAACCTGGAATAAAATCCTTTGCATATTTGTTTTTTGAGGACACAATAGATGGTCCATTGGTTCAATAATTCTAACAGAACCTCTGGGAAATAGGCAAGTTGTTCCTTGGGAGGTTGAGGGATGCCCCTAAAGGAGGATAGTTGATCCCACACCATGAAGTACCCTTTCTGAACAACTTAGAGGACCCAGGCATCTTGGGTTATGCATTCCTAGGCTGGTAGGGATAGAGGAAGGCACTGGAAAAGTGAGATGTGGGTGGGAGGGGGAAAGCAGTTAAACAGAGGATGGCTTGTCTGGAAAGGGCTGCTTAGGTGGCAGAGTTGCTAGTGGGGCCTTAGACTGTTGTGGTCTCCTGTCACTCTTTTTTGTCCCCCTCGGTTATGTAAAGGTCTACGCACAAATACAGGTTTTGCAGGGTAATTTCTTTGGAACTTGGGGGAAAGAAAACTATGTTTCAATTCCTGCAGTTCCTTATCTTTTTTCTGCAATGATCTGAATAGGTTGCAATGATCTGAACAAGTTAGCAGCTGCAAATCCAAACAATGCAGAATTGTCTAGAGTAGTATCCATAAGTTTGGCTTTGGTAAGGGCTGAAAGTCTTAGCCAAGAAAATCTTTTTATCACTGATCCACAGGCAGCTGCTCTCAAAGAAGCATTTGCAGCATCATAGCTGCATTTTATGGAGTGGTGTGCTACTTGAGAAGAAGCACCAAGCAAGGCAGTAGCCAAGGTTTTATTTTCTGAGTCAGGTAAGCCTGCAAGCCTGCAATTACCTGTAAAAGCTGGGACATAAGTTCTAAAGTGAATTTGGTCATATGTGTTTGGTAATTTATGGCTCTGAATGCTAGAGTTGCAGAAGTCTACATTTTGTTGCCTAGTCTATCCAGGATGCTTGCTATCCTTATCAGATGGTAAGAGGGTAGTTGAGGGCAGCAATTTTGATGGCTTGTCAGAAGCCACAGAAATTACAGAAGAGTCTATAGATGACATTGGAAGAGAAACTTGCAGTCCTCTGGGACCTGGTAGAAGTGGTCTGGCTTTTTGAGAGTAGGTGGCTGGGGATCTGGTGCCTGTGAAGCAGAGGCAAAAGCACTGAGAAAGGTAGGCAAGAGAGGAGGGATATCTGATGGGCTAGGTGATTCCACCTGTATTAGCGCATAGTATGTGTTTTGTACTTCATATACTTGGATGCTATCCAATTTAAAGTGGTCTCTCATTTTAGCTAGGGTCTCTCCAAAGAACAGGTCTTCCATTGGCAAATCTGTACCATTTGATTTCTCTTCTTGGAAGGCATGATCCAGGGGGGAAGAAATCACAGAAGAGTAAGCCACAGATTCCTCCCCTGAAGATGCCTCTTCCTCAGATATATATCTTCTTCCCTAGTTCTTTTAAGTGGAGAGAGAAAGTAGTGAGAGGGTGGATGGGGGCTGTAAAACATGGAGGAGGCCTAAGTGACATAACGGCATTGAAAAGGCCCAGAGTTAATTGCTGCCAATCACTAGGTTCTCTTGGTGGAGACAAATGCTTGTTTTTTTTTTGTTTCTTTTTCTCATGCAGGTCTGCTTTATGTAGGGTGGGAGGGCCCAACGTAAGCTTACATTCGATCAGGTCAAAATATACCTCTTCCCTAACAAGGATCTGTAGCATCCCGTAAGGGCCTTCTGTAATCACGAGCCGTGGTTCTCCTCGGACATCCAAAATGAATGCCTGCTTGGTCTCAGTGGATGTGCTAATTAATGCTCAGATCCAAAATGGCCTGGACATCAGGCTCAGCCTGCAGATCACTGCTGTGAACCGGGCGTGTCTTTGGGATGGGATGTCCTCCACCTCAACACAGACGTCAGTATTCAGAGCTGCAGCAGAAGGTTCAGGCCTTTGCTTTTTGGCCTTCTAATTCAAAACTGACTTGACTTTGGGCCCCAAGGATCCCTCTGTAGCACTTTCTGCTAGCAGCTTTAAGCGCTGATTCTCATGGTAGATGTCTAAGAAAGATAATCTACACCTTAAAGTCTTTGGGACAAATGCCTGACAAATACAGCAGTTTTTGTGGTCGTGATTTGGGTCTAGGCAGAACAGGCACTGGAGGTGGCTATCCTTGTGTGGAATTTGTCATCCACATTGGCACGTTCCCCCAGTTGGATGACAACAACCCTAACTAAAGACAGTAGCAAAAGTCAAAGAATTCCCCAAAGGGGCACTTATCTGAAATCTAAAGAATCACAAATGACTTGGAGTCAGACCGTACATTGGAATCTGGAGGCAGGGAAGTTCTGAGGATGTTGCGTGCTTATGTCACTTTTATGGTTAACAATTTGATCACAGCCTACATGTAACATACCAAGCACCCTACAGAAGGAAAGTCTTTTGTATACTGGCTGACGTCGAGTCACCTAAGGTGGGGAGCTCCCTTCATGTTATGAATACTGCAACAGATGAACAGAAGGACATCAGATGAAAAACTGTCAGCTGAGCTTCAATTTGAACATAACTAACAGTTGAGAAAGGGAAGCCAAAGACTTCCTTTCTCCTGTTACCATTTTAAGTTTATGTATGTGGATCTACTTTTAACTTAAAATAAATAAATTCAGTCTGTTAGATGGTGCTCATTTATTTATTATTTTTTTTTGAGGGAGTGCTGGATTGGAAACTGGGCAAAAAGAACTGATATAACAAATGTGAAAATGTTACTGCCTACTTGGTCTGTAGCTTCACCCTTTACCTCTTCATAATATCCTTTCCTAAGTAAAGATTGCTCTTTTGTTAGCCATCCAAAGTTGCACTCATTGCATGTACTGTTTCTGCAAATATTTCATCATCTGAAAGACAGACTGATGAAAGATATGATGTCATCAAGATTATATGATAGGCTGTGACTCATGCAGAAATCCTCTTTCTTATCAGGTGGTAGAGGAAAATAAACTAGTTTTGTCATCTACCAAAAGTGACGACAGTAACAGCTTAAGTGCCATTTAAATGGTTCCATCAGGAGACCATCAATGGTCCTGCATTAGTACTAACGAAGACTCTTATGGGGTATCAAGTGCCATATTTCTCTCAGCTTCCAGCAAGGTATTAAGGCACTCTTGAATGAATGACCATCAATTAGACACTAGTTTCCAGAGTACACATAATGTATGTGCAAATAAAGACAGTGAGTGACACATGCAGCTCCAGTGTAAGGTCATGGATGCATAATTTCATGCAGAACAGAATGTTTGGGTGATGCTATGACAACCCATTCAGAATTATGACGAAGAGTGAGTTCACCAATGTACAAAATAGTTCATAGGTTTATAGGTGTGTACTAGGCTAAAGGCCCTGGGGCCTTTACAAGCCTAGCCTATAGAAGTGCCCTGCCATTGTGCAGCCTGCCGTTAGTTCCCAGTGCCTCTATCAAGTACAGCCACTGGAGTGATCCCCGGGGTGAACTTTCTATTTCCCATCCACTCATCAAGATTTCCCTTGAAGAGGGCTAGCGAGGTGCTCTGCTTGACATGTATGGAAAGTCTGTTCCAGAGCATGGATAGTCTCTGGGTTATAAACCTGTCCCTCCAGCATGTTCTTTTTATTATGGTAATAAAGTTGAGGTCTCTGGAGCGTGTGGTGTGGAAGGATTGGGATTTCTTTAGATGTAGCATTTCTAGCAGAGCTGGGTCAGACATGGCTTTGTAAGTCAAGCAGAGATTGCCTCTTAGTAGATGATATGAGACAAAGAATAGCTGGAGTTTTTTTAATCCGTCTGTGTAGGACATGTGTCTAAGGCCTAGGATCCTCTTCATGAGGTACTTTTGTGGCCTCTCCAGCTGTTGCAGGTGTCTAGTGAGGTACATGCCAAATGGGGCATTATACTCTATGGGGCATTATACTCTATGATTGTTCTAATGAGGGAAGAGTAGAGAGAAATTATGACCCTTTTCTTCCTGGATGCAAAACCCTTGGTAATGAGATGTGCCATATAGAAGGACTTTCTGACCACAGTGGCAATGTGGTGGTCGAAGGAGAGGTTGCTGTCAACCTGTGTCCCAAGATTTCTTATAACACCTTCAGTGTTCAGTGGGCTCCTATCGATGTGGTAATTTAGTGGGAATTGAGTTTTTCCTAAAGGGGATGACGACACATTTTTTGGCACTAAGCTTAAGGCCATGGTTTCGACACCAGTCGTCGGTTTCAGTGAGGCCTTTCTGTAGGATGTCTACATCACTTGGGGAGTTAATAATGGCTCCCAGCTTGCAATCATCAGCGAACTTGGTCAGCCAGAGTCCCACCTTGTTGGCCTGGACTTCTGAGAAGTAGATGCCAAACAGGAGAGGACCCAGGATTGATCCCTGTGGGACACCACTCATGGAACTAGAGGTCCTTTGGTAGATACCTGCACTAATACACTAATCTTCAGTTTTAACAAACATTGCACTAATACTGATGACCCTTTTCACAACAACCTTCTTATTTTTTTAAACTGTACTGAAAGCTTATAAAAGCACCTTCTTTAAAATGCTAGCTGAGGACATTTTTATGTAAAGCTTCTTTGAACTTAGACTTTGTTATCTAGGATTACCCTTCATTTTCAAAATATGAGCTTCAGAATGCTTAAATTATGTTTTTAATTGTGGGATTTGCAAAACATTTTTAGCTTACATAACTTTTCTCTCAAAGTATGATTATAGCACTGACCTTTTTTGTTCAAGGCATACTACAAAGCTTCAGGAGTTATATGTTTTCTGGCCATCTTAACCTTTTCTTCAGTGCTGACAGTTCTCAAAATTAAGGTTCATACCTGCAGCGGTAGCGTTTTTGCATCACAGCAAAAGGTTCTCCCGTTCGATTCTTGGCTGGAGTGTGGGGAGTGGCTTCTGTGTGGAGTCTGCATGTCCTCCCCGTGGCTGGGTGGCACTCGAAAGACATGAGTAAGTGGGCGTGCCTTCGTTGAAGGTTGGACGTCGAGCTGGCACCTCGGCATTCGTGAAAATCTACTGCCAATCATTAGTGGACTGGAGTTCCGCTGTGGTGACCCCTAACCGGGAAAAGCCGAAAGACAAACAAACAAACAAACCCCCACAAAAAGACACTAAGTAAAATCTTTTGCAGCAATATGTCTACCAAAAGCACATACACTACTGTATTCTAAATGTAATATCTAAGTAATTTAAAGTAAATCATGCACAATCCAGTCTTGAATGAAAGGATGGTTTTCCTCATAAAACAGCTACGAACTGTAATCTTTGCAGCTGACAATATAGGTGTGAACTGGAAATGCAGCACAGGGACTAATGGTTTCACAGATGTGAGATTAATAAATCTGTCTACATAAAAAAAGCATAAATAAGTATATCTGGCTATATGTCACTTCTACTTTCATAGAAGTTGTGCATTACAAAACAGCACTGACTTTTGTATTTGGACCAAACAGCTGATGAAAAAAATATTCGGATATTATGCTGTTATGCTTGTGAGTAACCAAACTGAAGTTCTGCTACAGTGTCTTTCCAAAGTAAGATCAGATGAAAAACTTATTTTTTTATCCAAGGCAAGGGCCAGCAAAAATCCTTACTCTGGAAGATACTATATTTTTAGCACAGCACAAAGTGTGCTGTTATCAATACTCAAAAGAAGTTTTGGAGGAATCTGATATCCACAAAAATACTGTTGGCAATGTTCTCCTGGGATGCAATTAGCACCAGTATAAATATAAAATGAGACAGTCCAAATAACTCATTAAAATAAAGAAAGTTTATATTTAGCACTGCTAAAGGCTGAGGCTTAGGAAATGAATGGTAAAGCAAAAAAAAAAAAGTACAGTTAACAGCTCAGTGTGCATCTCTTTACAGCTAGGCCCCCTCCAGAAGCTATAATGCCAGACTGCGTCCAAACATTTTTAGGTACATTTGATTGCCCTAAATGGTCAGACCATGGGACTAATGTCCATCTTCAGCTACTTCTCATCCAATGAGCTCCTGGAACAGTTATCATTACAATCAAATCAAAATCTGCTTTATCAAGAGAAAAAGTGTATAACAATGACCTATAATGGCAAAAACTGAAGCCTAGATGCACAGCAAAATCATTAGTACACGATAGCTATATTATTCATAGGATCATAGGAGATTACCAGGCTATCTACCCACAGGTCATTTCAAGCCTAGCCATTTCATCCCAATGTATTACCACAGAAATGCTAGTCAATTCCCAAGATTGCATTTGATAAATGAATGCCTATGTCCAGGAGGGTTGTGGGCACTATCCCCAGTAAGAATTTATGGTGCCCCAGTCACTCATCCAGGTTCCTCTTGAAGAGTGTCATAGAGGTGCTCTGTTTCACGCAAATGTTCCAAAGATGTGGTAGTCACTTGGAGATAAATCTGTCCTCCAGCATGTCCTATTTAAGTCGCAGGCCATTTTTAGGTCCCTGGGAATGGGTAGTCCTAGTCCCATTTGACTTATGGATATGCAGCAAGTTCATTTGGTTTGGGTCTGGGATTGCTCTGTAGACCAGGCATAAGTCTCCCCTTAGAAGTCTATACGATACAGAGTATAGTGACAGGGACTTTATTCGGTCTGTGTAAGGCACGTGCTGAAGTCCCTTGATCTTCTTTGTTAGAAACATCTCAGGTGTCTCCAATAACTACAGGTGCTTTGTACAGTACATGCTGAATGGGGCATTATACTTAAGTATGGGCTGGATTAGTGCAGAGTACAGAGGAGTTATAACCTCTTTTGCTCTCAAAGTGATGCCTTTGCTAATTAAGTGTGCTATGCAGAAAGCCTTCCTTACTACATTAGACATATGGTGATCAAAGTTAAGGTCACAGTTCATTGTGATCCCAGGTCCCTTTTCACTTCATGGGTACTTAGGGTACTGTTGTTGATAGTGTGAAGGGACATTGTGCCGAAAGGAATGATGATGCATTTCTTTGCATTCAGTTTGAGACTGTGACTAAGACAAACCAAGATGATGTATAAAAATGTAAAAAGAGAGTCCATATGATTTAAAACACACATTTTTAATCCCCAACAAGTATTGAGCGCTTTCGTCCCAACAGAAGGGACTTCATCAGAATACGGTACTGGATTCTCATTTTACATTTTTATACATCTTCTTGGTTTGGTTGACAACTATTTTTAACCTGGATTTTTCTGGCTTTGTTTGACTGTGACTAAGATACCAGCCATTGGACTGTGTAAGACCCACCTGGAGTATACTGACATCATTTGGGGATTCAGTAATTGTACCCAGTTTGCAATCGTCTGCAAACTTGGTCAGCCACAACCCCTTTGTTTTGACCTGAACTACTGACAGGTATATACCAAACAGTACAGGGCCCAGCACTGAGCCCTGTGGCAACCTGCTGGTAACAGGTCTGCTGGCTGATGTGGAGTCACCCACTTTGATAGTGTGTGCTCAGTCTGTGAGCCAGTTGTTAACCCATTTTACAACAAAGGGGTTTACATTCAGTTTGCTACGTTTATTGGTAATCCCTGAGTGTGGGATTGTGTCAAAAGCCTTTGCCAAGTCGAGGTACACTATGTGCACACATCTGCCCTTGTCGATGGCCCTGGTCACATTTTCAAAGAAATCCTCCAGATTTTAAATCCACCAGATTTAATAGGCAGGAATTGCCCTTGACTAAGCTGAATTGGGTAGAATCCATGGTTTGGAGGTAGCCTATGTCTTTATTTATGAGGTCCATAATGATACATTCCATGACCTTACAGATGAGGCTGATCAGGCTTATGGGTCTGTAATTCCATGGGTCTGTTGCTAAGCCACGTTTGTGGAGGGGAATAACTGTTGCTGTTCTCCATTCCACGGGAACAAAACTTGTAGTTAGGCTATGATTGAAAAGGGTAATTAGTGGTGATGCTAGTTCATGTTTTATCCTGCTTAGAAGACAGTCTGGGATGCCATCTTGCCCCACAGAGGCTGTGTTTTTTTCCTTGGACAAGGCTTTGATGACTTGGTCTTCAGATATGTAAGGTGTATGGGGGAGGGAGTTTGGGGCAAGGTTTGTGATAAGTTTGGAGGGATTAAAGGAGTGAAATTTTCACCAAACCTATCTGCTAGCAGGTTTGCTATCTCTGTGGGGTCACTGTGTATGGTACTGTTGATCACTAGTTCTGCACATGCTTGGGTCCTACCTTTTAGGCTACATATGTAGCTGTAAAAGGCCTTTTGGTTATCTTTGGCTGTGCTTGATAAGTTTTTCTCAAAGAAGCCCTTAGAGGATTTGACAAGTTGTCTTATTTGCCGGCTGAGCAGGGTGCTTTTCCATTGTTGGGGCCTTACCTTTGTTTCCATGGACAGCAACTTTTTGCATTTATTGTAAAGTTTTTTGATGCTGGATGTCCACCATGGCAGCTTGTTTTTACTTGGGGGTCTGGCTTTAATTCTTTCTGGACCAGCCAAGTCTATTATGCAAGCGATTGTACAGGGCTTCAGTGTATGCTTTGGTGTAGTAACCACTTCCAGCTGGGCTTGGGGCTTGGCATGTATTTATACCTTCACATTGGAAAGTATAGTTTGCTTTGCTGAAGTTTATTTAGTCTGATTTCACCCTTTGTGAGTTCTGGGGTTAGTGCTAGCTCGAAGGTGAATGATTTGTAGTCAGATTTAACTAATGAGGATTTGACAGTTGTGCAGTGCATCTATTTGACATGTTAGTGAGAACCAGATATAGTATGTTTGTTCCTCTTGTTGGGGTATCAACAATTTGTTCCAGGGCATTTGAGTTAACAAAGTCAAGAAACTTTTGCGCTAGCGTAGGTTTCTCAGTTTATTGTGGAATAATTGAAGTACCCCATAACCAGAGTGTTCTGTAGTATTTGGATTGTCTCCAGTTTGGTCAAGTAGGCTTTGTGCACATCATGACCCCTGGAGGGGGATCTATAACTGGCTATGACTTGAATGGAGCTTACTAAGACATTAAATATCCTCGCTAACAGCACTTGCAAAAGAAGCATAAAACTGCATCTTCAGTAAACTGTCAAAAGAACTGAAAAAGACAATATAATCACTGTTAAGTAATTTGTCAACATAAAAAAGTTAGTGAAAAGAAAAACCTGACCAGTATGACTATCAGGAAAAAACTGGAACAAAGTCCTCTAGTGATTAAATACAAATACAGCAAAAAGTCTGTCAGTGTTTAAACATTTTGGAAAGGTTTCTGATGAAATCAAATTTTCAGTAATTGTCAAATTATTAAAATAATGAAGAAAATCTGAATCAGTACCAATTAGGATGCTTATTTAACTGTCTGATATGGGTTTGGATTCCAGATTGGAGAATGTTCACTGCAGCTGTTTGTTCAGTATACATTATGCACTGAAACCAGTGACAGCTCAGGGGCCACATATCTTTATTTGTCAATGCCATTGATACAGCACTTTCTACAAGCTGAGTTATTCTGTGAATAGCATTAAGACCCATTAAAATACTGCAGTGACAGGGTACTGAAATTCTTCCTGCGCCTGTCAGTTCATAATTGAAACATCTGGTTCTCTTCACTCTTTCTGTACTCATCTTCTCTCTTTTCTATTTGTTTATTCATCCCTTTTATTTATCAGTTTTCTTTATTAATCACACACCTATACCCCACACAAACACAGATCTGCTCAAAACACACAGCAACATTTTCAAATAATAAGTAAATCATGTTTCCCACAATTTCCGGGCAGCACAGTGGTGAAAGTGTTATCTGTTTCCTATGCTTCCTGGGTAAGGGTGGTTTCTTTAGGCAGTCTACATATTCTCCCTGTGCCTACATGGTCTTTTGTAACGCAGGGTTTCTGGTTTCCTTCTACATCTCAAAGACAGGCAGATAAGTGAAGTGATGTACCTTTAATATTGGCAGCAGATATATGTGTGTGTGTGTGTGTGTGTGTGTGTGTGTGTGTGTGTGTGTGTGTGTGTGTGTGTGTGTGTGTGTGTGTGTGTGTGTCTGCATCTTGCAAAGAACTAATGTCTTGCACCTGCTTCTTTTTGGGATAGGCTCAGGATGCCCTATAAACATGAATAAAATTAAGTAGATATCAGGAAAATGAATGAATGATGGTGCTTGCAGAATATTTTTTCTTGTTCCTTGCAGCACTAAAGTCAGATTTAGATGTTGGGGGGAAAAAAAGTCTAGAGCAACCTCGTCTAGTTGAGTCTAGTGATAGTGATGCAGCTAGTATTACGTCAAGGTGGCCTAATAATATGTTACTTCAGAATCACTGAGTATAACTACATCCAGAAAAAAAATATGTGTTTGGTGTGAAACCATAAGCCTTCCTTCATGAGTGAAATTGCAGACCTTTCATCAGTAATTAAAAATAATTCAACACCCACCAGTAGAGTGCATAAACAGAAAACACAGGTTTCAAGCCAAACTAGGAAGATACAAACCATTTTTACTAAAAAAAAAATGGAATGTGCAAGTGTCTTGAAATGTGCCATCCTGTTATGCAGACATGTTTATATGAGAGAGTTCCTTCTTCCCTAAAAGGTAAGCAAACCTAAAGACAGACTCCTTATCTGTATGACTTCATTTTAACTCACTAACTCAATTCAAAAACAAACTCAAGAAATACTTCAGAACTCATTGGTTATGTCCTTGCACTAACCCCAACTAGTGACCTCTCTATTTCTTAGGTGCCTTACCTTCAACTACTTCTAACTTTTTTCTACCACTCCATTTCAGGAAGGGTCAGTTGTATAACTGAACGTGAATAACTGCTTCTTTCGATAAATAGATGTGAACACGATTATTCAAGTAACAACACACACACAACTCCTGGTTTTGGCTTTTTGTGCAACAGTTCTCTTCCTCAAAACAATAAAAATAAATAAACATTTATATACACTTACCTTTAATACATGATGATGATATTATATTAAAAATAAAAAAAAAAAAAAAAAAGAGACATTTCATTTTTTTATTTTATATATGATATAAACTTATATTATATATATATATATAATATATATAATATAATATATAAACAACTAAATAATAATATAAATAAAAAAATAAAAAAAAAAAATAAAATTATACATATATATATAATAATAATAATAATATATAATAATATATATATATATATAAAAAAATAAAATAACTACTCAAGAATGTATATGTATATGTAAATATATATATATAAAATATAATAATGAAATAATCCCATGGTACATCAGTCACCTGGTCAATAATTGAGAATACAAAGCTGTGGTCTTCACCTTATCTAGGATGTGTCTATATAACATTTTTTTTTATCACATTTGCCTATATTATATATGTGTGTTAAGTAAATCAGCTTTTCTGTCTTACTGTCTTTACCTATATAATAATTACATTTACATTTATACATATATTTATACAAGGATTGAGAAAAGTTGTGTATATGAAGCAATATCATATGCAGACAATAATGTGCATAGCATAAAATAGAAAAATGTCAGTTGTATAACTGGTGCTCAATGTGTTTTAAACCTGAATGTAATGTTATGTATATATAACGTTTAAAGTGTTTTATAATAAGTTAGTACTATATGTGCTAAATGCTGGTAATGCTTATGACTGTAATCTGCTTGAAACTAGCATTTACTAAATCTTCATGTGTATTATTATCTTTTCTCCTTTCTCCCCGGGCCTCCGCTGAAAATGGACATATATCCAGTCGGACTATCCCGGTCAACAAATGTAAAATAAAATAAATAAAATAAAGTGTTTAAATAAGCCAGGATATAATGCTAAATGTTAACTTGTGTGAATCGAATTAAGATGGTACTGGTCTGTGCTACCCTGTCCACATACAGGGTATCTAGGTGAAATGAATTTCTTTTGGAAATGCTACAGATGCACATTGGACATGTGGCAACACTGTAATATCATAGTATGATTTATATTCTGTAGGGAGTGCCGAGCTGTTGTTTTAAAACAAGATGACACCAGTTCCAGGAACACTGTGGCATTTTAAGATTATTTGTGAGTCTATAATTCTAAGTGGGATAGAAATACAATATTACAACACCTGCAACATTCAGTCTCCACCAGTCTGCTTTATTTTGGAAAGTGCTCTGCAGAATGTTCTGAATCCTAAAGATCGACTGGCTTTGAATCTAAAATATGAAACTATCAATGAAAAACTGACATGCTGTGATGTAAAACTACCCTGTTTAACAAATTCAAAACAAACAGGACAGGTATACAGTTACTTAAATCTGTATTACAGATACCTATGCTTGCCAATACCAACAGAAGATTCTGCACTCCAGTACTGTCACCAGTAATGTCTGCATAAGCATCAACTTCTGAAACTGTCCATGAGTATCACTTATGCTCTGTTCAAAAGGTGTACAAATTTAATAACACAAACTGCAGAAAATTGCACATCATTATTAGTCAGTAATTCCTAACTGAAAGCACCATATTTCTTATTTAAGCTTAAAGTGACATCTGTTGTCCACGGCTAAGAACTGCATTTTGATATTCTACTTCACTTTTGTGTATGAAGAATGAAGAGTAAAAGTAAACATTATCTTTGAGAAAACTGAAACCTTTTTTTCCTGATTAACACAAAAACCTGACTTTCTGTACTCTCTTCACTTCCTCATGTAATATTTTCCAATACGCTATTCAAACAGGCAACTCCAAAAATCCCAAGCAGGTCTTAAAAATCCTAAAATAACCCGAACAGTTACAACAGGTCATAATGCAAAAAGGTGCACTACAAGTATGAGAATCTGTTACAGTGCTATACTTCAGCAGAAAGAACAATTCCACTTTGAGAAAGAAATGGACTGTTACTTTGGTTACCTTTTTCCTAGGGATAATGATATTGTACATTAGAGTATCAGCAAGTAAAATCTGACACATCCAGGAATCCAGAGCATTATTTATTTTTATCCTAGTTTGTGAAAAACTACAAACAGGATTGACTAGGGAGGTTGGCATTAATGTTTAAAGCAGGAAATTCCACCCTTTTGTGTACCAAGACACCCTTAAAATCGGTGTTTGCTGCGCATTACTACTTCATATTGAATGCAATGCAATGATTACTACAGTAAAATAATGTCTAGTTTGTCGCAGAGTGTCAATAAAAGCTGGTACATTTGACAAACATACTCATAACACTGAAGAATACTGCCAACACTTCCTTCACTAGAGGATATATCTTAATGGCATTACTGTGAGCACTTTCATAAAATCTTACCTTATCTAGTTGTGCTTATAAAATCAACACATCCTCTCACATCTCAAGGCAGACCAGATGTCTTGCTGCAGAAGCTGAATGATTTTTCTAGAGATATACATGCTTTGCTGGAGGAAGTAACCGAATTAGGCTTGGGGTCTTGAAAATGCTAAGTACCCAAATACAATGGGGTTTCAGATAAGCTACAGGCATGTTTTAGAACCATCTCCTCTAGCTCACAAGCTAAGAGAAAATGGAGAAGGTAAGAAAGAAGCAAAGGTAGCGCTGAATGCGCAAATGTGTTTAGTACCGACAGCTCAGTAAACAGAGAGGTGCAATATTTTGTAGAGGAAGGAAAAGCTGCACCCAGTGATTTGTCCCTCTGCCTGGATAGACATGGAAAAGTAATTCAGGTTGCAAAGGTCTAAGCCAGGCATCTATCATGCCACTTTAATCCTTGAGTAATCATTTAAAATATCAAGACCCACAATGCAGAATGCAAAGATATGCCAAATGAATACCCGAAAATCTGGGTCAGAATATAATTTCTCAGAATATTCCAGTTTCTTTGAAGTATAGTGATCACAGACTTGGTATATGTAAGTTTAGGGTGTGGGCTTACCCCCACATATCAGAGGGAGCAGGAGGCTTGCCCCTTCCTGCAAAACAAAAACAAGTTTAAAGGAGAAAGGCCAATGTTGGATATTCATTATTATTCTGCATTTTGCATCTTTTTTCCTGTCTCAGAACTTAGCAATGTATGTCTTGAGATTTCAGTACGGAGCTAAATCTTTGTATCATGTAATCTTCTCAGTCTAGCCCTGTCTTGTTCTGTATCTTGGCTATAGTGTGTCATTCACAGCAGTAGTACAATCTACTAATTATATTACAGACAGCATTCCCTATTGGCAACTGTATGCTTAACTTGTGAACTCATAGTGGTCAGGTAACCAACTAGGAGGTCTAAAGAGCAACATGGCACACAAGTTCTGTTCCATTCATATAATGGAAGAAAGAAAAATAAATTCATGGGGACAGTCAGATTCCAAATATTTCTTACCTCTCTGTGTTTCACTATTTGCCTCCATTGTGAACTATAGTTAGTGAACTGTGGCTTATCATTTGTTTCTCTGTGGCGAAAGTTGTACTGTCTACTGGTTCCTGCTTTCAGTTTTCTCTGTTTGTGTTTGCGAAGGATTAAACATTAATATTTCACTTGTTACTGACTTGTGCACATCAGTTGACAATGCAAAGTTTTTGAGTTTTCTAATAAGTTGATTATCTTCTGTTTGCATCTCAAAAAATATTGCTCTATCTGCAAGCTACCACAGCGTGTATATATACAGTCCTATATGTGAGGTAAGAAAATTTCACTTACCATTTTATCGGCTTAATTCCTGGTTACTAATGCCATGATGGGAATGGACCCCATTCCTAACTCAAAGGTAAGATTAAAGTTCATAAAATTAGTATTGTTTCAGTCTTTGATGTTAGCCAAAAGTGCTCTTCTCAGCAACCGCAGTGTGCCCAGAATTTAATCCTTCTACAATTCATAGAGAGTTCATGTATTGGTAGCATATCTAAATAAGACTGTAAATTCTTTTTTATGAGACCCCTTCTCCTACTACTATTAAAAATGTCTGGGTGCATTTATTTCACATTGCTCTCATTTCTGCCTGCAAATTTTGGTATTTTATGACTTTGTGCCTCTTTGTACACAAGCCACTGTAATCACTGGGTGTAGAAATTTCATTGATGAAGGCTGCTTTTTGTCTTCCTTTCATGGACTACTATATGTTTTTCTCGCATTTATTTTTGAACTGTTGGTAGTGGTTGATCCCGTGTGATATAAACTTCATCACAAAGCCGAAAGACACACACACACACACACACACACTCTCTATAATGCTTTGTGGCTCATGTTTCAAATGCTTCTCAGCTATTTCAGTATTGTAATGTTTGTACAGAGCCCAATGCAACAGTCTAGCCACATTATTATGCTTTTCAGTATACAGACCCTCTGCCACTATCACACCAAGCAATAAGATTTGTAACTGTTTCCAGTTCTGTTTTACATGACCCGCATTTGTTTCTTTCTCCCACATGCTTGATGAACTTTGTAAACTAAAGTGTATGTAGTCCACTATCCTGGGCTGCCAATATTAACCTTTTATGTCTGGGTTTAAATTCACCTTTCCTTAAGCATTCCTGCATCGGATTCAGATTGACATGAGGTTGTTCCAGGAGTTTTATAGGTTCATACTAGGCTATCTGCCCTACGGCATTTATAAGCCTAGCCAGAGTGTGTTTGACTTTCGCCACCTGTACTTGCAACTACATTTATGCCTTTTCCACATATCTTGCCTTCTTATCTGATCCTTCTTATATTCTTTCTTTTGATTTTTGTCACATTCAGTTGCTGGCTGATTTTTGTCTACTTTTTTGGTTTCCATTCCTGCTTGACAACGATATGCTTTTCCTAAACTAAGCAAGGAAGTTATCTTTGGATTGTTCTCTTCATGTTTCAAAACTTTCACTGTTTGGATCTGATGAAGTCAGAAGATATGTATGGAGTCCTACAATTGCAGATCTCTACATGTAATCAGTTTCAAGGAGGCCCATATGTCCTTCAGAATGAGGCATACATAATCTTGGTATACACTGACTTTTATATATCATTTGATAAGTGGGAAGCATTTTTCTTGTTTTCCTGTACAATGATCCAATACCTTTTGGGGCCAGTCAATCACCCTAAAGCTATAAGTCAAAACAGGAAAAGTAAAGCTATAATAATCTATGAATACTGTGTTCGAGACTCTTTCTTGTTGGTTTCAAGTAGAACCTTCCTTTGGTTTGTTGCTTGTTTAGTTCTATGCTGTTTTTGGACTATTTACTGTTTCTTCTAAATTATTTTTTATTGAGTTTTGTTTGTATTTGTTCATGTTTTATTGTTAAGCCTTCATCATGTCCAAAATATTTATACACTCCCTCCTGCTGAAGTTTCTTTATATTACATGCATGTACCAGACTGCAGCTTTCCTGTTGTAAATGTTACTTTTGCATATTTATAAAGACCAAATGACATTCTTACATCATCTGAGAAAGTTTTGACCACTTCCAGTTGCGCTTTCAGGTCCTCAATCTGATGAACTCACAGTTTTAAATCATCCACAAAAAGATGAGAAGTCATTACACTTTGCTATTTTCTAGAAGCCAAACTGTAACCATGACCTAATCTGTTAAGTAGACAGCTTAACAGGTTAAGGGCAAGACAAAATAGCAATGGTGACAGAGTCAACCTGGAATATCCACCTTTGAATTATTTATCTCTGGGATAATAATTTGCCCTTTATCATGGCTTAACTGCGAAGTGGTTTGCCACTATTTCATGGTCACTGTAATGCAGTTGATCAATGAATGGTGTATCTTACACTTCGGTAAGCACTCCTTTATCAATGAACGCTTTTTTGTAATCTATCCATGCCATACTTAGATTTTTCTCCTTTTTACAATTCTCTGTAATGACTATTTAACAACAAATGGTCCTTTGTTCTATATGACTTTCTTTTATTACCCTTTTGCTCTGTTGCCATAATTGAGTTTTCTGCTAAATGACTATAAGCTCTGTTGGCATCAGTTCCAGTGTACAGTTTATACATCTTTGGAAGGCAAGTTATTGGTCTATAATTTTTAGGATAGCTTGCAGGTTTACTCTTAAGGAGGATTATCAATTTTCCTGTTGTTAACCAGCATGGTGTCTGTTTGTGGTGTGCATGCAAGTAGTTCTTACTCAGGGCTAAATCTTCATGTAAAGATATTAATACTTTTAGCCAGAATTTAGGTGTTGCATCTGGGCCTGGGGTTTCCAATTAAGAGAGTTTCTTAATTTTGTTTGGATTTCTCTGGCCGTTACTTCATCCCCTTTCATATCCAGTACATTTGAACTTCTTACTGATTCTTTTACTTCTAGCCATTCAGAATTTGTATTATGTTCCACAGGATCTTCATAGATATTTCCCCAAAATGTGTATATTTCTTCTTTTTTGGATGCATTTCTATTCCTTTTGCTTTGTTTCCCAATTCCTATAAAACTTTTTTGGGTCATCAATAAATAGTTTTTTTTGTATTTTTCCTTTATATTTATCTGCATATCTTGTAAATTTTTCTGCCTGCGCTGATATCTTTAGTTTATTATTTGCAGTAGTGTTAGATCCTATTCTGTTCAAATACTGAGCATCACTTTTACCACGTCTTTCTAAGTATTTTGTTGATCTGTTCCCTGTTCTATACTCTTCAAACAGTGACACTTCTTGTCTTAATTGCTTTATAGTTTTCTTTATTCGTTACATCCATGATGGCTTTTGATTTATTCCCTTGCTTTCCCTTATTGCCCTGTATTTTTGTGGTAACTTTATCTATTAATTTAGTTTCACAATAATATATGCTATTTACCTCTGTTAAGTGACATGAATTTCTGTTAACGGTCTTGATTACTATGTTCATTTGTTTTATTAGACTTCTAACATTTGGGGTCTTACTGATTTTCTGTAATCTATTTCTTTTATTGGTCTTAATATGTCTAGCCATCTCTATTAAATCAAACTATTTTTTCCCTTAGATCATTTTCTTCTAAAATGAGGGCACATTCTTTGTTCTCCTTTCCTGTAGTGAGACAGAAATTTACATTTTGTACTAAAACCTAATGTTGTTTCTCCAACCAATCACCAATCATTTTAAAAAATGTACTCAACCCTCAAAATGCTAAGCCCAGATATATAGGAAAATGATTCCTTATTTTCAGTTGTTACCATTTACACCAATAAAAAGCTATTTTTAGAGGTGTGTTCCTTTCACACTAGCATTCCCTCTACACTAGTCAGTATTCATGTACGAACCTGGATTGTCTTTATTGAACGAAGTGTGCAGTTATCGTTACGTTGGCAGTTTTTTCCTTCAGCAAGTATTCATGTACACAATTCTAAACATTCTGCTTTTTTTTTACTGTTAAAGTTTCCAAGATATGCTCAAAAAATGTTGTCATTTGAGTACACTGAGTATGCCTAGCTACACCCTTGTCTACAGAAAGCTCCAGAACATCTTCCTGTGACATATTCTCTTCAGCTGTATTCTGTATCCTTTTCCATATGGGAATTCACTGACATATCACTCCACAACACTGTGTCAGTGATGCCACAATTTCCTGTTCGTTCCCTTGCTGTGCAACTCTTAACTGAGCTTTTGTACTGGCTTCCTACTGAAGGCTCCCAGAGGATCTTCATGTGGCAACTGATCAGATGTTTCCCGTTCCACCTGTAGTTCCTTAATTTGGGGATTCACTGTTCTATCATGCTGTGACTTTACCAGAGTTGGAGTTTCTACAAAAATGTCTTGCTCTATCTGCAGGCTAGCACAGTATGAATTATATACAATCCCATATGTGAAGTAAGAATATTTCAATTGCAATTCTATTTTGTAATGGTAAGCATGTACAATAAGCATTAATCCCATTAGAGAACAAGTTCTATAACATTTACGGGTATATATTTCAGTATAAATTACAATACTTACAGGTGTAAGATGGAGTACTAGTCTTTGGCAAAACATTGACAGTTGATACCTACTTCCTCAGCCTCCTTCTTGCTCCAGCCATAACAATCACTGCTATTAAGCTATGCAGTGGGATTCAGCACTGGAAACACTGCTTTACTGAGCTTCCTAATGAACAACTGCTGTTGAAGTTACTGACTCATAACTAACTGAAACAATGAGATTTTTAAAAGGTGTTTTTTCTTCTTAAAAAATAAATCTCTCATGGGTGTAGCTGGGGGTGTAGTCCCTACACTCCCCCAATATAAATAGTCAAACTCCTGGTCACACAGGCTACAGGAAAGGGGAGAAAAACGACTAATCTAGTCTGTGAATTTTTTAAAGTTATATCCCCAATACGTTTGGAAATGATGCATCATTAGCTTTCTCTTTATCAAGATGTAACATAATGCACGTAAGTCTGACCTGAAAACTACAGGTCAAACTCACATGCACCACATCTCAGATTCAGAAAGCAATGTTATAGTGATGTTTCATGTTATATAGGCATCATTCAGCCTTATCATCAACTCATTAACCTCCTTTTTCTCAATTCCTATGTGGGAGTGGGGTGCTGGGTCAAATGCTGCCAGTTCTCTAGATTCAATGCTACTCTCCTACCTTCTTTGATTGTCATGGCTGACCATCGCAGGTCTTCACTTATGAAATCCAACCTTCACTTTGCTGGATGTAATTTCCTATTTCCTTGTTCCTGTTTCTACCAAATCTTCTACATCAAATTGATTTCTCCTTTCCTGTACGTGTGCCTAGACAACAGTAATCTGTTCTCTTTGACACTTTCTGCATTTGAAGCTACTTTGGCTTCTAGTCTGATGTCACCATTTCTTTGTCCAATGATGTGTATCCTAGCATCCATCTAAGGCACTTATCTCCATTACCTCTAGCGTCCTCAACTGCTCTGCCATCACTGCCCAGGTTTCTATATCATAGAGAAGTACTGATTGTACCACATTTTCTATACCTTACTCTTCAGCTTCTTGGGCATTTTTCTGTCACACACTAATCCTGACATTCTGTGCCATTTGGCTACAGCCTGTCTTATTATAGCTTTGACCTCCTCATTCAGACTTTCCTTCTCCTCAGTTACCCCTGCCAGATACCTGAAGCTGTTATCCTGTTCCACTATTTTCCCTTCTATCTTGATTTTCAGCTTCCTTTGATTTCTCCATTTGCTGACATGAAAACTGACTTTTCTCTACTCAGTTTCATCCCATGTACCTTCAGTTTGCATTCCATTCCCTTACCATTTGCTGACGTTCCTATTCAGAGTCTGTTTGAAATGCTACATCACTCTGATTCAGCAGGTTTATTGATTTGTCCCCTCTAACCTGTTTGCTAATGTAGTCCATTAACAGTGTGAACAGCAGTGGGATTAGAGCTAAACCCTGACACACACCCCACTCCTGCTAGCAGCCCCTCCTTGAGTCCAAATATTGTTTTTACTTATGTCACTGGGTCCTTGTACACAGCCTGCACTAATCCCACCAATGTTTCCAGGACCACGAACCATTGCAGAACTGCCCAAATCAGCTTTCGTAAGACCTTGGCATATGCTTTCTCCAATATCTAGGAATGACATTTCAGACTATTGGCCCATTTAGATTATTTCTTCATCTCTAGCTTCTCCTGTTGCAAAGCAAGCATCAGTTCAGTTGTACTGCCTCCTGATCCAAATCTGAACCACTCATCTCCCATCTTACTTTCTGTTACTCTGTGTATTAATCACTTTCTCCAGTACTTTCATTAAGTCTTACAGGAGTTTGATACCTTTGTACCTACAATTGCAAGTGTCTCCTTTGCTCTTGTACACTAGCACTATAATGCTTATTCTCCAATTATCTGGGATACGGCACTCTCTCCATAATGCTATGAGTACCTCAGGAGCTATTCCTCTCCTAACTCACCTAACAACACGATCATATCTTCCATGACCTCATCTGTGGTTGCTGCTTTCCGTGTCTTAATATTCTTTAACGTTGCTTTTACTTCTTTTAGGATGAGCTCTTTTTCCTTTCTCATTGTAGGCTGTATGGGACAGTACAGCTACTGCTGGGTTTTATTTGTTCAGAAGCTGATGAAATTACCCCTTCCATCACCTCTGATGTCATGTGGACTGGTGAGTAGGTTACTGCTGGCAGCCTGATACAGTTTCTTTGTGCCAGCAGTGTGTCTCCAATGCTTTGTTCTTAGCCATTGTAATTGTTCTCTTAGCTTGTTTGTTAGTCAACAAGTATTTTTTCTTAGTCTAGTTCATCTTTCTATCTCCCACTTTCACTCCTTCTTTCTTATAATAACTTCCTGGACTTCTGCATAACACCAGCACCTTTCTTTATGTACCTTATTTCCATACTTGGCTTGGCTGCTTATCAATTAGATAGTCTTTATGTACGCTTTTTTGGGACACTGCCATCCTTTTTCAACTCAACTAATTTCCACTTTTTCTGAGGTGCTTGTGCCCTTAATATTTCCTTGTGGTTTTACTCCAGTCAGATTCCAGGTCTTCAGCTTAGTCTCTGTTGACCTAGGAGCCTTCTCTGAGTACTACTTGAAACTGATTGTGGCAACCAAGGGTTTGTATTGTATGCAGATTGTTCCACTGGAGATGACTTTGTAATCACGATTTCTACCACAGTACTCTTTCCTTACAAGGAGGAAGTCAACATCAGTGGCAATGGTGACCATTCTTGTATGTAATTATTTGACTGTCGCTCTCTCTTGCTCTACCATAAATTGGTCACTATCAATCCATTTGTTAGGAGTCTAGAATGGCCTATATCAATCCACTGGTCACTATCAATTTGTTAGACAGGAGTCTAGAATGTCCTTTCCTATATTCTTGTTACCCCACCCATATGAACCTAGGCAATCCTAATATACTGTTCTGTTTATCCTGATATAAGTATTTGGGTTCCCCCATCATTATCACCAACTCCTGTTGTCCTACAAATGCTGCCTGAATATTCTCTTTTACTTAGCATCACAACCCTGCTGTGAGGCATAGTCTGAGATTATGAATACTGCCCTGTCATTACACTTGAGTCTGATTGCCATGAGTCTATTAATAATTCTGATGGCATCCCTCACTGTCTTCAGAAGAATATCCTTCAGCATTTATTGCCTCTCCCCTTCAGGAGTAGTAGAATCTGGTTCCATGGGGTGGTGCTAGGGGAGGCACTTAGGAGCTTACCCCCCCAATGAAGGTGTGTGCCCTGTGAGTGGCCCAGTCCCTGGAATACTAACAAAAGTGAAATGCTAAAATAATAAAAATACTCAACTCTTTCGGCTGAGCACATACCAAGAGGGAGTGCATTCTTACATGAGTGCATGCATGGTTAACTCTTTAGTACATGAAAATGCATTCGGTCATGGAATGATATGGGTCTTTTGAGGACATGTCATGGGATGGTGTGCATGGATGGTATACTTTTTGAATACTCATCACGGGAGGGCATGCATTCTTATGTGAGTGCATGCATAGTTGACTACTGCACGCAAGAGTGTTCTTATGTCATGGGGAGGAGCAGAGCTTTTGAAAGAATAACTTTTGGTTGGGAGATTAAGAGGGGTGTCTATTTCTACATTTTTAAGCAGTCAAAAGGAGTGTCTTTACAAATGTAGTTAGTACATTTATAAGGGTGTGTGTGTGTGTGTGTGTGTGTGTGTGTGTGTGTGTGTGTGTGTGTGTGTGTGTGTGTGTGTGTGTGTGTGTGTGTGTGTGTGTGGTCCCGGTTAGATAGAAGTTTCAGGTTAAGTGACTTACTCAGAGTCATACAGTTGAAGGTAAAAAGAATAAAACCCTGTACCTTTGAGGCAGCTCATTAAAAGCTTGGAACTCACACCAAATGCCAAACTTCCCTTGACATTTTTTCTTTTTTGGTAACTCAATCGTTTCAGTTTGTTAGCTGTCACTGTTTGAAAATACACGTACATGCAACACCTACTGTAGTTCTATTAACCTTTAAGAAAATTCGATTTCTACTATAAGGGGAATGTAAATTAAAACTGAAGGCACATGGGATGACAATGAGAGCAGATAAGACAGTTGTAATGGCAGCAAATGGGGGAATCAGAAGAAGTTGACAAATAAGAAGGGAAAACTGTGGAACAGGTTAAAGCTTCAAGTATCTGGGAGGGGTGACTGAGGAAAAGGGAAGTCTGAATGAGGAAGTGAAAACAAGAATCAGAGAGACTGCAGTCAACTGGCACAGAGTGTCAGGGGTAGTGTAGGACAGAAGAATGCCCAAGAAGCTGAAAAGTTAGGTGTACAAAACAGTTGTGCTACCAGTACTTTTGTATGGTATAGAAACCTAGGCAGTTAAGGCAGAGCAGTTCAGGAAGATAGAGGTGATGGAGATGAACTGCCTGAGCAGGTGGTAGGATGCACACTATGGGACAGATGAAGAAATGCGGACATGAGTAGAAGCCAAAGTAGCCTTGCAATTGCAGAAAAGGTCAAAGAGAACAGATTATGGTGATTTGGACTCATGCGGAAAAGCAAAAGACAATCTAGTGAAGAAGATTTGGTAAAGACAGGAAGAAGGTGAGAGGAAATGAGGCCATATAGCAAACAGGTGGATGGATTGTGTGGGAGAAGACCTGCGATAGTCAGGCATAAGTGTTGAAGAAGGTTGGGCAATGGCATTGAATAGACTGAGATGTTGACAGGACACCCCAACCCTATGTAGAAAATGGAAAAATGAGGTTGGTGATGATGAAGGTATTTGTCTGTCTCTTAAGGCTCTGAACTGTTAATAAATTACTTTCTATAGTCAAAGGTACAGAGTTTGAATCCTCCCACCTCCATTTGCCTACATTATGAGCAAGTTTCCTGGGTCATCCCTGAAAAGGGACACTTTCTTCAGTGGGTTAAAAGCAGATTAAAGAAACAGTATTTAAAATGTGTCCATTTTGGGACATACTCCTTCAATTATCTTTGGCATTGTGCAGATTTCTTGAGCAAAGAAATTGTGAGTAATTTGGTATGTTTGTTCTGTCATTCCAGTATTGCTGTTGATTACAGTCACTAAATAATGTCAGGCATGTGAGTTTCAGAATTTGTGTCTTTCAGAAAATGCATGCTAATGTAAATTTCTAAGTATATAAGACAAAGATTTAAAATCTGTTCTTGATTGTTGGGGATTTTTCTCTGATTCCTGAGCTAAGAGTTTGAGGTGGCATTACTGTTTGCAGTAGGATGTACTGTTTGGTTCTAACAGAAGTGAGCTTAAATACACTTTGTGGTCATTATTTATATATTTGGTCATTCATTTTATTGCAAGCAAACATCTGTATACAGTCTTCCAAGGATATGTAACTGATGGTCACACCTGCGTGTGAGTACATTTGTGTGTGTGTCTGTGTGTGTGTGCTGTATCCCAGATTAGTTATCATGCAAAGGAAGGAAAGGAATATAGTAAAAAGGCACTTTTTCATACAATCAATGTTCTTTGGGTACAATCATTTGTTTTCTTGTTTTATTGACTACTGGCAATGTGATTATTTGTCAGTGAATAAACTGCACAAGAGGTTTACTATTTTAATGTTAATATTTTATCTATGAATGTATTTTTAATTTAACTTGATCAATGATACAGCTGTATGTATTTTATATAACATTTGCAGACAATGTATGATAATCTCTGTTATGTCATGAGACACTGTACACAACTGTGTTTACTTGAGGTGTGGTCTGCTTTGTACATTACTGTTTTAGCAAGTACATCACATCCTCCCTTGTATGTAATCCAGTTTACCCTGTACAGGTAATTATTTTTCTAAAAAATGTATATAATATATTTATATTAATCCTGTTTTTCTACAGTCTACTTAATTTTCATGAAAATTTTAATTGTAATGATAATGGTGGTTTTATCCTCGGATTTCCTCTGAAAATGGATTCTGTCCAGCTGGACTTCAAGATCAAAAAAACAAGCAAATAAATATATAAGATGTTTTTTGGTTTTTGCAGGCACAAGGGTGTAAAATGCACTCTCTTCGGCTACAACAGTTTGGTACTTGGAGCAGATGAGTTAAGGCAATGCAGTGTCAGTGAACTACTTTCTGTAGGGCAACTTTTGATTCTCTCAGTCTTTATTCATCTAGTGAGTCTGACCAAGTAAATTTTGCAGATAGTGGTCCTGAACTGCCCCTGAAAAGAGACACTTATGTCCATTAAGGCATCCGAAGCTGTTAGCAAATGTATTACACATCTGTCTTTTGAATTCCTGTACCCTTCAGACAGCCCCCTAGTTAGTGCTTCATTATATGCTATTTGACTACGAACCTCTCTATGTTTGTTGTAGTTTAGTGGATTGCCAGATGCATTTTCAGTAAATAGGAGTTTCAAAAGAATAGAAGTTTACTGTTGCTCATGCTCTTTGCAGTGTGAGAGAATTTTGTTTTGTTCATTAAATGTCTGTCAGTGTTTTTGTTATAAACATTTCAATACAAATTTTAAATTAAATCCAAATCTCTGTGATCATTGCTAAAGTAAAGAAGAAAACAGTATGTACAATGACAGGTTTTGACACTGTTTTATGGTAACTGAGAAACAGCCAAGGAATAGGATATTGGTCTGGCTTGGGGGGGTCTGGTCAACTACTCTGCTAAGGGTCCATTTAACAGCAATACAGCTCTGCTGTTATTGTTCAGAAAATGCACGAGTATTTAGTCTCATGTGTATCCTCTGTCCTTTGATACTCTATCTTTTATACCAGGAGAAGA
This sequence comes from Protopterus annectens, assembly GCF_019279795.1. NCBI lineage: Eukaryota > Metazoa > Chordata > Ceratodontiformes > Protopteridae > Protopterus > Protopterus annectens. Next base: position 1,777,495,962 of record NC_056739.1, on the reverse strand, counting down.
GGTGACCCAGAAACGCTATCTGGTTAAATGATTTACTCAAACACACGGAAAAGGCAAATGGAGGCAGAAAGAATCAAACCCTGTACTCCTGACTGCAGGAAACAGCTCCTTAAGATTTTAGAGCCTTAATCCTATGTGCTATTTGACAGACCTTCAATTGTGTCTTCATTTTTTTTATCAAACCACTGAGGGTTTAAAATCAGTAAGGTTTTTTAAAGTCCATAAGTAATACCAATATTATTAGTTTCACATGTTGAGAAATTTCATGTTAATGCAAAACCTGTTCTATAAATTTTTTAACTGAATTTGAGTAGTCTGCATTTTACCTGTCTTCAGTTCTGCAGAACATCATTGATTTTGCCTCATTTTTATGTATTGTCTCTCACTAACTTCTTTTCTTCTTGTATATCACAGAGGGTTACTGTCAGTTAATAATGGCAATCATTACAGTTTCATAGTTTTTATTGTTCAGAGAATGCACATCCATGCAATACTTATTGCTCTGTTAACATTTTAAACAATGTGCAGTTGTCTGGCACTTATATTAATGAAAAAAACGTAAAAAACACTAGAGGCCAGCATAGACAGTCCAATATTTTATTGGGAAGTTTACACAGATAAATCACCAAACAGGACATACAAATGTCCAATGATTCTTCAAAAAATCCAAACCGGTTTCGGCAAAATGCCTTCTTCAGTGAAAAGTAAATAATCAAATAAGATCCAAATCATGAATATTTATAGCATACACCAGCCAATGACAAATAGTGGTATAATCCAACCCCTTCACATATAAAAATACTGGTTGAATTACATATATTAGTTTATACCACTGAAAAATTAAGAATGACTAATAAGCAAATATATATATATATATATATATATATTTTAGTTAACACAGAGTGTAAGAATAAATGGGCTTGTTGGAAAATAGTAAACCTATGCAAAACATAATTTACTATATGATACAGAATAGTTCAAGTAACATATGAATAATAAAGACAAACTTGCATGGCAAAGATACATATCAATACACATCCAAGGAGTTAATGCAAATTTGTAAACCATTCTAAAAAATTATATTAGTAAACAAAATTGCAATATATTAATAACATATATTATTTAGACATACCGTGTACTACCCAGAGTATATAGATATAAAAAATAAATAATAAATCAAATTTGCCTAATAGCATAATACCAAAAGTGAACCAATCTTACAGTATTCAATCATAATTTAAGTTATTCTTGTTATATTGGAATAATATATTTAAGCAGCACAGAACTACAAAAGTGTCATATTGACCTATGGAGCATATACAGAGTGAATAAATTCATATATACTTCTCATAAATGGTCATTCAAACCTGGAGGAAACATAGCTCCAAGATGAATAATCCAGTATTTCTCCTTATGACTAAGTATATTCTGCCACCCTTGTTGATTGCTCCTGTCACCGGTTATTCTGTCAATGACCGTGAACATAAATTTGGCTGTAGGATGTTTAATGGTGTGTTGATATAAAGCATTGGTTGGCTTTTTATTACGAATGTCACTCCTGTGTTCACCCATTCTGATTCTAAGGGAACGTGCAGTTTTTCCCACATAGAAGGCGGAGCACTGACATGTGGCTAAATATATAACCCAACTACTTGAACAGTTACCAAATATCCTAAGATTATAAACTTTACTAGTATTGGCACTAGTAAACTGCTTAAGCTTGTTCACCTGATTGCATGATACACAGTGACCATTTGTATGTCCTGTTTGGTGATTTATCTGTGTAAACTTCCCAATAAAATATTGGACTATCTATGCTGGCCTCTAGTGTTTTTTACATTTTGGTTTGGCCGCGCATGCCGTACTGGTGAGGCATGGTGTTTGGTTCTATTCGGTTGGTTCTCGCTGTTGGCCTTCAGTCCTAACTATCGGTAGGAGAGGACTCCTTTCCTGGGACATTACATACACCAGTCACTTTGGTTTATTTATTTTTTGTCCATTATCTTGGATATATTTGGATATATTTTTCTTTTTGAACTTTGTGGGACATATGTAAGCGGATTACGCTGCTTTGTCTACTTTGACAACGAAGTGTGGGCAGCTTTATTTTCAAGTACTGTGTATTTTTCAAGTCATCCATGATAGAAGAATACAAATTGTTGACTGGTAACTACTTTGTATGGATATATAAGGCGGCGAACATGGCTATGATGTACTAAGGGACTGGTTGGACTTATTTGCGATTTGAAATTGTTATATTGAATTCAGAAGTACTTCCTAACGCTAACGTTAACGAAGGCCTGTGTTTGTTTATGTGAGCGGATTACGCTGTTTTGTCTGCTTTGACTACGGAGTGTGGGCAGCTTTATTTTCAGGTACTGTGTTTTTCTTAAGTCATCCATGATAGAAGAATACAAATTGTTGACTGGTAACCACTTCGAATGGATATATAAGGCGGCGAACATGGCTATGATGTATTAAGGGACTGGTTGGACTTATTTGCGATTTGGAACTGTTACATTGAATTCAGAAGCACTTCCTAACGTTAACATTAATGAAAGCCTGTGTTTGTTTGGGAAAGATGTTTATTGGTCCTCATTCTATTAGTATTTATTTTTGTTTATTATCCATTAGGATTTTGGACTTTCATGTTGTTTACAGACTTTTTTTGGACATTTGTAGGTCTTTTTGATTATTGTTCATATTCTGTCCTAAACCTGGGTTTAGATTATAATATTACAACTCATTTAAACTATATGTGGGGTTTTGTGGAACTCTGAATAGACTACTGTTAGGCAGAGTGGCGATCAGTATCCAAATTACATAATTATGTTTTCATTCTACTGATAAGTGTTTTAATTATTTAAAGTATGCAATGTTTTCCACTCTAATTGTATGATTCATTCTATTTAAATATAAGAACATACTTTCGAAAGTTGGTGAATGAAACAAGTCATGTGTTTACCATTTAGGTGCAGTTCCAGATACGATTGGTGGGGTATTGCTTTCTATAATATATTTGGTTAATTATGAGTTATTGGCTCTATTATTCAGGGAGAAACATGACTGTTAGCAAGTCATTGACTTTGGTAAGCCCTTATTATTGAAGGCAACAATATTATCCTATTTTTATGTTTGTTTTTGGTTATCAAATATACTAATGGGACTTTCATGTTAATTGAATATTATGCTATTATAGTCAACATAACAGAATAGCCTGTTGTAATATTGACAGTTTCACATATTATATTATCATTTTTTGTGTGCTCATTTGTGAGGTAACCTTAATGAACAACAAGTAAGCACTTATACAGGGCTAGATAACCTTGTCATGATTATTTATGATGTATGCTAGTGATTTCTGTAGTTATAAATACATCTGATTTAACTAAACAACAGGCATATTAGAATAGAATCCTTAGTGACTGTTCAATGATTGTTGTTAACTTTTGATATGAAGTGTTGACATTACTAATCCGGACTTTTAAAGGATTAATGCATCCCATTACTGTTTTTTATACTGATGTTATGCTCACATGGAAGGATGCCCCATTGATACACATTTATGTTTTCTTTTATGTGAAAGGGGACAGTTGGCTGTGTATTGTATATGTCACATTTAGAAGTGCTGGTTTGGTTTATTATTTACTGAACAGTTCCACTTTGAAATAGTTATTATTTATTTTTCTCAACAGTTGTATATTATAGGCTTTTTTGCCACTGGTTATTTCTGGTCCTGCCTCCAGACTCACACTTTATACATCATCTTTATTTGGTCATCACCTTTTCCTTGTTTACTTAGGTTATATTATATATGCTAATTTGGATTTGACATTTCTTCACAAAATTGAGTTTCGGACAATAGGTTCAGCTAATATTGTATTTAATAACTTTCTTGAGGATGGATTTGGACAATATTCTGGAGGGGTTGTGTGCTGATCGAGATGATATTAGAGTATTTGGAGTGGATTCAGTCTCAAGCAACAGCCATAGCCAGCAAAATATCAATACAATTGATAGATGTCAACTAGCTTTTCAAAATTTGGAGAAGGGACTTAAAGGACTAAGAGCAAACATATGGCATCTTAGGTTATTTAGGGCCTACTTGCATAAAAACATGGCCCCCCGAGGCCTTCGTATCAGGCTTCGACCGATGGTCAGCAGATCTGAACAGAGGTTGACCACTGAATGGAATCAAGCATTACAGGATAGTTCCATGAGCTTTGCAATGATTTTGACTTCCTATTATGAAAGGGCTATAGACATCAATATATCTAAAGTTAAAAACTTGAGTGCTGAATGTAAAAAATTCAACTCATCAACAATTTACCAAAATTTGGTGACCAAGCTGTCCGAAGAACTTACTACATATGACCAAGTAACCAAGGAAAGGAAAATTAAAAAATGTAATCGGGATGTCATGGATTATAGTAGAGGACATCCCTTTGAAACCCAAAGATCAGTGAGATTTCAGGATTCTATTACTGGAACCACTAGGGGTAGGACCAGAAAAAGACCGAGATCTATTCTGAAACATAATGATAAGCCTTATACCAGCACTTCAGGAGAGGAGTCCTCATATACTGATAGTGAAGGGGTACCTGTATCTGACTCACCTATTAAGAAAAAAACTAATGTTAATATCCCTTTAGGTGAGGCAGAAAATATCGAGGGGGTCATAAACACCCCAATCGGAACAGGTTCAGAATCAATGGAAGGACTGATCCAAATTTTGTTGAAAGAATAGAAACAAGGAATAATAATGTTTTGAATTTATCTGACACAATGCTAACTGATGACCAACAGAATCTTCTTAATAAAGGATTGGAATTTGTACCCAGTTTCTTTTGTGATCAATATAAAACTGCATTGGATGTTTTGGACTTTTGTCGTGGTCTTAACTTGAAAATATTTTTTTCAGAGCAAAATACAGCTAATACTCAAAGATCTGCTGAATTTAGATTTCAGAAGTCACTTTTTCAACCGCCCATGAATAGACATGTCACTACATTTCAACAAGCAGTACTCAGAGACTTGCATTTTCCCCATTTTGAATCACATATTTTACAAGAGAACGTTAAGTTGTCTGAGAAGGAAGCCCTAAAGGAACTTAAAGATAACTATAACATTGCTATACTCCCAGCAGATAAGGGAGGAGCAGTAGTTATATTAAATATGGATTATTATATTCAGGAGGGCCTCAGACAACTATCTGATAGTAAATGTTATATGTATATGGGAATTGATCCTACACCAAATATCAAAATGGAAATTGATGCTTTTCTTAATACAGCAGTGGAGGAGGGTATTATCACTCGGAATACTGCACAACACCTTACAGTAGCAGATCCTTCCAAGCAAATATTATATTTACTTCCGAAAATACACAAATCTATTACTAGACCACCAGGCAGGCCAATAGTGTCAGGTAACGGTTCACTTACTGAACCATTGTCAGTGTTCCTAACTCAACAACTTAAACCACTACTCAAATGGGTCAGAGCTAGAATACAAGACACCACGCAATTTTTACAAATTATACAAGACACACAACTGGAGCCTCATTGGCTCATGTGCACACTAGATGTTAAGTCCCTTTACACCAGCATCCCGCATTGGGCAGGCCAGCAGGCATTACAATATTGGTTGGAAAGAGCAGATCTGTACCCACTTGGGTTTAACACACTTATTATTTGCATGATCGAACATGTACTTGGCAAAAATGTTTTTTACATTCGGGGGGGTGTTATTGGCAACTCCAAGGGACGGCCATGGGGGCATCCTTTGCCCCTATCTATGCGGATCTATTTATGACCTACCTTGAGGAATGCCTGATATACAACCCCTTACATAACATCTATCTGGTTGAAACTGATATCTGGCGGAGATATCTGGACGATTGTTGGATGGTGTGGCGTGCTGATTCTACATATCTAAAGGAATTTGTGGAATATCTAAATAGTAACATCTGGGGAATTGAGTTTACTGTTACATTCAACACTCATAATATTGACTTTTTGGATGTTACAATATATCGGAATCCCGATCATACTTTGAGCACTAAAATTAATTGCAAATATCCACAATACAATACATTACTCCATGCATCTAGTATGCATCCACGCCACACCATCCGGAATATTACTAAATTTCAATTCCTTAGAATCAAACGTATTAGTTCTTCTGCATCTGATTTTCAAGATGCTAAAAAAGACTTGGAAAACAGATTTTTAGAAAGGGGATATCATCCGTTTGATATCGTTTCAGCCAGTGCATGGTCAGGCAAACAGGATAGGGAGGCACTGCTTCAATATAAGGAGCGCATTCGAACATCACAGGAGTCTACTTTAAGATTTGTAACCACATTCGGAAGGAACCATCAGGTCATTAGAGATATCTTGGATGCAAATTGGAACATTCTGTTAGCTAACAACTACCTTCGTAATGTCTTAGGAACTAGGTGCCAATTTTCATATAGACGGGGTAGAACCCTTGGATCGTTATTTTCTGATTACAAACACAAGGAAAGCGAAGGGGCTAAATATAAACAACTTACAATGACAGGTGATGAATTATTAGGAAACTTCCCTTGTGGTCACTGTATATCATGCAATCAGGTGAACAAGCTTAAGCAGTTTACTAGTGCCAATACTAGTAAAGTTTATAATCTTAGGATATTTGGTAACTGTTCAAGTAGTTGGGTTATATATTTAGCCACATGTCAGTGCTCCACCTTCTATGTGGGAAAAACTGCACGTTCCCTTAGAATCAGAATGGGTGAACATAGGAGTGACATTCCTAATAAAAAAACAACCAATGCCCTATATCAACACACGATTAAACATCCTACAGCCAAATTTATGTTCACTGTCATTGACAGAATAACCGCTGACAGGAGCAATCAACAAGGGTGGCAGAATATACTTAGTCATAAGGAGAAATACTGGATAATTCATCTTGGAGCTATGTTTCCTCCAGGTTTGAATGACCATTTATGAGAAGTATATATGAATTTATTCACTCTGTATATGCTCCGTAGGTCAATATGACACTTTTGAAGTTCTGTGCTGCTTAAATATATTATTCCAATATAACAAGAATAACTTAAATTATGATTGAATACCGTAAGATTGGTTCACTTTTGGTATTAGGCAAATTTGATTTATTATTTATTTTTTATGTCTATATACTCTGGGTAGTACACGGTATGTCTAGATAATATATGTTATTAATATATTGCTTTACTAATATAATTTTTTAGAATGGTTTACAATTTTGCATTAACTCTTTGGATGTGTATTGATATGTATCTTTGCCATGCAAGTTTGTCTTTATTATTCATATGTTACCTGAACTATTCTGTATCATATAGTAAATTATGTTTTACATATGTTTACTATTTTCCAACAAGCCCATTTATTCCTACACTCTGTGTTAACTAAAAAATATATATATTTGCTTATTAGTCATTCTTAATTTTTCAGTGGTATAAAATAATATATATAATTCAACCAGTATTTTCATATGTGAAGGGGTTGGATTATACCACTATTTGTCATTGGCTGGTGTATGCTATAAATATTCATGATTTGGATCTTATTTGATTCTTTACTTTTCACTGAAGAAGGCATTTTGCCGAAACTCGTTTGGATTTTTTGAAGAATCATTGGACATTTGTATGTCCTGTTTGGTGATTTATCTGTGTAAACTTCCCAATAAAATATTGGACTGTCTATGCTGGCCTCTAGTGTTTTTTTACGTTTTGGTTTGGCCAAGCATGCCGTACTGGCGAGGCGTGTTGTTTGGTACTTATATTAATGAACCACTTCCTGTAGTCAAAGGTGCAGGGTTTGAATCCCATCACCCCCATTTGACTACTTTGTGACTTTTAGCAAGTCACTTAACCTGACAGTGCTTCCAGATCACCTGATAAGGGACACTCTTCCCCTTTGGGTTTACCTGGTTAACAACCACATAAAAATTGTCCCACATTACTTTTGGCTTTGTCCTGAATTCTTGAGCAAAGAAATTGAGAGACATTTTGGTCTGTTCATTTTAAAATTTGTGCTTGCTGGCAAATTGTTGCAGATTGTGGTCACTAAACAATGGATGGTATGTGTCCGTCAGATTTTGTATCCTTCAGAAATTGCTTAATAATGCTTGGTATTTAATCAACACTCTAAGTATGCAATATAAATATTTAAAAGCTGTCACTGATTTTGTTCATTGTTTCTGATTCTTGAGCACAGACATTGAGAGGGCAGAGGGGATTTTAAGTGTATGCTTCGGATGTCAGCAAAGTGAGATACATTTTTGGGCCATTATTTATGAATTTATTTATTCAGTTATCTCAAGCAAATGGCTGACATATACATTTATACAAGTAGCTGCAGTTGATGTGTGTGTGTGTGTGGGGGGGGGGGGGGCTGGATTTTTTCAGCTTATCTTCCAGATTTTAACGTTTGAAGAGCTGGGTATGTGGTTAAACACAATATATTACAGCTGCTGTATAACTATTTTATCTTATAAACAGCGTAAAAGGAAATTTTGCATTGTAACCAAGTGACTCTTTCGGCAAGCAAAGACAAACACGGGGTCAAAAAAGATCTTTTTGTAAGAATAAAGTCTACAGTTTAACCAAGATTTAAACTTCCTTCTGAGTTGTTAGTAAATATGTCATGTTTTACTCTGTTCCACATCATGCAAAACTGGGTAGGTTAACGCATTTTGAAAACAGAAGGATGCCTATGGATGTAGTTTCTTTAATTCTTTTGCTTATGAATGGTATGGTATTTATGAAGATGGAAGCCTGTTCTTACCTGTATTGCTGGACTGAATGATGATAACTAGAGTTGACTGTTTTTTTCTTTTTTTTGTGGGGGGGGGGGTGCTTGGCTTGCCCATCTGGGCAGTGGGTTTTTGCAACTTGAGTTGTTTCTCCCAAGATTCTCTAATGGTTGAAGAACTGGGAATAAGGTAAAATGAGCATAAAATAACATTTTAAACATAATGTGAGCTTCCTCCCTAATTTTTAGCAAATGTTCCTCCACATTTTGACCATTTGTTCCACCATATGACAGTTCAGGGTTCCACATTTAGGAAATGGAAAGTTAACTGTGGCTGCAGTTTCTTTAATTCTTTTGCTTGCTGGTGCTATGGGTGTTGTGGTAATGTCAAATCATACTAAACTGTCTGAAAATGAAGGAGCCTCAGCTTAAGACAAATAATTTTAATTATCTCATTCTTTAAAACTGTAAGTTGTTAATGTCTTCTCCTAAGATTTGTTCATTGACAGTTATAACATTCAAAAATTAATAACTGTGTCATTTAAAACCCCACATATCCAGGAAAGTATTCAAATCCTAGAATGGGTTATTGATACCAGACATTCACTTCTGAATGATGCCCATACCTTTCAGCTCTTCTATTTTTGCAAAATATCCCTGATTTTGTTTCAAATGCTTGTCCTGTTCCTCATAACAATTTTGATTTTCTGGTAAATTGCTTATGATTGCAGATAGTCAATAAAGCCAGTCATCAAAGATTTCTGCTTCTTATTATTAAAAAAAATGCATATCAAAATGCATGCAAAACATGTTGTTCCATTTTATTTTCCCCCACCATTATTTTTGGCTTTTACCAAAATTCTTCAGTAAATATGTTAGAGGCTTCAGATCTGAATGACTTCTACTGGGGCTATTTTTTAGCAAACCAGAAGCAGACTGCTAGACTATTAATGTTGTTGCATTTACTGGGTTCCTAGAACATTTAGATTGTGGAACACCTAAACATCGACACCTAAATGTCGAACGCTGAAAACCGCAAATGGCCAATTACGCAAATTTTTTTCCCAGGGAAAAAATTTGCTTGGCCGTCATCGGGGATTTGCCCTTTTCCCCAAAGTAGAGCAATCTCGGAGTTGGTATATTTAGTGAGGGTGTGTGTGGGGGTACAACCCCCCACATCAGGAGGTGTGGGGGGTGAAGCCCTCCACTTGGTTAGGGTTTTAAAGTTTGTTTCTTTTTTTTGGCCAAGTGAATTGTTTCACGAGGAAAAAATTTGCGTAATTGGCCATTCGCTGTTTTCAGAGTTTGACATTTAGGTGTCGACATTTAGGCATTCGACAATCTAAATGTTCGACATTATAATATAGATTCCATTTACTTGGTACAGGTTTTTTGTCTTTATCGGTGCTGTTTTTCTTGGAGGGGGTCTGGAAAACTAACATGTTTGTTTAAAGTCTCAGTAGATAAATAGGTAGCACATTTGGCGTAGAAGGATGTGGATTCTGTTTCCACACCAGGTACTTGGATTAATTTTCCAAAACATGACACTGCAGTGCAGCATGGGGGTGTTACACTCCAGGGTATCCCATTATTTGGATGCAACATTAAACTGAAGCCCCATCTGCTTGAGTTGGTGGTAGTGCAGGTGGATATAAAAGATCTCACCGCACTTATCAAAATAAGTAGGGATGCTTTACTAACATTTATGTCCATTTTATACTACATTAAAAAACTTTAAGTAAATTATTTACACACATTTTTTACATTGATATCGAAAATTATTTACAATCAACACACACACACACACACACACACACAATAACAAACAATTCTGTTTCTTTCTTTTTTTCTTTTACATTTACCTACAAACCCCCCACCCTTTATTCCTCAACCAACTTATTTTTATCTAATATAACAACCTCTTTCATTTTCATGTAATATAACAAATTGTCACATCTTTTTTTTCACAGCACCCATGCTGCCACAAACAGTACTTCATTCCATTTATCAATGTCACATATCTTTACATCATCATACTTCCCAATGTCCTGGCTAAATTTCCCTTCATAAGTGGGAATATTGCTTCAGGTCTCCCTTGGAAAGAGGCCAAAGGCTTAATAGGACTAACCCAGTCAATAAAAAGTAAAAATAAATAAATTATAGTTGCCAGTATATCACTTATTTAATTATCTTTGTAGTCAAGGAAAAAAATACATAAATAAATAAACTACAGTTTCCATTATATCTCAGGTATTTCATTATATCTTTCTACTCTATTTTAATGCATCAGAATCATCCCATGGATATGATTATTATATATCAATGGACCTGTCACTGTAAAGTGATCTTAGAGTTATTTTTCCTTGAATCAACTTCAAGTACACTTTATATGAATCAAGCTAGAAATAAGGAAGTCTTTTTTTTTTTTTTTTTTAATTTTCATGACTAGAATGGCAGTAGCGTGAGTCGCAGGCATCTTGCACAGCTTCTGGAACCAGTTTTCATTTTCATGTTTTTGCTTAAATTACTCTGATTTGTGTTGTCAGTGCAGCTCTTACCTTTTAATAAGAGTTGTAAATGCTCAACAAAAGAAACTAGCTAAACATGTTTAAGGCTTCCATTTTGTAGTCGAAGAGCTGACAAATCCTCATTCTTTCTGGGGTGTCAAAACTATCACTGTAATCCAAAAGCTGTTAACCGAACACTCTTGCTTATAATTCAAAGAACTTTTAATAGAAATTTAAACTACGTTTGCTATTTACCAGTGTCACCAGTGGGAAAATATGTGTCTTATTTTGAGTGTTGGTGAAATGTTCTCTATTCATTTAAAAATATTTTCCTTACAATGTGACATAGAAAAAAATAAATCCGATTTTTGTTCTTGAATTTTGGTTAATTATATTTGTTCCCTTTCTACTGAGGCAGAAATGTCTTTGTGCATGATGTTTTCCCCTCCTCTGATGTATTGATAGATATACCCTTGACTTGTTACACTATAGAGTACCAATAGTTCATCCAAACCATAATCCATGAGTATGAGAAATTGCTAGTTTTTCTGTGTTGTGAACTTTGACAGGATTTGTAAGATTATGGCATTTTAGGGAAAAGGTCTTTCATTTTTAACAGCAGATTATGGGTGAGTTATTACTCAGTATTGTATTCTATACTTTATTGGGTATGTTGTTTTTTTCCAAATGTCCTATGTGCCCCATGAGATAGCTACTGTGCACCTATTCTGCCTAGGCAAGAAAAGTAACCTAGAGCCATCAGTGTCTAAATTCCATGTCAAGTGGCTTTACAGTACTGTCCCTCCACCTTGTCTTCAAAATACACAGGCTGCCCAGTCTCCTGCTTACCGAGCTGTGTCCTATCAGTTGACCTATATTTCATTTAGCAATCCTTAGTTCATATTTTGCAATTTAATTGGTCTGACATCCAGCTTTCGCTCAATAGACCTATCCCAGCTAATTGATGCTGGGCAACTGGCCACTGGCTGTCCAGAATTTTACTGGTCCCTGATTGCTGGGCTTTATAGGGGGAATGCACTGGCCAATACAGGCACACAGACCTCTCCCACCATCAGCATGTGTCCTTGGCATAGCTCAGGTCCTCAAATCACTTATCAAATGGATAAATACCCATGCTCATATTTTAGTGAAATTAGTCAATATGAATGAATCACCTTGAGACAATTTTTGCACCACTGACTGGATAGCAGTTAGCCCAGACAAAGCATGCAGTTCTGTAATACATGCCTTATCTAGAAGGATGTTGTAAAATACAAATGATGCCTAATGTGGTCGGTCTACACTACACATCTCTTTCCCCAACAGGCACCACTTAGAATTTTGTGCTGCTGACCATGACTGCATTTCATTTTGGGTGAGTTGTAGAAACACCCAGCATGTTTTGGGAAGGAATCCCACAGACATACAAGGAGAACATACAAACCCCAAACAGGAGCTGGATGGCAGTGAGGATCACACCCTGTACCTTGTGCTTCAGAGGAGAAGAAATTAGCCATTATACCAAGCATGTCTGTATGTAGCCACATACCAAAAACAAAGAAAAAATATGAAGAAAACAAAACTTCAACATTTTACTGAGGCACCCTGATCATTATGACACCCAAGTATGTCTCTATGTAGCCACACACCAAAAACAAAGAAAAAATATGAAGAAAACAAAATTTCAGTATTTTACTGAGGCACCCTGATCATTATGACACCCAGGGTGTAAAGACACAGAGGTCAGAAACAACTTGTTTAAAGTTTTCACAACAGTACCTACTTTAGTAACCTTCATCCAGACTGTGCAAGTCTTAATGGCTAGGCTATCTGGCTTAAGGTGACAAATGTGACTACACCTCTTGGAATTAGTGGATGGTGCAGAAGATGGTGATATAAGTAATGATACATAGCACTCTCAAAAGAATCAGGGTCTATATCATATGAGTGAATCGCACAAATTGCGAACGCTCATAATATCAAACGTACCAGACCTCGAACGTCGTATTGTGGGGGGCTGCGCCCTCCCCCGCGCTAAATATATATTCCAACTCCGAGATCGCACTACAGTGAGGAAAGGGCAAATATCCCATTCTTCACTGTACCTCAATCTCAGAAAAAGCACTTTGAGGTCCGGTACATTCGGTATTATGAGAAAAAATATTTTATCTTACATATTTTAAAAATATTGTATCTGTCAGAAATGTTATTGACATCATTATGTCTGGCTAAATCCTATAAAGTGCCTTTTGAAGACTGTGTTGTACAATTTTTAGGCAGTTCAAACACACACGTATTTAAGTAAACAAAGTCAGACCATACTTTTAACTATATACATTACATAAAATAAATAGAAGAATTGGTAGCTGGCTGGTAGATCATACCAAATTTACAATCACCCAAATACATTCTTATCCTTAAAAAATATGCAGTGATGTCAATATTCAGTGTAATCCTTGCCCCTCCGCTTCCTCAGTGGGGTCTCCCAGAGTTACATCAGGTGCTACTTTGCATGTCTGCATTATATACAGCTTTACGACTGTTATCTTTTTTCCATCCCCTGCAAATGAGCATCAGATGCCCTAAGTTCCTGTCCTCATTCAATATGTCTACAGCGTCCCTAGGGTCAATCTGACCCTAGTTAGAGGCCAGCCAGGATATCAAAGACACTGGTGCAATGTCATACTGCTTGTCAGGGAATGTGCTCTAACTCCTGTTTCCTTGTTGTAGCCTTGAAAGCTTCTCAGTCAATGCCTTTGGGAGGCACATGGATGCTTTTTACACAAGCATAAACTCTTGACTAAGCAGCTCACTGCTCATGCAGCACACAGCTAGTCAAGCCCGTACGCTGCATATTGCAGGAAACCTTTAGCCTGTCTCCCTCCTCCCAAGATGGGAAAGACGGCATCAGCAGCTCACTCCCATCTTCACTTTGCAGACCTCATTTTGCTAACTGAACACAGGCAGTCTGGGTCACAGTAAGAGCTTTTTCCCTGTGTGCCACAGGGTTGCTTTTGAATGTTTCTTTGAATGCATACAATGTTAAATACTGTGATGCCCAATGTGAATGAAATTGTTGGCTGAGGGATTTATAAAAGTTTCTGCATGCCATTGCCAATGGAATTAATATTTAGAGTATTGAAAGTGTGCAACAATTCAGTACAAAAATTCCCTACTTTTTTCCATCCACATTTCCAAATGGCATGCTTGTCATGTGGATGTTAAGCACTTCAGTCTACACCTTAGCAGGGAAAAAACATGGCATGGTGTAAATATTGTGGCCCTCTATCAGATCAACTGACGTTGTAAGAAAATATCTGATATTAATTGTACTGGATTCAATTAGTAAGACATGAAAAGAGCATGACTAAAGCACTAGAATACATTCCAGGAAACTGAGTTCTGGAATCTAGACAACAGAAGCTGCACTCACAAGGAGACATTTGAAACAGTAATACATGGAGAAGGAGAGCGTCAGAGATAACAGATGTAATACAATCAATGGAGACTACTACTTCTGAAGATGACAGAACGTTTCCACAGAAAAGGTCAGAGGGCATAGCCACTCAATGACAACGTTTATCAGTTAGAGAACAGGATGAAGGCCATCAGCTGTTAATGATCTGCTTTCTGTTGTACAGGGTTTGATTTCCACAGCTTTCATTTGCCTGCTGCGTGACCTTGAGAAAGTTACTTAACCAAAAACTGTTCTGGGGCATTTGAGAAACTGGGCTAGACTCCTCAATGGTCTCCTGGACCATATGCCTTGTAATGACCTATGAACTTAAAAGCCAGTTGTCTTCATGGTAGATGACAGCTCTTCCCTCCATACGGCCAGGAAGATGAGACATTGATTTGTTATTCTCTTCCTCAGTTTCTGCTTCTAAAAAGAAATGGGGAGATGAATGGGATGGCTCAGGGGCAAAAGTAAAGCCACCTCCTCAGAAGTAGAACTGAGGTGGAGGAATCAGATGAAGGAGAAGGGTATCCCCAAATCTGCAGCTCTGAACTTCTGGGATTCTTTTAATGAGGTGGAAGGAGTAGTGAGGACAAGTAGTCCAAAAATGAAATCCAACAATGCCACATCCACAGGTCCAACCAAAGAATAACATCTACAGCCCTCCAAAGTCGACAGACTCTTCAAGACAGAATCAACAAGCAGCACTCTCAAAAGAATCAGGGTCTATATCATATGAGTGAATCGCACACATATTGCGAACGCTCATAATATCGAACGTACTGGACTTCGAACTTCCTATTGGGGGGGGTGCCCCCCACCCCACTAAATATATATTTCAACTCCGAGGCAGCACTACAGCGAGGAAAGGTCAAATATCAAATTCTTCACTGTACCACAATCTCAGAAAAAGCACTTTGAGGTCTGGTACATTCGAAATTATGAACGTTCGCAATTTGTGCAATTCGCCCTTATGATATAGACCCAAGAATCATTTGATACCCAATAGCTGGATCTTATGTCTGCCTTCCACTGTGGAATACAAGCAGAACACTGCTCAGAAATCCTTATGGAAAAAACCTGTACTTGAATATGAATGCCTCAGATAAATCCAAGATGCCTGTAATTGATAGACTGTGGTAGTACAGAGTACTGTTCTGTTTAAACTGAGATCTAAACTCTACCCGGAAGTCTGAATGGAAAGTCGACTCTCTGGTAGATTCAAGTCTAATAACACTAGCTGGAAAGCTGAAGGGGTCAGGAGAAAAGAGTCTTGAACTTGGAAACCTCTCAGGCCAAGATCCAAGAGACGTCATTGTAAAACTGTAAGACTAGCTGTCTCACTCTATTCCCAACTTGGCAAATGAGATGCACTGAGACTGAGTTAGATTTTCAATCCTGAACCTTTATGGGACCCCACAAATTCTGAATATAGTTGGAAAACTGTGTCTTTGTTCATAAAAATCTAGCTTCTTTGATAAGCTAATCTAGTGGTGCAAACATCAAAGAAAATTCAAGATAAATATTAGTGATGCAGATGCTAAGGCTTTGAATAAATGAGGTAGAGTAAATGCTTATCATCAGCATTAATTACATCTTCCACAAAATGTCTCCAGGTTGGATGAACAAAACCAACATTTCACAATTTTGTTGCAGGAAGCATTACATAATCTAGAATATTGCCAAAGGAAGACATCAGTCTTCCGGCACAGTGCTCTCCAACCTTTGTTCACCAAGGACTAGTTTCATGTAAGACAATTTTCCACAAACCAGGAATCGTGCAGGCATAACAAAGCATAATAAAGTGCATAATGTTTATTTATTTGACATTTGTTTACCGGGGAGACTGACTGGACTAGAAGTCCATTTTCAGTCGAGACCTGGGGAACAAAGCTCCAAAGTACAATAAAAAGACAAATGGTAATAATTACCAAAAAAAAAAAGTGTACATTCTGCTTAACAGTATAACACTGATCTACAATGATCTGGAGGTATGTAGATCACAATTAATGGCAGCCTTATTGACTTTCTAAGTTTATAGGAACAATATTTAAAATCTGTCCCTATTATTTGCAGCGCTGTCCAGATTTATTGTGTGAGAGGTAAGTAAACCTAATGCTAACCTTACTGACTTTATCTAAGTTTATAAGAGCAATACTTAAAATCTGTCCCTATTATTTGGCTCTGTCCAGATTTAGTGTGCGAGAGGTTGAGTGGTTTGGTCGAGAGGTATGCAAATCCATTGCTGTTCCCTGGGATCACTTTCACTATACACACACTCACACACACACACACACACACACACACACACACACACACACACACACACACACACACACACACACACACACACACACACACACACACACAAACACAGTCTCCTCTGCTTTCATGCATGCATTCAAACATACAAGATTTATTGTGCGAGAAGTTGAGTGGTTTGGTCAAGAGGTATGCAAACCCATTGCTGCTCCCTGGGATCACTCTCACTACACACACACACATACACACACACACACACACACACACACACACACACACACACACATGCGCGCGCACACACACACACACACACACACACACACACACACAGTATCTTCTGCTTTCATGCATGCATTCAATCACACAAGATCATGCTCACTCTTTCTCAATCTCTCACACACTGTCTCTTTTGCCTTCATGCATGCATTTACTCACACAAGATCATTCTCACTCTCTCACAATCTCACACACAGTCTCTTTTGCTTTCGTGCAAGTACTCATACAAGATCGTTCTCACTCTCTCTTGATCTCTCACACACATTCTCTTTCACTTTCATGCATGCATTCACTCACACAAGATCATTCTCACTCTCTCTTGATCTCACACACAGTATCTTTTGCTTTCATGTACACTGTGATGACCCTCCACTGGACCAGTAATCAAGGAATCTCAATCCTCACCACTGGCAACAGTTGGGGATTTACACTGGGAGGATAAAAGATACACACAGAGTATTTCCAGATGCAGCTCTCTGCATCAAGTGCAATTTTCCTTAGGAGAACACAAAGACCCCAGTCAGTCCAGGGCTGGTTTCTGCCTCTTTCTCCTGATGCCCAATAAGACTCCGTACTGGTACAGCTATACAGTTGAGATCTCAGCTGAGTGATAAAGCCAAGACCTACCAGCACCCTCTCTGTACAACCAGTGCCTTGTATCCCTGCCCAACTAGCTGATACCCATACTCTTTGAGGTTTGATTTACACACACACACACACACACACACACACACACACACACACACACACACACACACACACACACACACACACACACACACACACACACACACACACACACACACACACACACACACACACACACACGTTTACTAGCTATGCCCCCTTCTGCTCAGACTATAAAGTAGTTACCACTGCCAGCAATCAACTCCTTATCAGCTACCTTAAGGCTCTTAACAAAGGGTGTCCAATCTTACTGTGTAATATTAATATTAGTACAAATGGTAGTTTGACCAAGAAGACGGATGTTGAGTGACCCACACAATGTCACCAAATAAATATGCAAGTACTCTCAAAACATAGATATGTCTTACAAAGATCAGCCAAAGTGAAAGGTTTAAATACATTTAATAATAAATAATAAAAGAACAAGAAAATACCAGAGGTGACCCCCTCGCTGGTTATATCTGACCATAAACAAATCACTTTAGATATCCACATTCCGCCCCCACCCCTGGACAAGGAAACCACTGTGAAAAACTTTTCAAAAGCAAACTTCACATTATTTACGACGGAGGTGGAAAGTTTCAAAGCCCCCATGCTAAAGGATAATGCTGTCCAAGCTGCAAAATCCTTTACTAATGCATTCTACGGGCAGCTAGAAGAATGCATGGATCGCACTATCCCAAGCAAAACCAAGACTCACTCCTCCAAGAAAAGGAAACCAGTCTGGTGGACCCCTGCCATAAATAAGCTAAACAATAGAAGGAGGAAACTAGTACAGAAAAGAGTAAAATCCCAAGAAGGGAAGATATCCCTGATCAGTATCAGCAAGAAACTACAATCCCTCATAAAATCGTCCAAGATGAGCTTTGAAAGAAAACTTGCCAAGGACTCCAAAGATAACCACAAGGCATTCTTTAGCTATGTCAAGAATCTAAGTGGCAATGCTCAGATCTGCTCGGAGTTAATGCAGAATGGCACAAAATACACTGAATCAACCGATATATTGCCAACATCCTGGCAGACCGGTTCAGTGCAAACTTCACCCCCTTCTCACCCCCCAAAAGGGCCCATAATAATACCAGAAGAATGTAGAGCCCCTGAAATCAGAGACACTCAGGTTACAATAGCCCTCTCCAAAGCCAAAAACACAGCATCAATGGGACCGGACGGTATCCCAGGCTGCGTCCTACACAAGCTCAAAGACGAACTAACCCTTCACCTAAACACACGGTTCAAACTCAGCCTCTCCACAGGCTACGTACCCATAGAGTGGTGCACAGCAATGGTTATTCCGCTCCACAAAGGTGGAGCCACAACAGACCCTGGGAACTATCACCCTATAAACCTGACTAGCTTGGTCTGCAAGGCTATGGAGCACATCATCATGGAACTCATTAACAGAGACATTGGGAACCTCCAAACACTGGACCCTACCATTTCGGCTTTGTTAAGGGCAGATCATGCCTCCTAAACCTGGTGGACTTCTTTGAGACAGTTACCAATGCTATAGATGAGGGAAAGGTGGTACACACAGCCTACCTATCGCAAAGGCCTTCAACACCATTCCCCATTCTGGTATTATAGTCAAGCTCACCAGCCTGAACATAAACCCCTATGTCACAAGATGGGTTGCCAATTGGCTCATGGACAGAACCCACATGGTGAGAGTTGTGGGAGCTAAGTCTGACTCTAAACCGGTTACAAGTGGCATTCCCCAAGGCTCAGTCCTAGGACCCCTCCTGTTCAGCATATACTTCTCAGAGGTACAGAAAAGCACAGGAGGACTATGGCTGACCAAGTACGTAGACGACTGCAAATTAGGGGCTATAATTGATTCACCGGCTGACACAGACATCCTGCAAAAGGGTGTCACTGAGAAGGATACCTGGTGTCAAAATCATGGCTTCAAGCTAAATGCCAAAAAGTGCATAGTTATTCCCCTTGGAAATAACAAAGTACCTACAAACTACCACATAGGTGGTAGTCCCCTAAATACAGAAAACGTAATAAGGGATCTGGGGACCCAAGTAGACAGCAATCTCTCTTTTGATAATCACATTGCCAAAGTGGTTAGAAAATCCTTCTATGTGGCCCACCTAATCACAAAAGGGTTTGCATCCAGATCAAAAGAGGTCACTGTGCCCCTCTACTCATCACTCATCAGACCCATCATAGAGTACAATGCCCCATTTGGGATGTACCTTACAAGACATCTGCAACAGCTGGAAAGACCACAGAAGTAACTCACCAAGAGGATCACTGGCCTCAAACAGATGCCCTATGCAGCTCGACTGAAGAAACTCCAGCTGTACTTGGTTGCATACCGCCTGCTGAGAGGTGATCTCTGCCTGACATACAAGGCCATGTCCAACCCAGAATTGATGGACATGCTCCACCTAAAGAAAACCTTATCCCCTCGAGCCACATGCACTAGGGATCTAAACCTCACCACAACAATAAACAGGATGTGCTGGAAGGATAGATTCCTGTCCCAGAGACTTCCCATGCTTTGGAACAAGATTCCAATCTACATTAGGCAGAGCTCCTCGCTAGCACTCTTCAAGAGAAACCTTGATGAGTGGATGGGAAACAGAAAGTTTACCCCAGGGATCACATCAGTGTCTCTGCTGGACAGAGGCACAGGGAACTAATCTAAGGGGGCGGCGAAAGCCAACACATTCTGGCTAGGCTTATAAATGCCTTCGGGCAGATAGCCTAGTTTCTACCTATGAACCGATACTCAGTATGTAGTCAGTGACATCAGAGTTCAAATCACAGGAAATATTTAAAACAACATTGCAGGACAGTCTCAAATAAATAAAGAAAAAACACCTAAACTATGCTTTACTATATTCCTGACTGAATCTAAGACAATTAGTATACTCTAGTTGAATCTAAGACAATTAGTATACTCTAGTTAACTTACTTAATAAGAGCAAGGCAGATGTTTTGATTAATGGTTCTTGTTGTTGCCAGGTCCAAGACAGAATGCAGAATTCCCTGTCTCTCAAAGACACTTCTCAAATTATTATCTGAAATATTACTACTGAGGCAGCTTGCAGAATGACATCATTTCATGTCATCCGACTCTATCCCAGGTGAAACCCCCACTGCTGGAAGCTAGCAGTATTTAACATCTACCTGTGAAAATACACAGTTCTCAGGTCTTTGGCAGATGCTGAAAGTCATAAAACTAGTAATTAGTTCACTCTGAAGACAATAGAGAAAGCTTCTCATCAAAGACATTATGTTTCTAGTCTAGCCTATAAAGTAATTTAATTTCAGCTATTTTTCTGAAGTTAACCTCCTGTATTACAGTTTCCACTGTTAAAATATATACATTTAAACAGTTACAATAGTGTATGCACATTTCTGTTCTTTTCCAGTAGGGCACACTGTGGTTACATTTAAAGCACAAACACTATAACTTTTTAACACATGTCTGTACAGACCAGTTTGATAGACGCACGGCATACAGTTTTAATACAGTTGTAGCACAAGCATCTTACATAAATCATGTTGATATTCACAAACGATGTATAATTATTTACAAAATTCCAGCTAGATGTGCTGGCAGTATCTCCATTCATCACACTTCTTCCCCCCTTCAAAGACTCAAGATAGTTTTTCAAGTGACCCTTGAGAAATGTCACTTGAGAGGGATGAGCTGACCTGGGAATATATATTCCATACCCTGTCTTGAGATCCCAGATGCCATTACATTGCTGACACCCATTACAGAGTTGCTCTGTTATATCATATGCCTGCAACCCTAGGCTCCACCACTCAGTTTTTTGTTGGTGGCTTGCTGTAGCCATAGATCCCCCTCAGACTACTCCTACCTTCTACTGCAAATAATTATTACTAGGGCCTCCCTATCATCGTAAGGTTTCATCATGTTAACATGGTACAGTTTGTGACCCTGCCTCCTGCTTAGCAGTTCTACCATGCAGTTAACATCAAAGACCTTCCTTTCCACTTTGAAGGGTTCTTCCCAAGCTGCCTGCAGCTTGTTGTGTCTGACAGGAATGAAAACCATAACATGCTGCCCTTCAGCATACGCTCTAGCTCAAGCATTCCTGTCATATCAAACCTTTTTCTGCTATTGGGCTTCTGCCAGATTCTTCTAGGCCAAGTCCATGAGTTCCCTGAGCCTTGTCCTGAGGTTTAGCACATATGCCACAACAGACTCCTTGTGGGATTCACACTCACTCTCCCACTCATCATGAATAAAATCAAGAGGTCTCCTCACCCTATGCCTATACAGGAACTCAAAGGGTGAAAAACCTGTGGATTCTTGGGTCACCTCTCTGTAATCAAACAACAGATGGGGGCAAATATTTAAACTGGTTTGCAAATGCCCATAGCATAGTCTTTAGCATAGAGTTTAACCTCTCCACCAGACCATTAGTCTGGGGATGGTAGGGGGTGGTCTTTAGGTGCTTCACCCCACAGTGCTCCCACAGACAAGCCAGCAGGTCTGACATGAAATTGGCACCTCTGTCAGTCAGTACTTCTTTTGGAAAACCTACCCTGCTTAAAACCTCTAACAATTATTTGCTACCTTTTCTGCCTCAATGGAGGACAGGGTCACTGCCTCGGGGTATTTAGTAGCATAATCTACTGCCATTAGGATATACTTCCTTCCTGTGGAACATGGGGTACTCAGAGGCCCCAAAATATCCATAGTTACCTTTTGAAACAGCTCCTCAATCACACGCAAAGGCATGAAAGGAGCTTTGATCTTGTCTCCTGCCTTGCCTACCTTTTGGCAAAGCTCACAGGTAATGCAGTACCCTGTTACATACCTGGTAATCCCAGGCCAATAAAAGGTCCAAATAATAAATCTCTTTGTATGCTTTATGCCCATATGACCTGCAAAGGGAATATCATGGGCTATGGCTAGAAGTGCCAGACAGTAGGCTCTAGGCATTATCAACTGCTATATTCTCTCACCCTCTAGCCCTCCCTTCAGGGGTCCACTCTCTCTGCAGTAACCCTTTGTCCCAGTATACAGATTTCCCTTTTCCTTGAGAATCAGGCACCTCTCTGAAACTATCTCAACTCTCTCTTTGTAACCCTTCCAAGCTCCTTTCCATAGGAAGTGTGGTATCCTCTGACAGCGGTGCCTCACTGTCAGCCTGGGTACTACTACTCACCTCTGCCCCTGCAGTCACTCTGTCCAAGGGAACATCAGTATGCACCAGCAGCTGTGGCTCACCCTCAATCTCACTACTGCAAGGTAGCTCCTTCCCTGAAGTAGCCACCTCATCAGTCCTAGTGTGCAGTCTGTTTGCCCCCCCCCCCAGGCTACCAGACCCTCATGCCTGTCGCCAAGCCTGACTGCATGTCACTGCATGCGCACAAGGTACTGCATTATCAGAATCATTCCCTATCAGGACATCTACAGGAATATCCTCAAACACACCTATTTGCGTCCTTTTCCACCCTCCTTGTCAAGGTGAAAAAGGAAGCAAATAGGTGTGTTTGAGGATATTCAAACACACCTGTTTGCTTCTTTTTCCACCCTCCCAGTCAACGTGAACCCTAGCCAAAGGTAATTGTAATGGGAACTCTCCTAAAGTTCTGACTGGAGTAGACTGCCCAAGCAAGTAGTGCTCTTCTGTAACCATTGCAGGCTTCACAATGGTTAGGTCAGAGGTTGTCTCTCTCTTAGAAGTGGGCTGCTTCCCATCTCCTAAGATAGAATATAACTTCTTGTGGTAGTTTGGTACTCTTGTTATCTCCAAACAACTTACTGTTGTTATACTGTCATTCCCACTTACTGGGTCTCCCACCCTTTGTTCCCCACCTTGCCTCTGTGGAGATCTATATGCTACATGACCTCACTGGTTACATTTAAAACATTTAACTCTTGATCCCGGATGAGTACCTGAACTAGTGGCTGCCCCTGTGAATGGCGGACTCTGTTGGTGCAGTTTAGGCTGCCCACCATGGGTTCCCTTACACCCATGTGCAACACTGGGTATCCATTTTCTGTGCAGTGATGCCCTGCTTGCTAGGTATATGTCTCCCTTTTCCCCAGCTCATCTGCGGTATTACATTCTCTGTCTGCTAACCAGATTCTCATGTCCACATGCAAAGTGCTAAGGGCTTGTTCCCTCACCAAAACGTCTGCCAGCCGTTCAAAAGTGGAGACCTGACACCCACAGACCTACCTAGGAAAATAAGTGCTTAGTTCAGCAATATATTCATACACACTTTCATCTGCCTTGTGCCTATGTTCATGAAACGTTTTTCTATAAGCTTCAGGTATTAACTTAAAAAACTCTAATAAACAATTTTTAACTGTATTATAATTTAAGCAATCAGTAACAGAAAATTTTGAAACAGCAGTTACAGCTTTACGATGGAGTAAGGGGATCAGGAACTGTACCCAGAGCCCTTGGTCAACATTATACTGTTTACATACCCTTTCAAGCATATGAATAAAACTATCAAAATCCAAAATCAATTCAGACAGAAACATACAGACACACTTTTTTCAGTTTCCTTGACTTTTATTTTACACTTGCTAAACAGTGAAAGCACTGCTTAGCGAGTGTAAAATAACAGCTCTATCGATCTCTCATACACTCACAGTTTCTTCTTTCACACACACGTACATTCTGCTTTCATGCACGCATACGCATTCACACACACACACACACACACACACACACACACACACACACACACACACACACACACAAACACACATACATACACACATTTACTTTTCATTTCACTCCATTCCTGGTGGCCCGAAACCAAATGATCTATGGCCCGGTATCAGTCCACGGCCTGGTGGATGGGGACCAGTGTTTCAACATATACTTCCAGCAGTCAGATGTATGCTATGACATATAATTATGCACTCTTACTGTGGCTCTCACCATGCATCCAAGCAATAAAAGAAAGCATGTCACGTACATGTCTGTATTTTATTCTGGTGTCCAGAAATAGTAAGACAAATAGACTACTGGACTAATAAATACTCTTTTACCAGGCCACATAAGCTAAAATGCAGGAAAATGCAAAGCACAGGATCAAGGGATATCAATCACTTTTGCAACATAAACAGGACTGGTTGGAGGGACAAATATACATCAACAGAGAATACTGCTCCTATGGAACCATCTTCCACTTTGCATAAATCAGAGCACTTTTCTTACTCTATTCTAACAAGGTTTGTAATGACTAGATGAGAAACAATAAATTCACTCCTAGCTTAGCATCCATGCCCTTGTGGAAAGGGGCATCAAATATTGTCCTAACATAACCTTGATCTGCCTGCTCTGGGTTATTTATACACAAAATATAAGGGCTGAAAAACTACCATGGGAATGTAATGTTAGGCTTCTAATGATCCTCACAGATCAACATCTACAAATGTACAATACGTACATATGAACATTAACAATAAATTACACTATATAAAAATGCATACAAATGTGAAAAAATGAGAACATATAAACACATAAATACATATTCAATAGATAGCAAAATTATGAAACAAAAGTGGATGTTATTAGATCCAGTATAAATGCAATGCTAGTGATATAGAGGATGGTTGCCTATCCTGCATCAAAGATTCTATTATGAGTATTATCTATTGCTATGGTGAATACCTCACAAAACTGCATGATGGGTTTAATACCTAAGAATCACTGCTGCAGGAAACATATTGCTCCTTTAAAAGAGTACCAACCAGTGAACTCTATACGATCCACAAAACAACAGACTAAGGCATCCTATGTAGGAACACCAAAGCAAATTCTGCTCTTCCCGTTACTGAAATTAAAGTGATTGGAATGAATGCTTGTGAAGGATTACTTGGGCAATGTGGAGGCTCGATGGTTAAGATTTTTGCTTCACAGCTCCAGGAACCAGGGTTCAATCCTGACCTCTGAGAGTTTCCACTGCATACTCCACTTTCCTACCTCCACTCCACAACATGCTAATCTAGAATGTCTTCTTGGACCAGGGTGTGACTGAAAAAGGTCAAATAGTTCAGTTCACTTACACTTGGCAACCACACCACTGATTGTTAAAGCTTTCTGCTGAACCCTGATCCATCCATTGCTAGATAAGTACTTTACAGTGTTGAATTATGCTATTTATGAAATATAAGTAGTGTTGTTATATTTGTACATTTATTGTAGAGTTTTTGCACTTTAAACTGCATTTTATTGCTGTTGCGTTTTACCACTGAATTTGACTGGTGTACAAAATCCGGATCCATCCAGAGCTGAATATTTGTTTTGGACTTTATCGTGTAATATACTTGTACTGCTTTTAATACTGCATTCTGATCTGTTTAAGAGTGCTTTTGATATTCTGCTTCTGATTTTCTGCATTTCTGTTTGGTTTATTTACTGCACTCTGGGTGACCTCTTGCAGTGTTTTACATTAAGAAGATTCTGGTTTGCAGCCTAGGTGGCATGAGATGGTAGCCAGGTTGCTTCTGAGCTAGAAATCACTGTTTGAACCCCCAAAGTTTGTGTTTCTGATTTGTCAGAAGGCTGGTTTGTTTATTTGAAGACTTTCAGTGCCTATATAAAGTTGTCACACTGCTGATCACACACTGACTGTTAGCACTGCCCTGTATAGACACAGGCATCTAGAACTGAAATTTTCCAAATAAAAACTACACCTGAAATTTCCTCAGTAATTAGCTGCGTAACATACATACCACCACAGAAGCCAATATTTTAGTTAAAGGAGACTCTGTTATGAGACACATAGATGTCCAACTCACCAGGCTGATTAAGGAGGGAGCTATAGTCAGCTGCCCATCAGGGGTTAAGATCTGCCAGGTCATGCACACACACAGGTTACTGAAACTGAAGTACCAGCATGAGTCAGTCACAGGCCATGTATGTGCAAATGACCTGAGTCGTACCATCCTGGACAATTTGAAGAGTGACATAATAGCACTCTCAGATGATATGTCCCTGGCCCTTATCAGCCTAGTATTGAGCAGTATTCTAATTTCACCACAAATGAAGAGAACTGTTGCAAAAAAAGAGTAAAATCCCATGATTGGAGGAACTCCCTGGTCAGCCTCAGTAAGAAGCTGAGATCCGTCATAAAATCCTCCAAAGCTAGTTATGAAAACAAAATCGCCACTGACTCTAAAGACAACCGCAAATCTTTCTATAGCTATGTCAAGAATCTCAATGGCAACACTAAGATCTGCTCTGAGTTACAGCACAATGGCATTAAATATACAGAACCAACTGATATTGCCAACATCCTGGTACATAGGTTCAGTGCTAACTTTACCCCCTCTCATCCCCTAAAGTGCCCATCTCTATACCGGAAGAATGCAAAGTTCCTGTAATCATGGCTGCACAGGTAAAAAACACACTCTCCAAAGCCAAGAACACAGCATCCATGCGACCTGACAACATCCCAGGCTGCGTTCTACATGAACTACAGAACAAACTGGCACCCCACCTAAGTACCATGTTCAATCATAGCCTCACCTCAGGCTATGTGCCCACTGAATGGCACACAGCGGCAGTTATCCCACTCCACAAAGGAGGAACCACCACAGACCCCAGAAACTACTGCCCCATTAGCCTGACGAGCCTGGTCTGCAAGGCTATGGAACGTATCATCAAGGAACTTAAAAACAATGACATTGGTAATCTCCAAACTCTGGACCCCACCCAGTTCGGGTTTGTAAAAGGCAGATCATGTCTTCTAAACCTGATAGACTTCTTTGAAGCAGTCACCAAAGCCGTTGATGAGGGTAAGGTGGTTCACACAGCCTATCTAGATCTCGCCAAGGCTTTCAACACCATCCCCCACTCTGAATTATAGATAAACTCACTAAACTAGTTATACATCTCTATGTCACAAGATGGGTTGCCAACTGGCTCACTGACAGAACCCACACTGTGAAAGTGGCAGACTCCAAATCCAACTTCAGACAAGTGACAAGTGTAGTACCACAGGTTTCAGTCCTGGGTCCTCTCCTGTTTGGTATCTACTTCTCTGAAGTACAGGCTAACACAGAAGGTCTTTGGCTAATGAAGTTCGGAGATGACTGCAAACTAGGAGCCATAATCAAAACTCCAAAAGATGTGGACATCCTACAAAAGGGCCTCGCTGAGACAGATGCCTGGTGTCAAAGCCATGGCCTCAAGCTGAATGCCAAAAAGTGCATTGTCATCCCTTTTGGTAAAAATTCTGTACCCATGAACTACCACATAGGCGGTAATCTACTTAACACCGAAAGTGTGATAAGAGACCTTGGGACACAGGTGGACAGTAGTCTCTCCTTCAATAATCACATCGCCACAGTAGTCAGGAAATCCTTCTATGTGGCACACCTCGTCACAAAAGGTTTCTCATCCAGGAAAAAAGAGGTCATTGTTCCCCTCTACTCATCACTCATTAGATCCATTATAGAGTACAATGCCCCTTTTGATATGTACCTCACAAGACATCTACAACAACTTGAAAGGCCGCAGAAATACCTCACAAAGAGAATTACCGGCCTCAAACAGATGCCCTATGCAGACTGTCTGAAAGAACTGCAGCTTTACTCCATCACTTATCGCCTACTCAGAGGCGATCTCTGCCTAACACACAAAGCTATGTCAAACCCAGAGCTTTTGGACATGCTCCATTTAAAGAAATCCCAATCCCTCCGAGCTACACGCTCTAGGGACCTAAACCCTGTCACCACAATAAACAGAACATGCTGGAGGGATAGATTCCTGTCCCAGAGACTTCCCATACTCTGGAACAAACTACCTATCTATATCAAACAAAGCTCCTCATTAGCACTCTTCAAGAAAAATCTTGATGATTGGATGGGAGATAGGAAATTCACTCCAGGGATCACTTCTGTGGCTCTGCTCAACAGTGGCACAGGAAAATAATTTTCTTGGGTGGCAAAAGCCAGGGTACCTTTTGGCTAGGCTTATATAGGCCCTAGGGCCAATAGCCTAGTACCTACCTATGAACCTATGATGCCACAATATGAATAGAAAATAACTGGCTTGGATTCTGGTATCATTCAAAGAGCTTACTATATTTGTCAGCCTTGGAGGATATGGTTCACAGACCACACTATTTTGCCAGGAACGGTCTGCACCTATCCCCTCCCGGCTTTCAAATATTGGCTAAAACCTTGTCCATGCCATAATGCCTTTTTTAGGCATTGTCAACTTGTTAAATCTTCCAACATAGCAAAACCAACCCAAGAAAATCTGAATGTGTTATTCTCACTACCAGGAGTCTAAACAAGAAATTCCAGTCCCTGCAACATATATTTTCCCTGGAGAATGTAAACATCTGTACAGTTACTGAGACATCATTTAGAGCCACAGAGAGCATCTCAGGAGTGCAGGGCTATAATGTATTTCACACATTTAGACCAATTACCACACAGGAAGGAGCAAAAGGTGGCAGTGTCTTGATTTTCATCAAAAGCAAACATCTCAAGACTTGCTAAACAGTATGACACATTCCAGCTCCTCCATCTCCAAATTACCATAGGCAAAGTTTCATACCACAACCTGGCAATCTATAGGTTCCTCTTTACAACCCAGGAAATTTATTGTTCTTACTAAATGTACTGGAGGCACTCCCCAGTCAACCCAACATCATACTCTTGGCTGACTTTAAATATCCCACTACAACATGGGAATCATACAAAACCACAATTATGTAGGCCCAGAGATTCCTGGATTTTGTTAACACAAACATCCTGGACAAGACAGTCCTCATGCCCCTCTAGGAGTTGACCTGGTCACCACAAACATGGGGGAATGCTGAACCCCCTTAGAGTAATGTACTCATTGGTCAGGTTGGACCATAAATCTTCTTTGAAATAAAGTAAAATCCAAGACTGCAGCAAACCCTGGCAGTTTTAGCAAATATTCTTAGACAAACTTTCTATTATTAAGTGACGTGCTGTCAAAATTCCAAGCCCTCCACACTCTGAGAACATTGCTGTCTCTATGGAGTTGTTCATAGAAACCTTGTACAATCGTGTTAATAGCTGCATTAAGGCAGATGTACTTTTTCTGAAAAAAAAAAACACATGACAAACTCAGAAAACAAGCTACCCTGTTACATGCCAGCATCAACAGGCTGTATAACAAAGGAAAGAAAATCATGGAAAAAATTAGAAGTGCAATCCAAAGCAGGGTACCCCCCCCCCCCCCCCCCACACACACACACACACACACACATAGATCTAAATGAGCAACCTAGGAGACTAATCAAGTCTACCAAAGGTATGTTTGAGATAAAAATAGCCTCCCAGGCCAAGGATAGTCACAAAGCTTTCTTTGACTATGTCTGCAACTTCAAAGGCAATACAAAGCAAAGTGTTGAATTAACTGTAAATGGAGCCACATATATTGAGCCGGAAGATATAGCAAATCTACTGGCCATCAAAATTAGCTCCAGTTTTACCCCCTCTCCCTCTAGACATCCCTCAGAAAATGCCCTCAATAATATCTCCCCCAGCTATCACTAAAGAACAGGTCTTCAATGCACTCTCCATGGCCAAGAACACTGCCTCAAGTGAACTATGATCATATCCTAAGATGCCTCCTTTATAGCATGAAACATGACCTGTCTGTACTACTAGAATCCTTATTTAACCATAGCCTCCAGACAGGTGTTGTGCCAAGTGACTGTACAACTAAAACTATCATCCGTCTGTACAAAGGAGGGTAATCTACAGACCCGGGTAACTACAGAACCATAAGTCTGAATAGTCTCATATGCAAGGCCATGGTAAAAATTAGAATGGAAAAAATAAACAATGACATAGGATACATTCAGTCACTGGATCCAGCCCAGTTTGGTTTCATCAAGGGCAGGTCATGTTTATTTAATCTGGTGGACTTCTTTAAGAAGGTTACTGCAGTAATGAATGAAGGAAAAATAGTGCATTATGCCTAACTTGCCAAAGCTTTTGACGCAATACCACACTCGGGCATTGTTGACAAACTCATGAAATTAGATATAAACTCCTATGTCATTCACTAGATAGCTAGCTGTCTCATAGATAGGACCCAAGAAGTTAGGCTAGGGGAGCCTACCTCCACAAAGATGCCAGTCACTAGTGGAGTCCCTCACCACTCACTGTTGGGGCTGCTGCTTTTTGACATCTATTTTTTTGAGATCAATGCCAACATCAAGGGCCTCTGTCTGACCAAGTTTGCAAACAATACCAAACTGGGTGCAGTCACAAAATCCTCAAATAACACAGATGATCTCCAAGAAGGCCAGACACATAAATAACTGGTGCCAGAGAGACCGTCTAAAATTCATTGCCAAGAAATGTATAATAGTATCGTTTGGGAAGACAGCTACCTCTCAAAACTACAACATTGACAACACACTCCTAACAGTAGACCCAATGGTCAGGGATCTGGCAAAGCAAGTAGAGAGCAACTTGGCCTTTGATCATCATGAGACAACAGTGGTAAGGAAATAATTATATATTGCTCAACTTATAAGCAAGAATATGGCATTTAGTTCTAAGGATATACATTTTCCACTGTACTTGGCCCTCATCAGACCAGTATTACTACCCTTCAGTATGTACCTGACCAGGAATATGCAACAGCAGGAATATTCACAGAGTTCCATAGGTGCATACTAGGCTGATGACTACCAGGGCCCTAACAAGCCTAGCTGTGCAACCCAAATGTGACCTACAAATTTGATTTATATGGGGTGATTTACTTATTGCTTCTGCATATTAACAATATAGGTGCCAGACCAGTGGTGAATTTCCAGTTACCAATCCACTGGTAGAAGCTGTGTTTAAACAGGGATTGGGAGGGTCGGTGTTTTATACGGAGTGAGAAGGCTGTTCTAAAGAGTAGAAATTCTCTGAGAGACATATCAGTCTCTCTAACATGTCCTATTTATTTTCACAAGCAAAATTTAGGTCATTTTATCTAGTAGTTCTTGATGCTGTTTGTTTTGTGAATGTGTACAGGTTCATAAAAACAGGGTCCAGGGATGCTTTGTACACCAGTCAAAGATCACATCTCAGAACTCTGTATGATACTGAGAAAAGAGACAGGGCTTTGAGGCGATCAATGTACGACATTGTGTTTACTTCTTGCATTCTTTTTGTTAGGAGTCTATGTGGAAATTCCACTTGCTGCATCTGTCTGGTCAGGTATATACCAAAGGGGACATTATAATCTATGATGGGTGTGATGAGGGTTGAGTACATTGGTATGATGTCTTCTCTGGACTTAGATGTCATGCCATTACTTACAAGTTGAGCAACATAGAAGGATTTTCTTACTACCTTGGACATGTGTCGGTCAAAGGCTAGATTATTATTTACATGCGTCCCCAGATGTCTGATTAGTGGATCAACTTTTAGGGGTGCTTTATTGAAGACATAGTTGCCTGTGGCAGACAACTTCCCAAAAGGTACCATAATGCATTTCTTGGGAATGAGTTTTAAGCTATGACTTTGGCACCAATCATTTGTCTTTGTTAGACCTTCCTGGGGGATTCAATGACTGCTCCCAGCTTGCAATCATCTGTGAACTTGCTCAACCAGAGGCATTTGACATTGGCTTTGACCTCCAAGATGTAAATGCCAAAGAGAAGCGGGCTCAGCATACAGCCTTGTGGGACTCCACTAGTGAACAGCCTCTTTGTGAAGGTAGTTTCATTGATCCTAACCTCTTGGGTCCTATCCATAACTCAACTAGCTCTCGAGTGTCTTATAAAGGGGTTAATTCCTAGGTCCGTAAGTTTGTTGCAATGGCTGAGTTCAGTATTGTTTCAAATGTTATAGTCAGATCTAGGTAGTAAGAATGCACCATTTTCCCCTCATCTATTGCCTTAGTGAACCTTTCAAAGAAGTCCACCAAGTTCAGTAAGCATGACCTTACTTTGGCAAAGCCAAACTGGGATGGATCCAGTGTATGGAGGTCTCCTATGTCCTTGTTGATAATTCTTTCCACATTCTGTTGAAGGTCCTTTATGAAGGTGGATGGCCATCATAGTCCTCCATTCTTGTAGCACAAAGCCTGTTTTAAGACTGTAGTTAAATTGTGACTCTAGTGGTCCTGATAAGGCATCCCAGGATGTTATCAGGGACCACAGAGGTTGTATTCTTGGCTTTAACAAGCACAGCCAGTACATGCACCCCTAGTTATAGTAGAAGGGGTTATGCTTGAGGGAATTTCTTGAGGAGGTGGTTGGAGTTGGGGGTAAACTTGGAACTGAATTTGAGTACCAACAGGTTCACCATATTGCCAGGCTCAGTGAATGTGGCAAAATTAACTACCAATTCAACACATTGCTGTGTGCTGCCCTTGAGGTTTCTGGCATAGCTGAAAAAGGCCTGATGGTTAGCTTTTACCTCAGAGGCTATCTCAGCCTCAGAGTTGGCTTTGTTTGACTTGAATTATCCCTCTTTCTTGCCTATTTAGTTTGATGACAGAGGCTTTATCTTTATGGGAATTATCCTTCTTGATTTTTGCCATACTTTTTCCCCCCTTTGTTGTATATCCTGTTTAGGTTGGGATTCCACCAGGGTAGTTTGCTTCTGGGCCTAGCTCTGGGATTACTTCTGGTAGCTAAACAGCCTCTATGCAGCCACTGACATGGTTGTACAGACTTTCTGAGAGCAGTTCAACATAGGCTGCTGTGATCTCGAAGTTTGGAAGGGCACTGAAGTTTGACAAACTGCCACTTAATAAAAACAATTTGCCTTGGGATACTTCCTAACTACTACTGATTTCACTTGGATATGGAGTTGATTTTGAAAGAGACAGCTTTATGGTTGTCCTTGCCAAGGAGGACAAGACTTGGGGGGGGGGGGGGTCAACATTCTCCCATATTTGTGTCAAGACGTCCCATATGTTGGAGCCTGTAGTGGACATATTCAGTGTTTGGTACAAAGTGTTTGTATTTACGAAGTCCAGGAATCTCTGTGCTGATTTGAGGCCATGTAGTATTCTCAGTCTATTAAGGGGTAATTAAAGTATTCCATGAGTAGGGTGTTAGGCTGGATGACAAGTGTCTCCAGTAGGTCGATGTATGCATTGTGAACTTCATGGAACACAGAGGGTGGCCTATAGCTGGCTGTAATATGGTAAAGAATTTTGTCTATGATGTTCCGCACATGGAGGAACACCAGTATGTCATCCTGTTTGCCCAGCCTAGAGGTGTGCTTGTTATTGTCTATGCAGCTACTGGTGTAAGTGTGGAAGGCACTGAAACCTTCAATTGTTCGGGACTCCCTACTGCTTTAAGTCATGGCTTGGTAACTGCACAGATGTCAACTTTCTTGAATGTGAGGTGGCTTGGAGGGAGTGTAGTTTTTTTTACGTAAGCTCCTGGCATTGAGCAGTAACACCCTACGGTTCAGTTAAGCTGATTGATTTTGTTATGTCGGTAGGTTTGCCAATTTGGCATTGCCTAAAAAAGGCATTATTGGGGTGGATAAAGATTTAACTATTATTCGAAAGCCTAGAGGGGAAAGGTGCAGACCATCCTTGGCAAAGCAACATGGTCTGTTAACTATGACCTCCCAAGCTGGCAAATATTGGATCCCCTTGGAATGATACCAGAAAGACAGACAATTGTTAAAATCAATCACCTTTTGCTCATATTGTGGCATCATCCTCAGTGATGGCAATATGCTGCTCAATGTCAGGCTCATACCAGCCTGAGACACAGCTTGAGAGCACCATAATGTCTCTCTTCATATAATCCAGGAAGGAACATCACAGGTCATTTACACCTATGTGGGCTATAATGAAATCAGCTGACTGCTCAATAATGCAAACAAATCCATATTGGAAACTGCACTTGCTTTTCCTGTCCAGTTTCAACTCATTATTGATTGACATTCTCCAATTTAGTTTACTCTATGGTCTGTTGACACAGAATGAAAACGGCTACAGTTATGAACGACAATTGACTGCCTTCTCATAGACAGTCATTACTAGTCAGCACAGCTACTGTGTGTGTTTGCTTGTTCATGTATCACACTGCCATTTTATAAACTAATTATTGGTACAGTTCCTTTTTGACCAGGCTGTAAAACTGGCAGGCAGAATTTCGGTGTTACATGGATAGTTATGTTTTCTTTGATATTTGTGTGCTTTGTCCATGGGAAACAAAGAAAATACCCTTGTACTTTTAATTCTATAAAATGGGCTATTCAAGAATAACCCAAGGCATCAAGTTAACTTTCAGTTTAAATTATGGATTAAGAATAAGATTCTTGTTGAGACACATTGAGGCTATCAATGTAGTATTCTTACTAAGAAGGGAGCAGAGAAAGAATATGTTCCATTAGCTGCAAGATAAACTACTAGGATAAAGACATGAATTACAGTCCCTTCAGAAATATTTTGTCTATAAAATGGCTTTGATTACATTTTAAAATAAAAACTCATTATTTTAACAAAGTCTCAAGACAGAGAAAGATTACCCTTTATTGTGTCCAAAATTGCATCCAGCATTTTTTTAATTTGAGATTGTTATATATTTAAATTTTAGAAGCTGGTGACTATGTTCATAACTGTTATAAAAACAAAAGGGTTTGGTGAAAATCTAAATTGACAGCCTCTAGTGTTTGTCTAAATCAGACAATTGTTTTGATAAGGTTAAATATGTATACCTTTCAACCTTAGGCATGTAAGCACTGAAACCACGTTATCAAAACACTACTGGAGTCCCCCACCACCTGAAAATGTTTTATTAGAACTACATATTAGACTGTGCTATATTGTCTAGAGTCTACACACATATCTTGCTGCAGAAGAGTCAAGAGGGACTGAATGATAACCTTTCTGAATGTATTTGCCCTTTGAACTTTTTCAGATACAAAATGGACCTCCATTGTTTCTTTCTCTGGAGCAAGGGGGGGCCGTAAAACCCTTTTCATTTTTCTGATTCTGGAAGTAGATGTATTACCCTAGTATTAAATGACTTAATAGTTTTGGGATTGCCAAGGCATATGATAATATGAAATAGAAGGGATAAGACCTGACGCTGGAAAGAACCAGAAGCATTATACCCTTGACACTACAAATCTTAGCCACTGATTTGTTGGTATCTGATCCCATTGCTTTAAGCAGATAGAAAAAAACAGCCTTTTAATTGCACTGCATAGGAAGGGGCAGTGTTTAAATGATTGTGTGTGTGTGTGTGTGTGTGTGTGTGTGTGTGTGTGTGTGTGTGTGTGTTTGTAGGTGTAATAATACTGTGGCTATATTGTCTGTTTCAATAAAAGAAAAACACTGCATGCAGAATCCAATGGAACACTTTTATTGAGACATTACACAATACAATGTTAACCACTTTCATCTATTATTTAAAAATGTACAGATATCTAATTTCAGAAAAGATGAGAAATTATTAATGCCTTGAAGTTGCAACTCTAGCTAAGGAGTCTATTAATCATAGAAAAAAATAAATGTGGTGATTAGGTGTATGAAGATGGGGGTGGGTTCAAAGTGAACCCGGTCTATCTATACTGGTGGAGTGAGTTGACGGGACCAAACAAATATGAGGAGTTAGTAGAAAAATACAATAAGTGACAACTAGAAGACTGACATTCACAGTGGAAGGAGAATGTGATAGTCTGATGTAGAGTGGGAGGGGGAGCGGACAGGGACCACAGTCTCCTTATGGGAATGTGTGTTGGATGGTGTGTGTGGAAAGATACTGAAAAAGCAAAGTGGGGGGTGTGCATGGCAGTCACAGTGAGTATTACTGGACTGGGTGTGTGTGGAAACCTGATATAAGTGGAGCTGTGTTGGGTCTAGGCAGTTGATGTGCATGAGGTATGCTGTTTGGCTGGGAATATGATGATGGCTATAGGAGTGGGATGAATATCAGGGAAGAGAGTGATGGCATATCAGGTCAGAGGCTCCAATCCAATGTGGCAAGCCAACTCATTACATTTGGCAGAGGAGACAAGTTTGAATTGACTAGTCAGGAGGGGTGTGTACAGAGGGTGGTTGGGAACTAAAGATCTTCATTCCACTCATGGAACTTTTTTCAAATCCATTGTAATCATGTGGAGTATGGCAAATAAAGGTCATTGTTCTTTGGTGGGCATTCCATAGGTAGACTGTGACAGCTACTATCATAGATGTGGAGGGCATTCCCTGACTGCAGTTGAGAGTTGCAGACAGTATGGCCCCTGTGCTAAGTCCAGATATTGTGCAAAATGCAACTGGCATGGTATGGGGGGGGGGGGTAATGAACACTTTCTCTTGAAGTAGTCAAGAATATTGGAACATATGACCCAGTGTTAGACATGTGAATATAAATGAAGGTGCCAGGGTTTACAAGGTAGAGCTCAGTGCAAAACATATGTTGTTAAGCCAGTGGGGGTAATAATATATTCATAATTGGTAAACTAAGTAGAATATAGAACATAGAACTGAAACAAATTAAAAACAATAGAAAATAGGTTCATAGGTGTTTACTAGGCTAATGACCACAAGGGCCTTTTTAAGCCTAGCCATGCATCCCAAATCTCTGACAAGTTCTGACACCCTTGATAGATGTAAACATGGGCCTGGGAGATGAACCATTTAAAGGTTAAGTGTGCCCATTAGGGACATAGGTGCCAAACCAGGGATAAATTTCCGGTTTCCCATCCAATTGTCCGGGTTTCACTTGAATAGGGTTAGGGAGGAACTCTGCTTCACGTGGATAGGGAGCCTGTTCCATAGATGCAGTAGTCTCTGGGATACATACATATCTCTCCAGCAGGTCCTATTTCTATCACAAGCAAGGTTTAAGTCTTTAGAACAGATAATTCTGGTGTTGTTTGTTTTGTGGATATGCAGGAAGTCCATCAGAGTGGGGTCTGACAATGCCCTGTACACCAGGCACAGATCTCCCCTCAAAAGCCTGTAGAAGCAGAAGAATCCAGTTAATAAATCAGTATATAAAATAAAGACATCTATAGGGATATACACCATCAAACACTGATACCTGCTTGCCTCCCTGCTCCACTTTCCATTCCAAGTGAACCTGAGCCAATGGCACCTGAAAAGGTGCCCCTCCAACGACCCTAAATGGATTGGACTGCCCAAGCAAGTAATGCTTCTCTTCCATAACTGCAGGTTTTATAGCAATTATGTCTGATGTAGTATCTCTCTTAGCAATGGTTTCTTTGCACTCCATTAGGATAAGGTATTGGACCTTGCGATACTTGAAGCATCCATACCTTTTGCCCATTTCCTAAACAGTGCTACACTCTTCATCTGAGAAACTAACATTTATACAACAGGGGAATGAGAAAGTGCTATCTAGTATGCCTGCTTCACAAGCATTTAAGTGGTTAATGTAAGTTATATACTTACAAGAACATTAGATTTCCTTGGTCTCTGTCTGGACGCTGAAACAAATGGAACCTGGTCTCTGTCCAGACACTGGAACCAATGGACTGATTCCCTTTGGCACAGCAATGGACTCCTTACAAGCTCAAACTCTCTAGCTACCCATCAGCCCCTGTATTAGTGACATCCTGCAGATCAAGTGCATTGCATAAGCACCTATGATACGTAAGAAATAACATCTAGAAGATAACATTCAAGTAAATAAAGAATAGAAACAAACGACTCACTACAGGTCCCTTAGATAATGACAATTCAGAAGGGAAGGTGGGGTGTCATTCTAGTGTTTTGGACAGAGACCAGTGAAATCTAACTTTCTGGTAAATATATAACTTGCATATTTCTCAGTTGCTGAGTGTACACTGAAACCAATGGACAGAATCCCCAGCTAGTACACTGAAACCAATGGACAGAATCCCCAGCTAGTACAGGATGGTCTGAGCCAACAAGTCTTTCAAAATGGTTGATCCAAAAGAAGCCCTAGCCCAGAGAGGGTACTCAGGCTATAATGTTTAGCAAATGTGTGCAAGGACAATCAAGTTGCAGCAGGTGCAAGGGTAGATTACTTAAGAAAGCAATGGGTATGACTTGTGCCCTGATTGTGTGTGTGCACCTTTGTTGATGTGACCAAATGATTCGAGGAGGAATAACAATGATATGCAGTCTGAAAACCAGTTGGCTAAAGTAATTTTAGAAAAAAAAATGCAATCTTTTTTGTCTGGTGAAAAACTCTCAAAAGTTACTCATCTTTTCTAAAACTTTTTGTGTGATCTAAATAGAAATAGGTGTCTATGTACATCTAGACAATCAAGGACATAGTCACCTTTGTTAGGATATTTTGGGGAAAGAGACTGGTAAGTGTACCAACTGATTCAAGCTATTCTGCATAACAACCTTTGCATAAAGAATGGATTAGTTCAAAGTGTGAATATCAGGAAGAAATACAATATACGGATACTGACAGAAAAGAGCATGAAGCTCTGAAATCTTTCTACCAGTTGTGATTGTCACCAAAAAAGCAGTCTTTCAAGAGAGGAATTTGAGCTAAACAGAATCTGCTGGTACAAGAAGATGATTTTTGTTAGATTTTCCAGCACAAAATTAAGGTCTCAAGAAGAGGACGGTTTTACCAGGAGGGTCTAGAATGAAAAATTCCTTTGACAAAGTCTAAGTTCTGTGGGAAGCCTGAGAAGAAAACTGAAATCTATCATGATAAAAGAAGAAATATCTGTCAGGTAGACTTATTGATGAACAGTTGTCCCCTTTATTGAAAATTCTGTCAGAAAGGTCAGATCAGATGCCAATAAAGCTGATGTTGGTAGGATGCCATTCCTTTTAGACCAAACAGACAACTTTCTCTATTTTATCTTGTACGTCCATCTTGTATAAAGCTTTGGAGAAGCTATAATTAGTTCAACAACATCTGGAAGGAACAAATGATTCCTGGTCATCACTGTAAATTGAGAAACCATGTGATTAAATGATGGGAACCATATCTGGCAACGCCAGAGAGGAGCTATGAGAATGAGTTTGTGCCTTGCAATCTTTGGCTTTTTGAAGAAGTCTGGGTGATGGTAACAGAGGAGGAAAGGCATACAGGGGACCTGGGGGGGGGGCAGTTGTGGGACAATACATCTCTGGGGTGCTGTCTTTTTTGAGGAACTATGTTAAAGAAAATGTGGAAATTTGTTTTTGTAAGGTGAAGCAAAATAAATGAAGTGAGGTCTTCCCCACTTCTGAAATCTCCTGCAGGCTACCTTGTTGTCAAGAGACCATTCACAAGACAGCAGAATTTGTCTGCAAAGTTTGTCTGTTAACACACTGGATGACCCTGATACGTGTATTGCTGTGAGAAAGCAAGGCCTCACCACAGCCATTCTAATACTCTTATTACTACTTTGCACAAGCTGTAGCAAAATGTTTTTCCTTGCTTGTTTATATATCATACCACAGCCATGTTGTATGATAGTATGGAAAACTGCACCTTGAGGTAATGTGTCCTGAAATGCCTGCAACACTAGCAGGACTGCTCTCATCTTGAGAACACTGATGTACAGAAGTGGTTCTTTTGAAGTCCACATACCCTGAGCTGTCCTTTCCTGATAATGACCCATCCATCCCTAAATGGATGCATATGTGGTTACAGTGGCATTTGGCAGTGCTCTAACAAAGGATATACCACTAAAAGATTTTGAGGATCCATCTATCAGTGTAAGCTCCTGCTGCAAGCCTTTGATATTCTGATCCAGTGATCCATGTGTTGCAAAGCCTGATTTCTCTGGGTTAAGAGAGTCCATTGTAATATTTGCATACTGAATCTGGCATTAGGGGCCATCTGGATTAAAAATACTGTGAGATCCAGTAGCTTGAGTACATCAGCAGCAAACTGCCCATTCTTGTAAAATATTTGTGAATTCTGGGACTATAAATGAAATCCTTTCTTGGGACAACTGTGTTAATTTGTTCACAGTGTCCTGCCAGCAACCCCAGAAGAGTAACTCTTAAGAAGGCTCTAGTTGTAACTTGGCCACATTTACCATGATCTCCAATGACAGACAGATCTGGAGTAGCTACTGTCTTGCTAACAGAAGCCTCTTCACAGTGAGAGCTGCTAGTAACCAATTATCAGTGTAAGAAAAAATCTGTATACCTATTAGCTGCATGTGGGCTGTGACTGGGGCCATATATTTGGTAAACACCTGAGGGGGGGAGTGTGGTAAGTCTGAATGGCAAGGCCCGAAACTGATAATTATTGGCCTCTACCTTGAAGTGGAGCAATCTTTTTGATGCCTTTACTATTTTTCTGTGAGGTATGCATCCTGAAGATCCAAGGTGCACATCCAATCCCTTGCTTGAAGGCACAACAGTATGAACTGCACAGACACAATATACAAAAGGCACCTTGTTTACAAATCAGTTAAGCTGACAATTGGCCTGAGGTTCTTTAACTTTTGGGACACTAAAAAGAATACAGAGTAACATCCAGAGCTTGTTTGGTCCAGTGGGGGCTCCTGGATGTCTCTCTTATGGAGGAGGCTCAGGACCTCTATCAAGGCTGCTTGCCTTTGCCAGAGAAGGACTGCTGAGGAATGCCTTGTGGGCATTTCCAAAAAGGGAATACAGTAGCCTCTAGATATGTTTCTTACCCACTTGTCAGATGTGATGGCCTACCATTCTGGAATGTGTAAAGACAGATGTCCCCCAACCACCCCCAGTGTGGAACAGCTGGGCAATCCTTCAAGATTCATATGACAAAATCTCCAAAGGGATCTTCTTGAAGCCTGCTGATGTAGACTACCCTCTGCCTTTCAGGTGGTGGCAGGACTGGAATTCTTCCCTGCCTCGGAAACCACTGTAGTGCTGTTGTCTGTTCTGGGACTGCTAGGACTTATGAAATATTAACTTCTTAATCCCTTTTCTGGTTCTGCTGAAAATGGCGGGGAGTGGCATCAGACTTCACACCAACAGCTGTAAACATTTTGCCCTCTTGCTCACAGTGCAACAACTTCCACTTAACTTGCTACACAAACAAGGTGGTGCCTAAAGGGGCACTGACAAATGCCACCTTAAAGCGGTCTATGAAATCCATAAGGTGCATCCAGTTTTGTATTCTCATAGCTAATCCTGAACCTACTGCCCTCACTGTATCATCCATAGTATTATGGATTAGACACATGGCCAGTTATGATATAATACTCCTCACTGCCACTTGGGTTTCTAATTGAGAATTCAGTTCACCTGTAGGCGATTGTTTATGGGTGTCAGCTGTTTTCTCTGATAAGTCCCACTGAAATCTGACCATGTATGCCATGTAGTTCAGGGCTCCGACAGAGAAAGTACTTGAGCACATTCCCACTTTTCAAGTCTATCCATCATCCTTGCTGTTTGTTAGGTGGATGAATACC
Organism: Protopterus annectens; assembly: GCF_019279795.1. NCBI lineage: Eukaryota > Metazoa > Chordata > Ceratodontiformes > Protopteridae > Protopterus > Protopterus annectens. Next base: position 1,777,453,698 of record NC_056739.1, on the reverse strand, counting down.
TTGAATGAATATTGCCATTGGTAGCTGCAGATACCACTATGGAATCCACAAGAGGTCCTTGCTCCAGTGCTGTCTGTCATCAGGGGTCCAAAGCACACAGACAGGTTTTCTGTGGATGGGCTCTGCCATGTCTGTCTGGTTCCATCTATGCATTGCAGCAAACGATACCAACCAACTTGTCTGGCAGAGGCACTACACAAGCCACAGGGAGAGAGTAGGCTTCCTGTATGGTCTCTTTCTCTGGAAAGGTAAGGTCTACAGACCAAGATCACCTCTATCTTATCATTTCCAAAATCTGACTGTGGGACATGTCCTATGGAAGGATTTAGGGAAGCCTTCTTTTGTCAAAATCTGTATCTGGAGAGGGAGACTCAGAAAAGGAGTCAAGGTACTTCCTTTTACATTTCATCATCTGAGGAGCTCAGAAGTGAATCAGGACAACTTTTCTCAGAGAACAGTACACCAGATAAGTACAGTCCAGATGTACAAGCCCCTTTGTCCTGAGGGAGCCACCTGATGACTGGTCAAAGGCTCCAAATTCAGTGGTTTCTCAGGAAGGAATCTGTGGCTCTTCTACTAATCCTGGCAAACAGTACTGTTCAACTCTTCTCTGTACCATCAAGATCACTGTAATATTCTGGGCCTTACTTGATGGAATTACTAAGAATGAAGTTGGCACCATTAACCCACCACTAACTTCGACTTTTGGCACTGAAGTCTCTGACAGCAAAGCCGAGATGGGAAGCTTTGGTACAGATATTTTGAAAATCAAGTGCCGTGACTCTGAGAATGGTCCGAGACATACAGTGGTTGGCATTTGGTGCCAAAGTTACACTGGCGTTGAGCATCTGCGACGTAGTGATTTCTGGTATTGACATGAATAGCACTGAAGAAGACAGCAGCACCGAGGAAATTGGAGGGGAAGAAACAGTATCTGTACTGTAAAATCAAAGTAGTACTTGGCACTGATTCCAGTACTACTGGTACCATGTCAGGGACCAGAAATGGTCTCATGAGTTGTTGATGGGATTTCTTTCTTGACTTGTTGTGAGAACTGTCAGGGCCAAGAGGACACAATACTGAGGCTGTGCCTTAACAAAGGCTGACATCATCTATTCCTTGTCTAATAGAGTAGGGTTTTAAAGGGACCTGAAGGGCAGCTGGCCTGGAAAGCATCAGTCTGGATAATTCTTGCTTGGACAGGACGTTGTCCTACCTTCTTCTCAGCACAAAGTCCATGGTACCAGATGATTTGTGCCAAAGAGGGTCTGTGGACATCACTGGAGTATCATTAGCTGAAGTTTCCTGCCTAGCAGAAGGTGAAGCAACCCTAAGAACCATAGATGATGTAAGTCTCTAAATAACAGGGATATCCTTATTCTCCTCCTCCCTTTTCCTGAGTCTGGAAGCCTTAAGGGACCCCTCATCATGATCTTGCAAAGTGGAGGGTTCCATTGCTGCCAAATCAGTCCATATAAGAAATTTTAAGCTTACTTTTCCTGCCTGGAAATGAGATATAGCTGCCAGTTGGACCTTAACAGTGGAACAGCTGGTCCCCTGTTGGAAAATCTGAGAAAGAATTTCTAATACCGCTGGAATAGGGGTGGTAAACAGATCCAAATCTCTCTGAGAAGCCCAAATGGAAAAGCGCTTCTATTTACTACGGTACACCTTTCGGGTGGAGGACTTGTGTGCCGCCACCAGAATGGACTTAACAGGAGAAGAGAGTCCGGGAGTCCTGGCAATTAGTGGAACTGGAGCAACCACACAACAGTAAGCTCGAGACTGTCCAGATTCGGGGGAGGAATTCCAGAGAGATGACAAATGAGATCCGGAATGGGATCTAATATCCAGGGCGGAGTTACTAGATGAGACCGTAGGCAAGGGAACCAAACTTGACGAGGCCAGAACGGGACTACGAGAATAATCCTGCTCCCCAACCAATGAGCTTTTTGCAAGAATTTTGTCATTAGAGGTAGCGGGGGCTAAGCATAAAGAAGACCAGGTGGCCAAGCATGGACAAGAGCGTCTCTGGGGGCTTCCCCCCGAGGGGGAATCAGAGCGAAAAACTCACTGCACTTCACGCTGGATGGAGATGCAAAGAGATCGCAGCAAGGCTGACCTTACTTGAGGGATATCTGTTTCACTACACAAGGGTTCAGAGACCACTCGTAGGGTAAAAGGATAGTCCTGCTCAGTTTGTCCGCTAAAATGTTGGACCGACCCGGGATATGCATTTCTATCAGAAAACGGTTGATGGAGATTGCCCATTGCCACACTCTCATGGCCTCTCGACAAAGTGGGTAGGACCTGGTTCCCCCCTTTTGTTGATATACCAGACAACTGACATGCTGTCTGACTGAACTGCAATCGTTCCCAGAGGAACAGAAGCATGAAGGGCTTGCAATGCTAGAAGGACCACCCTCATCTCTAGAACACTGATATGCAGAATGGTCTCATTCGGGCACCACATGCCTTGGACAGTCCTGCCCGAGCAATGCCCCCCCATCCTAGATGGGAGGCATCCGTGGTCACCGTGGCTTTGGGCAGGGTCACAATAAAGGGGTGTCCTTCTCGAAGATCCTGGGATTGAAGTCACCAGATGAGGGAAGTTTTGCACACCTTGCTCAGAGGAATCGGGTAACTTAATGACTGGTATAACAGAGGCCACTAAGCTTGTAATGTCCACTGTAACACTCTCATGTGCAGACGTGCACAAGAAAAAAGAAGTTATGTACCTACCATAATGCTCCATGTTAGTTGTCTCCTCTTGCCTTCTTTCTTGCTGGTTGGGTTCGGAGCCGATCTTCGGCTCCGACTCGGCCATCTTCTAAAACTCGAGAGCTACATACTGGCTCGAGGTCTCCCCATATCCCATGATGCCTGGCGCTAGAAACCCAGATCTTGTTTGGTGAGACTAACATCAGACAAAGTAATGAAGGTATCCTATCCTATCATACACCTAAGCCCAACTATAGAGACTACTAGGTAGAGTGGGAAAGTGAGAGAAGACTCGGCCAGTGTAAATCCATAGAGAAACTATTCTCGGTCGAGTAGGATAGGGCGATGGAGGGTGGGAAGCAAGAAAGAAGGTGAGAGGAGACAACTAACATGGAACGTTATGGTAGGTACATAACTTCTTTATGTTAAGTTGTCTATCTCGCCTTCATTCTTGCTGGTTGGGACAGCGTCCCTAGCACCTAATATCCTGGGTGGCTCAGTGGAACAGACTCTTTAGACCAGTGGAACCAAAATCAGCTCTGCTCCTGGAAACCACGTCCAGCTTATAATGGGAGATGAAAGTATGAGGATTTGCCCAAGTGGCCACTGCACAGATAGATTCCATAGGCAACCTGGCTTGAAATACAACCGAAGTGGCTAATGCTCTGGTGGAGTGGCCCTTAGGTTTAACAGGCAATTCTTTCTTCCTCAGCTGATAAATAAGGGTTATGATAGAAGTCAGCCACCTAGATAAAGTTACTTTTGATATTGGTAGGCCTTTCTGCATAAGAGAGGAAAAGCTGATCCGATTTTCTGAAGTCCTTGGTCCTATGCAAGTAAAAGCGCAGTTGCCTGTGAACATCTAATTGATGTAATTTATATTCTGCCCTGTTGGAATGGTTAGGAAAAAATACAGGAAGGTCAATGGATTGGTTCAAATTATTCTCGGAAGAGACCTTAGGAAGGAAGGAAGGGTTAGTCCTAAGAGCAACCCTGTCTTTGTGGAACACTAGGTATGGGGGACGTATACAAAGAGCCTGCAGTTTGGAAACTCTTCTTGCTGAAGTAATTGCTACCAGAAAAAGTGTTTTCCAAGATAATAACTTCAAAGGACAGGAAGTCGCAGGTTCGAAGGGTGGAAAAATTAGAGAGGATAGCATCAAATTCAGATCCCACGGAGGTGGAGGATCCCTAATCGGGGGCCTGAGCAGAGTGATTCCTTTGAGGAAGGCCTTACAAAGCTTATGAGACATTATGCTACTTTCTGAAAGGCCAATGTGAAAATTTGAAATTGTGGCTAACTGCACTCTAATTGTAGCGGAAGCGGACCCAGAATGAAAGAGCTCCGCAAGAAATTCCAGGATGTGGTGAACAGGAGCTGAAAAGGGGGTCTATATTCTTGGCCTCTGCCCAGGAAGAAACACGTTTTCACTTACTAGCGTAGGTTTTTCTAGTGGTATATTGTGCGATGATAAAATGATTTCACCCACCGGTTGGGAGATATCAGGAAGCCTGGCTAGGGTTGGAAGTGGAGCAACCAAGCTGTGAGGTTGAGAGATTGTAGAGAATGATGCAGCCCACCTGACTGATGGATCAGGAGGTCTGGAGCTGGGTCCAGAGTCCAAGGCTGCTCGACAAGATGATGATGGAAGGAACGGAAACCATATTTGTCGAGGCCAGTACGGAGCAATGAGGATCAATCTGCAACCCAATACGGTAGCATTCTGAATCAGCTTGGGAATTAGAGGAAAGGGAGGGAAAGCGTACAGGAGTCCCTGAGGCCAATCGTGGACTACAGTGTCTCTGGGGAATGCTCTGGATGTGGTAGGAGAGAGAAGTTTCTGCATTTGCTGTTGAAGGGGGTAGCAAAGAGGTTGCAGCAAGGTTGTCCCCATTTGGGGAAGATTTTGTCCGCTACTGCTTGATTCAGAGACCACTCGTGAAGCATGAGAATAGCTCTGCTCAGCCTGTCTGCTATGACATTGGATTTCCCAGGGATGTGCGTTGCAGTCAGAAACCATTGGGAAGAGATTGCCCATTGCCACAGTCTGAGTGCTTCTCGACATAGGGGGTAGGACTTTGTTCCGCCCCGCTTGTTGATGTACCATACGACTGACATATTGTCCATTTGAATTGCAATTGTCCCGGTAGGAAGACAGTCCTGAAGAGCTTGCAATGCTAAAAACACAGCCCTCATCTCCAAGACGTTTATGTGCAGATGGTACTCTTAAGGTTGCCAGGTACCCTGGACTGTTCTGCCCTGATAATGTAATGCCCCCCCACCCGATCAGAGAGGCATCCGTGGTCACCATAGCAACTGGAGGGGGAAGTACAAATGGTCTGCCCAGGGGAACTGATGAGGAGACCATCCACCATGCAAGGTGCTTTTTGCATGCTTCTGTGATGATAATCATGTGAGACATGGGAAGCTGCTGGAAGGACCATTGGGTAAAAAGAAGCCATTGGAGGATCCTCATCTGAAAATGTGCCAGAGGGACGAGTATGATTGCTGCTGCCATGAGACCCAGGGTTTGAAGGGCAAACATGGCTTGAATTCTTTTGCACTGTAACAAGACTTGGACATTCTGCTGAATGGCTAACACCCTGTCTGGTGGAAGGCTGGCTGAGCTGTCCCTTGTATTTAAGCTTGTGCCTATAAAGATGATAGACTGACAAGGCAGATTTTTCGAAATTTATAGTGATACCTAGTCTGGAGCACGTCTGGATAGTATAGTCTCTGGCTTGCAGAAGATGATGCCTGGTGGTAGCAGTGAGGAGCCAGTCGTCTAGATACGGAAACACCTGGAATCCTTGCCATCTCAGGTGAGGGGTAACTACTACCATACATTTGGTGAATGCCCTGGGGGCTGTGGTGAGACCAAAGGGCAGAGCTCTGAACTGATAATGGCTGGCTCCCAGCCGGAAGCGCAGGAATCTTCTGGAGCACCTGTCCATTTTGATATGGTAGTACGCATCCTGAAGATCTATGGAGCACATCCAGTTGTCCGGACCCAGGAAGGGCAAAATGGACTGAAGCATGACCATCCGAAACTTCGTTCTTTGTACAGACCTGTTTAGTCTGCTGAGATCCAAAATGGGTCTCCAGTCCCCTGTCTTTTTTGGTACCAAAAAGAACCTTGAGTAAATTCCGGATCCTTGCTGGTCTGATGGGATTTGCTGGATGGCCCTTTTTCTTAGCAGTTTTGAAACTTCTTGAACTGCTTGATCCCTTAGATTGGGTGAAACATCTGTAAGGGACTTGTTTAACAATAAAGGAGTGTGAACGAAGGGAATTCTGCAGCCTCCGGATATAACGGACTGTACCCATTTGTCTTGTGTTATTTCTTGCTAGGCTCTTGGGTACAGCGATAATCTTCCCCCGACTGCCTCCAGTGGTGAGCAGCTGGGCAACCCTTTAGGGATGCTGGAAGGGCTTGTCAGAGAAAGATTCTCTGCTGCCCTGGTTTTGCGGACCCCCTCTGCCAAGAGGGCGGTGTCTGTTTTTGTTCCCTCCTCTGCCCCTGGAGGGAAACTCACCACGTGTGTCCAGCAAGGCTCCTTGGGATTTTCGGAACCACATCTTTCCACTCTTCTGACCCTTACGATATGGTCTGGAAGGAGTGGAAAAACAGACTCCTACGGCAGAGAGAGTCTTGCCTTCCTGCTCACACCTGGTAAGGGTATCTTTCACCTGTGATCCGAAGAGAGAGGAGCCATCGAAAGGGGTGTTGGTGAAAGACGCTCTGAAAGGTTCCGCAAAGTTACATAGCCACATCCAAACATGCCTCCTTAGGGCCACGCCTGTGCCAGTGGCTCTACTCGCACCATCAGCTGCATACGAAATGAGCCTTATGGAGGAGTTTACTGCTGAATTATAGCAAAGCTAACTAACTTACTTTAACTTTTTTTTTTTTTTTTAAAGAGAAGGGAAGAAAAAAAGGTTATCCTCTAACTTAAACGGACACCTTTTAGAAATAAGGTAATCCTCTAACTTAAACGGAAAACCTTAAGAGAGAGAGAAGGGGGAGGGGAATTCTCTAAAAGACTAAAGGTTTCTGAGGTAAAAAACAAGGATACAGACACGAACACACTACGACTATCAAAATCTATTCTAACGATAACTTCTATGCTAAATTTTTGACTAGTTTAAGACAGAAAAATACACAATATAAAGGTTTTATACGACCTGAGCCAGTAGAGCAACCTCGCAGCTGAAGCGGCAAATGAGATCTAGGTTTCTAGCGCCGGGCATCATGGGATATGGGGAGACCTCGAGCCAGTGTGTAGCCCTTGAGCTTTAGAAGATGGCCGAGTCAGAGCCGAAGATCGGCTCCAAACCCAACCAGCAAGAATGAAGGCGAGATAGACAACTTAACATCTAGATTTATAGCTGTTGCCATGGACCCTAAGGCCCTCAGAACTAACTCTGCTGGGGGTGAAGAAGTCTGAAGAAATACCAAGACATAGAAGGTCAGGTTCCAAAGTCTGTCTGGAGTGAAAAATACCTTGGCCTGGAGAGAATCTATTCTCACCCCTATGAAGTCCAGAATCTGAACAGGCTCAAGAGAGGACTTCGTAAGGTTTATCATGATACCCAGTAAATTTGACAGTTGAAGGAAAGAATTTATGGCTTGAACAAGTTGATGCCTGGAGGGGGCGGTGAAGAGCCAATTGTTCAGGTATGGAAAGACCTGAATGCCCTGAAGCCTCAGTTGGGCCGCTACAACTGCCATGACCTTGGTAAACACCCTTGGGGCTGTGGTGAGATCGAAGGGTAGGACCCTGAACTGGTAGTAATTGGCTCCATGCCAAAAGCGGAGAAACCTCCTGGATCACCTGTCCATCATAATGTGGTATTACGCATCCTTGAAGTCTACGGAGCACATCCAGTCTTCCTCCTGCAAGAATGGCAGGATGGACTGTAAGGTGACCATCTGAAACTTCTCCTTGGCAGCAGACAGGTTCAACATGACTAGGTCAAGAATCGGCCTCAAGTCCCCTGTCTATTTTGGCACCAAAAAGAACCTGGAATAGATGCCTGATCTGGACTGGTCTGGGGGGACCGGCTGGGTTGCCCTTTTGTTTAGCAGCTTTTCTATTTCCAAAGCTTCCACCTCCTTTTGAGCGGGTGGAACGTCTGGGAAGTGCTTTGGAGGTAACGGACTGGTCAGAAAGGGAATTGAATAGCCTCTGGATATTATCCAAAGCACCCAGCAGTCTGACATTATAAAGTCCCATTGAGCTAGGTGTCTCAGAAAATGCTCCCCCCCCCCCCCACAGACTGCATCCAGAGAGGAGCAGTCAGGAAATGCCTCTGGGCTGCTGTGGGGGTCAATCCGAAAATGGTTCCCTTGACCCAAACTTCTTCGGTCCCCCTCTGCCTCTGGGCCAGCATCCACCTTGTCCCCCTCTGTCTCTAGGGGAAAAAGAGTCTGGAGTGTCCTGGGAATGCTGAGGCTTCCGGAACCACAACTTCTTTTGCCCTTGCTGATTCCTGGAAAAGGACCTTTGAGGGTTAGAGAAGCAGATCTTGACGGCCGACAGCGTCTTCCCTTCCTTCCCACTCTGGACTAGCATATCTCGAACGGTCTTCCTGAACAAGGTCAAACTGTCAAAATGGGCATTTGCAAAGGACGCCTTGAAAGGTTCCAAAAAATCGCAAAGCTGGAGGCAGGCGTGATGCCTCATGGCAATGCCAGACCCGGCCGCCCTAGCAGCTCCCTCGGTGGCATGAGAGAGAAGATGCATGAACATGTTAGTCACCGACTTAAGAGTGGCCATAAGTGCCGAGAATGAGCATTTATCCACGGCTGAAATGGACTCCGGGGGAGACTCAGTGTACTCTTTCACGAGGTCGTGCTGAAGTCTGATCATGTGGGCCATGTAGTTCAGCACCCTTATAGCAAAGGTAGCTGGAGCATACATCTGTTTTCAGAGTCGATCCATCGCCCTAGACTCCTTGTCTAGAGGATGGACCGAGGAACTCTTCTGCACCAGTTCCTTTCTGGTGGCCGCTGCCACCGCCATGGCATCAACTGGGGAACCTTTACTCCATGCAGGCTTGCACATAGGAGGGCTCAAAATCTTGTCTGGCCATTTAGGTATAGGTTCTACAGTGTCTGGCTCCTTCCAAGCTCTGGTGGTAATGAGGTCCACCAGAGGATCAGCCAGATGGGACACCCAAGAGGTAGATGGGCCTGCATCAAATGCCTCCAGGAATACCGACTCGTCCGAGGAAGGCTTTTGGGGGACCAACCTCCCCTCTGATGGAGGATTTCCATTATGTCTCCAAATGAGACATCTTCAGGAGGTGATCTGGGGGAGCCTTCCCCTTTCTCCATGTTGGTATCTTCTGTGAGGGACTCGGGGGGAGTCCATATGCCTCCTCTTGCACTTGCATTTGTGAGGGACCTCCTCGGGGGGGGGGGGGCTTACAAACAGCTTCATATTCCTCGAGGGGAACTGTCAGACACAGGCTGTCCCTGGGAGGACTGAATGATAGAAGACACACTCAGCAGTGAGGGAGCAGGGACAGATTCTGAGGAAAGAGTGAGGGGTCTCGATCCTCCTGAGAGAACCCTCTCCACAACATTGAAGGCCGAAGGGGAACCAGCTTCTCTGAAACTAGCAGGACGAGTAACCGTGCCCCTCAGATCCGACAAAGGGATCAGAGCCGAATTCGGAACAGATGGACCGAGAGGAATGGTATGTCCTGACCATAAAGGAGCCGATGACATACTCATCCCCCCGGATCCAATGCCCAAATCATGGCTCCGAGAGCTCGGATCCAACATAGGATCCAACAAACTCAAGGGCATGGCCGGCATCGAGGCTGGAGCAACCATTGGCACCGACCCCCTGACTCCGGGGCTCCTCGCACGAGGGACTCCGAAACCCGGGGATAGATCAGAGAAGGAGCTATCGGGGCAAACATCGGAGCCAAACTCCCCGCTCTGGCGGGAGGGGGAGCCAGCAACACTCCCATCTGCAAATAAGTCTGTCTGTAAAAACCTTCTCATCATCTGTTCCATGTCAGCCTCCAAGAGGCTTCTTGTGGATCTGGAGGACGCCACCGACACCGACCGAGAGAGCAGATGCGAGGATGACCTCGAAGCAGGCCGAACCTCCTCCTCCGGCTCCAGAGAAAATCTAAGGGAACGGAGCCGAGGGGAAGATGGCTTAGGAGTCTTGTCTGGGGTACTTGTCTGGGGTACTTTTTTTAGTGACCACCTTACCAGGTGGACCCGAAGGATCCGACGGATCCTCTGGTCTCTTATGACACCTATCTTTGTCTTTCTCTCTTTCTTTTTCTCTGTCTCTCTCCCTATGCATCTCCTTCCTAGCCTCTTTGTCACCCTGTTTAGAAATGGGAGTCTGAGTCCCGGACAGGGGAGGAGGACCAGAAGCTGATGCAGCCACAGCCGTAGCCGTAGAGGAAGAAGAAGAAGCAGATTCTGCCGGGAGAAGCCCAGCCAATATTAACTTGGGCCTGTGATCCCGCAGAGCCCGTGGGTTAAAGGCTGCACAAATTTTGCAGCCTGAAGAAAGGTGGGGAACCCCAAACACATAACTCACAGAGTGTGGCCATCAGCCCGGGGACAACTTTTGGCCATACTCTGTGCATTTGGAGAAAGTCGGCTTTTGACAGTCCGATATCTCAACCCCCACAACAACAAAAAGGCTAACTAAAGCCCTACCTAAACACACACACAGCAAAGGTGGGAAAGGGAGGCCTACACTAACTAAAAGAATACAAAGTTTTACTACTTTTTTTTTTTTGAATGGAAACCTGGGGGGAGGAAGAAAGGGAAGGTAAACACTATCCATGCACACTAAACTGACTTTGCACAGTTAAAGCCGGAAAAATACCTACTCTACCTGCCTGGAGCATAGAGATCACTTCTTGGCGAAGCCGCGGCAAACAAGATCTGAGGGTTAGAAGGAGGTTGCAGTGTAGTATGGCTAAGGGGGGTGGAGCCTGGAGTTCAGATCTTAGCTTGGAAAGCTGCAGGCTCGGATCCATATCAGATCCGAAACCCACAGGTTGATGATCAAATTAAGTTAACTACTTCAGATCGCTGGTTTAAGAGAATGAATGATTTGTTTCAGCCTTAGGCTAGATGTTGAACAGCCCTCCATTTTTTTCATAAATATCATGTCATCCTGACCTATACCAGGTTCCAGTTTATTTAAAAATTTCAAAAATGTATAATTCTAAGTGCACGATACCCAGAATTCTAAGAGTAAAACTGTAACTTGGTATGACAGTTACGAAAAAATGGGTCCCTATTAATTTGATGAAATTTTAGCTTGTCGAACTACAAAAGATCGGCAGCTAAAGATCAAAACGTCCAAACCGCAAATGATAATCTAAGCAAATTCGCTTGGCCGTTACACAAAACAAAAACCTTTCAATCTGAATTAAGTGGGGGGCTTGCCCCCCCACAACCCCCCCCCTAACAAAATATACTAACTCCGAGATCGCTCCACATCAAGGAAAGGGCAAATTCCCGTTAATGGCCAAGCAAATTCTTTCCCTGAGAAAAAATTTGCTTAGCTGGCCATTCGCAGTTTGACTCTTTAGATTTTTAGCTGCCGATCTTTTATAGTTCGACAAGCTACAGCTTTGTCAAATTAACAGGGACCTGAAAAAATGGAGGGCTATTCAACACAACCTTCCACTTTGTTTGCAGAATGCGTTATTGAATCATATGGCTGCTTGGATCAGAAAATTAAGCAATAAAATACAAAATATTCAGAGTCAGCTGACCCATTTCTCTACCCATGTTCTTTATATTCAGAAAATCAAAGAACTTTCAAAACCCCTTGATTCACTGGTCTTAGAATTACATAATAGAAAAATCAGGAAATTTAAATGTGATTTACAGGACTATCACAAGAACCAGGAGGTTTTTTTTTTTTTATCTAAACACAGACGTACAGTGTACTTTTACAATGTGGAGAATGACCACAGGGCTAGATCCAGACCCAGAAGAAAGTATAAAAGGACTTGTATATCCAAATCCATATTACGTACTTCTGAATCAGCTCTTATGGATACAAGCATTATAGAGTATCTTTCTTCTGCTCAAGAAACTGAAACTGACTCTCATGACGAAACTAGGGCTCAGAAAAATATGTAAAATGCCAAGTTCTCTAAATCTACTAACTCTTTGGACAAAAAAAGATGCAGTGCAGGTAATAAACAAGGCATTCCAGCGAATTTCAAATGAAGATGGGACTGATTCACAGGTGGGTACACATTCTTGGTTTTTAATATCTCCAGCACTAAGGTTGGAGAAAAATTAGTTTAATACTTTGAAAAAAGGAATTTTTACCTGCTAGTGTTACGACTGAATGTCAGTTTGTTCTTGAAAATATTACAGGTTACTGAAATGTTTAATCTTGTTTGCTTTAATTTCCTATCCAAATCGGAATTTGTTTCCCCATATCACCCTGTAGTAAGAGCTTTTGAGAAGAGTGACATGAGGGAAACAGATTTAAATACTAGGACACTTTCTAATATCTCAAGACACAGTTTAAACTTTTCAGAATAATTTACAACAGACCAAACAAGAAGTGGGCAATATGTAAAGACAGTACTTACTTACCTATAAACCAAAATTAACTTAAGTGCAAAATATTTTATCACAACCTTGGTTTGTGGTTGCTTATGGTTGGAATTCATATTTATTTAGATCAGTTGTTCAGTCATTCTGACATATTTTACACCAAGACAGATTTCTGGGCTCTATCTTGTCATTATCAGTGGGTTTTACATATTAAAGGGTTAAAAACTTAGGCTAGATTCCAGCAAAACATAAATACTCTTCTTCCACTAACTTCCCCCCTTCCCCATTATCTAATGATGTTAATACTAGTGGAGAATTTCCATGCAGTTGATGTGCTCTGTGCAACAAAGTGGGTAGAGTTTCCTCTTTTTCTATCATAACAGTAATGTTTTTTTGCAGATTTGTTCATACATCACTTGACCATCCCTTGGATTATCTAACTAGTTACATGCTTCTGCGGCACTTACTACATTGGACAAACCTCCAGACCTTTTAAGCTTTGAAAACTGCACGCATAAGTTATGTTAGGAGCAAGAACCTCTTAAACTCACTTTATAAATACATTTTGATTCATCCAATGCCAATTTTCTCTTTCACTGGCATTGATAGCTGCAGTAATTTTAAATTGAATACACAAACATTGAAATCCGTATTGCCCCATTACCATCAACATGTGAACTTTGCAACAAGAGGGGGTGAACACTCTGAATAAGGTGTACACAAATATAAAACTGGCCTACAAAACAGTACCTTATCCACATCTGGGCAACTCAGGCCATTTGACCATCATTCTGCTTCCTGCATAGACACCACTGTTGAAAAGACACAAACCTACAACCAAACAAGTACGGATATGACCTGAGGGAGTAGTCTTGGCACTACAAGACTGCTTTGAATGTACGAACTGGTCAATGTTTAGAGATGCATCTGTAAAGAACCACCATAATAACCTGGAGGAGTATACGGAATCTGTAATGGCCTATATTTCAAAATGTGTTGATGGCGTAACAGTCATCAAATGTATCACCATGCGTGCTAATCAGAAATCCTGAAAAAGTATACGAGCTCCTAAAGATGCAAAATGCTGCATTTAAAGCAAAAGGCAAGGATGCCCTAAGAGTGGCCAGAGCAAATCTAAGTAGAGGTATAAAGGAAGCTAAAAGGACCTACAGATGTAAAATTCAGACACACCTCTCTGACCCAAGGGAGTCTAGATGTCTCTGGCAAGGCATTCAAACCATAACCGACTACAGGCCTGCATCCTCCCCATGTGATGACAACACAGAATTTCTGAACAAACTAAACACTTACTTCAGCAGATTTGATATGGACAACAACACTGTGCCAAATAAGCTCCCTGTCAAACAGGGTGAGGAGGTGCTGTGTTTAAGAACATCTGATGTTCTGAAGACCTTGAAGCGAGTAAACCCAAGAAAAGCAGCTTGTCCTGATAATATTATGGGAAGGGTTTTAAGAGACTGTGCTACCCACCTGTGCACTGTACTAACATATATATTCAACACATCCCTGCAACTAGCCATTATATCCATTAGCTTCAAAAATACCACAATCATTCCCTTACCCAAAAAATCCCAGCTGACAAGTCTAACTGATTACTGGCCAGTTGCTCTTACATCAACAGTAATGAAGTATTTTGTGCGGTTGATCAAGAACCATATCTCTTCAAGCCTACCTGCAAAGCTGGATACATTACAGTTTGCTTACAGAGCTAACCACTGCACAGCTGATGCAATAGCTATAGCAGTTCATGAATCCTTGGCACATCTGGAGAACAAGAATTGCTATGTCAGAATGCTGTTCATCGATTTTAGTTCTGCCTTTAACACTGCCATCCTCCAGAATCTGAGATCGAGACTGATCCAGCTGGGCATCAACACCCCCTATGTAACTGGATACTAGACTTTCTCATCAACAGACCCCAAAAATTATGTGTGGGAAATAACAGTTCAATCAGTATTACACAGAGCAAGGGTGTTTCAGGACTGTGTCCTGAGTCCTCTGCTGCTCACCTTCTTGACGCATGACTGCATGGCCAAGCATGAATCCAACAAAATCATCATGTTCGTTGATGATATCACTGTTGTAGGATTTGTCAGAAATGGTGAGTAAACAGCTTAGCCTAAATGAACAATTCTTGCTGATGTGTATCACTTGTTATATTCTGTTTATAGATGTGTGATTTACAAAAATATTTCCACACAGATTTATATTTTGCGATGTTTTGCACAATATTTTCATTGGTGTTTTGGGGTTCACTTAACAGTCAGTTTCATCATGTGAATAGTATTTTTTTCCCTTTAAATGGGGATGCAAGGAACTTTAGTTAGCCATCTGCTAGCATCTTCAATAAATCTAAGCGAAACCAATTTTTCTTCTATCAACAATTGTCTAGCTACTTCATTTTAGATTAAAATGGACATTACTTGCAACCTACTGTTCCCTCTTCTATGAAGTTTGGAGTGTTTTTTTTTTAATCCTTTGTTGACCGGATTAATCCCACTAGGCCAGTAGTCTCTTTTCAGTGAGGACTCAAGGAGGTATTTATACCTTGCACTAGACAAAGGCATTCCACTACCTGCACCTTGTTCTTTACAATTGGTACACTATATGAGTGTGCTCATCTATGTTGTTTTGTCCAATTTAAAGGATAGAAATGGCAATATGCGAAAGTGATGAAAATGAATGAAGCAGAGGAGAGAATAACATGAAAACCTAAGGAATGAATAGGATGGAAGAGGGGAAGCTGGGGTCATTTTTTGTGTGTGTATCAGGTGCCCATTTTATATCTATGA
The DNA here is from genome assembly GCF_019279795.1 of Protopterus annectens. Taxonomy (NCBI): domain Eukaryota; kingdom Metazoa; phylum Chordata; order Ceratodontiformes; family Protopteridae; genus Protopterus; species Protopterus annectens. The sequence continues at coordinate 1,777,438,592 of NC_056739.1, read as the reverse complement.
GGAGAAAGCAACATGGGGAAAGAAGTAAGAGAGTTAGTATAGTAGAAGGGGCATACTGACATAGAAGATAGACAAGACTGACAGGGACACTGATGAAGCAATAAGGGAGAAGAAGCACAATGGAGAAAGAAATATCAGAGAAAGAGAGAGAGAAGACAATCGTGACTGGACAACAAACAGGAGGAAAGACATAGACATACAAGTGAGAGGAACACCAAGATGGGGCTATGCAATGCAGTGGGAGCTTACTTGCCATCCTGGGCTCCCTCACTACTGGACTCTTTGTCAGATGGATGAGCCAGTGTGGGACAGCGACATGATTTAATGAGCCACAGGATAAGGTTCTCTAGGTGGTAGATGTGGAAATCTAGCCTCCTGTCAATGAGCTCACCCCATGATGTCCATAAGCTGCTGATGGGGTAACAAAGCTGACAACTTCACATGCATTGCAATCTGGCAGATACAAGAGCAAAACCATCCAATGCAGGATAGGCTGGAGTGCCGGATTCAGCTGCTGTAAAAGCTCTGGACGTAACTTTCACAGCCTGAGACTAGTTACGACTTTTGCCTTATACACACAAGGTACAGGGTTTGACTGTGACTACAGGTTAGTGGTTAGGCTTAAAATGGCCCTTCAGGGCAGCTACCCTAGTATTCACCTATGAACCGATGAAGATGCTGTAGGTGCTGCCGGTGCTGATGATGCTGTTACCTGTGGGATACTGACAGGCCACAATGGAGTTTGGATGCAGGTGTAGATGCTGCAGATAATTGTTAAATAACTGAAAAGAAACTTAAATAATAAACAAAATAAATGCATGTAATGAAAAGGATAGCAAGGAGGAGGAATGGAGAGAGACAGAAAGAGAGAGAAGTGCAGATACAAAGAAAAAATTCAGCTTATATACATCTTTACTGTCATAACGTTAAAGGCAGAGCTGGAACTTGGTCAAATCAGCCCTATGCAGTGTAATGGACTAGACCCCCCCCCCAGCCATTCCATTGTCCCATTACTTAGCTCTCTCTCCCCACATCTAATACAAACACTGTTAAAATGTGTCAGTTTGATACTATTATATTTTTCACTTTTGAAATAACAGAGATGTGGATTTAATTTTTCCTTTGTTGGCCAAGTTTGTCCGACTAGGCTAGTAGCCTCATTTTGGGGGAGGCTTGAGGTGGTACTTATACTAGTGGAAATTTGACAACCGCATTAGGGAACTTCCAGCACACATTTCACTAGGTGTCAGGTTATCTTTCACATCCACTTGAGCTACCACAAATTCAGGTAGATGGAGCCTCTGCTTTAATGTCTCTTCCCAGGATGACACACTCAGGAGTGCAACACCACCCTTATGCTGCACTGCAGTGTCAGCAATCCATCTACCTGGTGCACGAACAGAACTGAAATCCTTCCACACCGAATGTGAATATGCTACCTATTACACCATTAATACTACTTTCAAATTTTATAGCACAATCACTGATGTCCATTTGTTAAACAAAACAGTTGCACATTGAAAACAGACTTAGCATGAGCAAAAGCTTCCCTTAAAGCTCACATTCACTGAAAATGCAATGAAACGTGCACACTTTGAGAATACACCTGGCCACTTGGTCCCCAGACTGTTTTCAAACCATGGGTTCCCTACACAGAATTTTAGGGCAACATATAAATGCAACTTTTTTTGTTTAAAACAACACTTGTTAGAATGAATTTTAAATCTGTAGTTTTGAACATTTTTCCAATAAGCAGTAAAACAAAATGTATGAACCATTAACAACAAAGTGCCCATTTCAGAACATTACAACCAACTCTAATTACTCACTGCAATTTTCAGTGATTTGACAAATGGTCTGGCAGTTGGTGTATAGGATTAAGGCACTTTCTTCCTGTAGCCAAGGTACAGGATTTGAGCCTGAGCAAGTTACAATTAACTAAACTGCCCTCTGTTATGTGGTCATTTAAATAACACACACACACACTGCAGATTACGTTAATCGAGTACTGCTGCATTACCAAATACCACACAATCAAAAATATAATGTGCTGCTTTGCGTATAATACCTAAACCAAGTAATAAATATACAAACTGCTCTAGTTCTGAACAGCCACACACATGTGCACTGTAGTACCTGGCAAGCAAAGACAACTGTTTATGTCCATTTACAAATTCATGGCAATCAAAATGTGCTCGTTCTTTCAATAGTTTGCATCTCCATTTGGGAAATACCAAGCAGAATCTTACAGGTTCACAGGAGATTAATGGGCTACCAGCTTAAGGAGTCTTTATAAGCTTAGCCAATATAATCCGATTTTACCCAATATTTGGGCATTAGGGACAAGAGGATGGTATGGATTTGTGCCTCTTCCTTGAGAATCTTACAGATTGCCTCTCTCCATAAGGGACAGAAGCACTTCTCCAGGTGTGAATTTTCAATTCCCCATCCATTGATCCAAACTTTGCTTGAAGAGGGCCAGGGAAGGGCTCTGCTTGATGTACACAGGAAGCCTGTTCCAAAAAAGGGCAATCTCTGAGACCCATATCTGTCTGTCCAGCATGTTTTGTTTGAGTCGCTGACTAAGTTTAGATCCCTAGATTGTCTGACCCTCATGCTGTTTGACTTGTGGATGTGTAGCAGTTCCATCAGCGCTGAATTTGTGAGTGCCTTGTAGGTCAGGTATAGGTCAACCCCTTAATAGTCGGTAGGCGACAGAGTAAAGTGATATGGCTTTTAGTCTATCTACACAGGACATGCTGTTAAACCCTGTATTTTCTTTGTGAGGAGCCTCTGAGGTCACTCCAGCTGCTGTAAGTACCTAGTCAAGTACATGCTAAATGGCACATTGTACTCGATTATTGGTCTAATGAGGGCTGAGTACAGCGGGTCTATAATTTCCTTGGAGATAGATGCCATACCTTTACTTATAAGCTGTGCTACATAGAAGAACTTCCTCACCATTGTATACCATGCCAGTCAAAAGTTCTGGCTACTGTCTATCTGAGTACCTAAATCTCTCACCTCTGAGTCTACTCTTAGCAGTGTGCTATTGATAGTGTAATTTTCAGAGGTATTTGACTTCTCAAAGGGTATGATAATGCATTTTTTTCACATTTAGTTTTAGACCATGGTTGTGGCGCCAATCATTTGTCTGATCTAGACCCTCCTGAAGGATATCTACATCACTGGGCTAATCAGTGATTGCTCCCACTTTGCAGTCGTTGGCAAATGTTGTCATCCAGAGGGTTTCCACATTAACCCTGACTTCAGAGAAGTATATTTCGAAGAGGAGTGGCACCAGCACTGAGCCCTGTGGCACACCACTAGTAATTGGCCTCTTGCTGGATCTGGATTTACCCACTTTAACCACGTGTCCTGTCCATGAGCAAGCTGGTTATCCTTCTGATGAGTTTATTTATAATACCAGATTGGGGAAGTGTGTCAAATGCCTTGGCCAGGTCAAGATAGGCAGTATGTACTGTTTTACCCTCATCCATGGCCTTAGTGACTTTCTCAAAGAAAACCACCAGATTCAGTAGACATGGCCTGCCCTTGACAAAGCCATGTTGGGTTGGATCCAGTCTTTGGAGGTTTCGTATGTTATTATTTATCAGGTCCATGATTATTATTTCCATGGCCTTACACATAAGACTAGTCAAACTTATGGGTCTCTAATTTCCTGGGTCAGTAGATGGTCCCCCTTTATGCAGAGGGATGACTTATCCTCTACTCTATCTGGACAAAGGCAGACTGGAGGCTGTGGTTAGATAGAGATCCTAATAGGCCGATAAATCCTGATTTAAGCTGTTTAAGAGGCAACCTGGAATATCAGCAGACCCCACTGAAGCTGTGTTTTTAGCTTTAGAGAGTGCATTGGCAACCTGTTCTTTGGTGATAATTGGCAGTGTAGTGGTGGAGGGTATTTCTTGAGAAGAACTAGGGTGATTGGGGAGGTAAAATCTGAGGTAAATTTGTTAGTCAGCAGATTTGCTATATCTTCCGGCTGAGTATAGGTGATGCCATCTACATCTAATTCCACACATTGCTGGCTGCTGCCCTTAAGATTGTGGACATAACTGAAGAATGTCTTATGGTTATCCTTTGCTTTGGAGGTTACTTTTACCTCAAAGTCTGGTTTCAGAGACTTGACCAGTTGCCTGATTTGCTTGTTTAGATTAATGAGGGACTCTTTGCTCTGTTATGCACACTCCCTCTTACTTCTTGACAGGATTTTCTTTCTTTTGTTGTACAAGTTATTAATACCAGGGGTCTACCAAGGTGGTCTGTTTTTGTGGTTTGATCTGAGTTTATTTCTGTCTGGTACTGCTGTTTCTATGCAGTTGTTTATATGGTCATGCAGGGCTTTTGTGTACACTTCTGCATAGGTTTCTGTGTTTTCTGGATTTGGGAGAGTTTGGAAACTAACTACGTTGTCCCTTAATAGGGGGTAATTTACTAGGTGGGGGACAAGTTTTACCTTACCAATGAGGACATTACACTGGGGGGGGGGGGGGTGCAGCACTCTCCCATATTTGTGAGTTTCAGATCTAGGATATTTGTTCCCCTAGTGAGAGTGCAGACTAGCTGCTCCATGGCATTTGAATTTACAAATTCATGAAATATTTGGGCCTGCATATTAGTGGTCATGTATGCCTCCCAATTAATTGAGGGAGAAGTTAAAAATCACCCAAGAGTCTGGTATTGGGTTGGATGGTGACTGATTCCAGTAACTTCAGGTATGATGTATGGGATTCCTAGTTCATGGTAGGGGACCTGTAACTAGCAAGAATGTGGTAATGGATTCTTCCCATTGTTAGTTGGTCATGGAGTAGCTCAAGCATGTGATATTGTTTAACCAGCCTTGAGCTGTGCTTATTTTATTTTATTTTATTTTACATTTGTTGACCGGGCTAGTCCAACTGGATACATGTCCATTTTCAGTAGAGGCCCGAGGAGTTAAGCTCCAAAGCTAGGACAATGCAATTAGCACAACATCTTAGGATACATGAGATAGATAAAAGCTATTTACAATATGTATAACAGGTTATCACCGTAAAATTTACAGCGCAAAATACAGGCATAATAAAGGATGCAAGTACAATCTATAGTTTACAATGCAGAAATACAGGCATAATAAAGGAATGCAAATACAATCACGGTATTCAAGAGATAATTAGTAACATAGTTTAATAAGGAAGGAGTTGCTTTTAATGCGTTAATGGGTTTGGAAGATCAGGACAGTTAGACTAGTCAGGTTTAGAGCATGGGCATAACCAATGAGTTTTGAGGAGTGCTTTCAATTTGTTTTTGAAACAGGGTAGTGAAGGAAGTGTGGAGAGTTCATTTGGAAGGAGGTTCCAGGCTTTTCCAACTATATTAGAAAAAAGGGAGTCACCAGCTTTATTGTTTGTTTTAGCTGTATGTACTAGAAGTTTCTGAGAAGACCTTAAGGATTCCAGGTTTTTATAAGGAGTGATTAGTGTGGAAAGAATAGGTGTTTTGGATGGTTTGTAAAGAGTGTTGTGGGCTATAGTTAGCTGATGAAATTTAATTAGATTTTGTAGTTCAAGCCATCCTAGCTGCTTTAAATTAAGCCAATGATGGGTTCTAAATGGGTTGCCTGTTGCAAATCTGGCAATATTATTGTAGGACATTTCCAATTTGTTAAGATTATTTTTTGATAGGTTAGTAAAAATAGGTGAGGCATAGAGAAGAGAAGAGATAAGATGAGTGTGTGCTATTATGGTTCAAGCTGAAGGTAGGAGAAAGGATTTTATCCTATAGAGAGAGCCTAGCTTTTTGTTGACAGTATTTATGGTATTGTTAATATGGATATCAAAGTTCAGATTATTGTCAATGGTGACTCCTAATAGTTTGGCGGTTGGTTCAGGGGATTTAATGGTTTTATTGGTAGAGTTAACTGAGAAATCTAATGGAGGGATTTCTTAGTAGGAGAGAAAAGAAGGAGTTTAGTCTTTTTGGGATTTAGGAGAAGGCATCTGTGTGTGAATCATTGCTCAACTGTGTTAAATACTTGTTGAGTAAGATAAAGAAGTTCAGAGGAGGAGGGGGCTGAGAATATCAGTGTAGAGTCATCCGCATATTGTATGCATGCAGCTTGGGGGATGGCAAGGTGGAGGTCATTGATGAATATGGAAAAAAGTAGAGGTCCAAGGATGGGCCCTTGTGGGACTCCAAGGTTGACAGGCAGGTGAGTAGACAGAGACTTGTGCCATAGTATGGCCTGTACGACTGGAACCATTTTATGCAGGATGTATCTAGTGACAAGGATTTCAGTATAGTGATGAGAATTTGGTGATTTACCATGTCAAAAGCTTTAGACAGGTCAATGAATAGGGCTGAAGAGAGTTTGTTAAGGTTGAAGTTGTTGTTGATACAGTCTGTGAAGGAAAGAAGGGCAGTAGTAGTGCTATGTGAAGGTCTAAAACCATGTTGACAGTTGGCTAGTAGGATATTTTGTATTAGATGGTCAAGCAATTGTTTGTGGATACATTTTTCCATGATCTTTACTAAAGGTGAGAGGAGGACAATGGGGCGGTAATTGGAGAGTTTAGTGGATTGTCCTCCTTTGTGGAGGGGGATAATATAGGAAATTTTCCATAAACTGGGGATATAACTTTCAGTAATAGTTCTGTTAATCAGGATAGAAACGGGATAGGCAATAGCTTTGACGGATTGTTGTAGGAATTCAGCAGGTAGTTGGTCTGCTGAGGGGGAGCATGGTTTCAGTTTCTGTAGCAGGGTTAGAATATATGATGTTGGAATGGGTTGAAAATGAAAAGTAGGGGGGGTGAGGTTGATTCTTTCGAAGGTAGAGTGAAGTTGTTAGGTAATAGTTGACTAGCTAATGTTTGTATAGCATCAGTAAAAAAGGTGTTAAAAGAATTTGCTATATTTATTGGTGTTTTGTGTTCAGTGTTTTGAGGGTTTGGAGTAGTGGATTGCCCTGGGTGGAGTAGTTGGTTGATACTAGACCAACATTTCTGTGGCTTGTTTTGACTGGCTTGTTGGGGTTAGAGGTAGTATTTTTTTTATCAGATATGATAGCTTTCTTAGTTTCATTTCATAGTTCTCTAAATGTTTGTTGGTCTATAGGATTTTTTGTTTTCCTCCATTTTGCCCAATGTTTGTTTCTAACATTGATTTTATGTTTGGTTTCCTTGGAAAGCCAGGGAGCATGTTTGGTTTTGGTTCTAACTAGTCTGATTGGGGCATGGTGGTTGAGGATAGCAAGGAAGTTAGAGTTAAAGCAACTAACGGCTTCATCTAAAGGTAGGTATTGTAGCGGGGACCAGCTGCATGCTGGAAAAGTTCAGGATTAAAGTACTTTTTAGACCTGATGTTTTTAATGGATGTTGGGGAAGGAAAGTTGATTTTATGTCTGATGATATAGGTAACAGAGTGGTCACTTAAATCATCAGGGAGATTTCCTGAGTCATAGATGTGAGGATGATGATTAATGAGGATCCAGTCTAGTAAGCTTGATTTTTTGTTAGATTTATTTATTCTGGTAGGGGAGGTAATGGTTTGGGAATACCCATAAAGGTTAATATGGTTTGAGGGGAGGTTACTGCATAAGCAGGTCCAGTCAATATTTGTGTCACCTAGGATTATGGTTTCTTGAGGCAGGTTTTGGGAAAGCCAGCAAAGTATATTTTCCATGGTTGCTATGTTATTACCAGGAGGTAGCTATATACAGATGACATAGATGGATTTGGAATTGTTAAGAAGAAGTTTGGTGATCAGAATTTCTGCATTGGAGTCTATAGGTGGTTTGCTGTTATGAGTGGTTAATTGTAAGGTAGGTTTATATAGGATAGCGACCCCTCCACCTTTCTTGGATGGTTGGTCTAGTCTTAGGATATTATATCCAGATGGGATGATTTCATTATCTTTGGTTGAAGGTTTTAGCCAGGTTTCTGTTAAGCAGAGAATATCAAAGGAATAGATTTCTGTTAGAGCTTGGAGTTGAATTACTTTATTGTTTATACTGCATATGATAAGATGAACAATTAATAGGGAGTTAGATGGTCTAGAAAGGGCTTGTCCTTTATGCACATAGATAATCTCCACCTTTTGCTCTTTCATGTTCAGTGGGTGGTCGATACGTATGAAAGGCATTATAGCCATGCACTCCCAGAGTGCTTTCCGTGGCTTTGAACCATGTTTCAGTAACTGCACTTTCATCATCATACTCCAGGGTGAGGAGAGTTTCCAGGGAGTGCAGTTTCATGTTGAGACTCCTAGCATTGAGAAGTAACACCTTTAGCTTGTCCTGACTAGCTTTTGTTATGCTGGAAGGTTTGTCTGTCAGTGTTTAAAAAAGTCACTATAGGGGTGGATAATGTTTTGGCCAATATTTGAAAGCCTACAGGTAAAAGGTGAAGATCATCCCTGGTAAAGCAGCATGGCCTGTCAATAATGTCCTCCAAAGCTGCCAAGTAATGGACCCCTTTGGAATGACACCAACAAGCTAAGCCAATTGTTAAATCAATCATTTTCTGCTGGTACTGTGGCATTATCCTTGGAGACAGTAGAATGCTTCTCAGTGCCAGGATCATACCTGCCCGTGACACATATTCTGAAAATGCAATCATGTCTGTCTTCATATAGTCCAAGGAGGTATACCTTAGGTCATTCACGCCCACATAGACTATGACTATGACTGTTACTGGTAATTAGGGTAAGTGACTTGTGTGCTTGCATGATCTGTATCCTGGCCGCTGACAGGCAAATAACTGTAAACATCTCCTTATCCAGTTTGGTAAGAGAGACATCAGTGTGTCTCATCATGGAATCTCCTATGACCAGACTATTTGATTGCAGAGTGTTTTGCCGTATGGGCTTGGTAGTCCTGACACAATGAGATGTGGATTTATGTGTTGTGATTGAATTATCTTGTTTGTGTGCATGCAGAGTTTTGATGGACTGTGCCCAAGACGACTTTGAAGTTTCGGTAAGTTACATGTCAACACCTCCACATATGTGGGTCTAGTGTGGTCCTTTGTGGGTGCAGTGAGTGATATTGTGTGTGTGTGTCGCTGACAACCTGTTTGTTGCTTTCTGAGTATACATGCGAGTCTAGCCTCCAGTGTCAATGTGCAATTACAGCTCTCATATACTGCATTTATTTATATTTATTTATTTGACATTTGTTAACGAGGTTAGTCTGAGTGGGCTAGAAGCCCTTTTTCAGCTGAGGCCCGTGGAGACAAGCTCCAAAACAAAAAAATATATAAACAATGACCAGATAAAAATACATAAACCATGACAAGATACACAAGATACACCAGTAGGGTGCTTACTATACAATAAAAAAAATCTGAAGTATGTCAGTACAGAGTCAGACTTTTAGACAAATCTTATTTAGTTCCATATGTACAGAGGGTAAAAATGCATACAACAGTTAGTGAAATATTCAATTAGAGTTTGATTGGCATGAGGGGTGTAATTAAAGTAAGATATGTTACAGTTCTTATTTGACATAAAAGGATATACATTTTGAGCTTCAAGAGCAGGGTCAGTTCACCCAAAATCTCTACTCTGCAGCTACTCCACATCATATATGTGAAGTAGGAAATATTGCAAAAACTAAACAAAATATTATATTTGAGCTTCAAGAGCAGGGTCAGGGTCACCCAGGGCATTCTACTGTTATGTTTTATTAGAGTGAAGCTATTACATTAGCAGTATTTTTTAGTAGTTCTCATCTGCTAATAAAACTAACTGTTGTAGCTGTGTTTTTAATTCACATCCCTGTGACTAAATTAAATTAATCATCAGCAGCCCTCTCAGTTCTTTCTGCCTTAGTTTGTATCTTGGAGGATCACCTGTTTTAAAAGTGTTCAGATTTTGTAAAGTAATACTTTTTTTTTTTGTATTTTTTTATACAACTAGTTAGTATTTTTTTTTCTCTGACTACTGATCTGCTCAACATGTCCTACACTCACCTTCCCTCCCTACTACTAACTCTTCTAACTATTCCCATCAAACCATTAACTCACAACTAGAACAAATAAAAACAATAACAAAGAAACCATTCTCTCGACTCTTGACTGACTAGTCCCCCAACAAAAATGTATTCAGGTACCCTCTCCCAGATGACCTTAGCGACCACTCTCACATTTTAACCTTCAGCAGTTTCAAAACGAACTCAGCTTGATTAACGTAAGCTATTGCCTACCCCTATCTCTTTCTAATCAACAGAACCATAAAAAGAAGTACTATATACCTCACTCTGAAAATCTATCATAAAAGCAACTAACAAAAATTAAGTTCTCTCTACAGAATCAAATCTTTCTTAACTCTGAAGCAAGAACTACCATAGCAGAAACATCTTATCTCTCTCTTACTATATGCATCCCCATATATATATAATCTTCTTCTTAACAAACATCAATAGGCTTACAGCAGCCTATAACAACATTAACAATTTTTGCCTCTGCCCATATATAACACATCACTGCCTGAACCTCTCCTTAACCTAGGGTGAACCTCCCCTGGCTCCTATACTATAACTGCCCATACTGCCCATAAGCCCTTCACCACCCAGAGACCCACCCAGAAACCCATAACCATGACCATGATAATAAAAACCTATAACAAAAAACAACCTAAATAAAAATAAAATACTTCTTCAAATAAAAAAATCAAAGCTATGACTATATTTTGGCTTTGCTCTTGCAATAACCCTAGCTGATCACGTACCTCCTACCTTCTCCTCCTTCCTTTGCACTGTCTCCCAACTCTAATTCTCTTTTTTATTTTATTTTTCTCAGAAGAAAACTCTCTCACAACTTCAACTCTAACTTTTTTAGTAACTCTCTATCTTTTGCTTTTAAACTACTTAATATTTATGTCTGTATTTTTATATACCTGTACTGGAAGAAATTTGATAGTCTCTGTATTACATTAAGGTAGAACTGAATGCTAGAAGAAAAGATTAAAAGAAATAGGGGTAACTTTGATTGCTGATATAGTACTAGCAAGATGGAGGAGGAAGGGAAGATGGTGGAGGAGTAGGTCAGGTTGGAGTGAGACAGGGGCAGGACCATGTTCTGATCATGTAATCTTTTATCTTTTTTTTTGAAACAGGAAGTACTCAAGGTTGCTCTTAGGTCTAGGGGAAGTTTATTCCAAATATTAGCAACAGAATGGGTATAAAGAAGTTTCTTAGCTTGTTTGCCTGGCTCATAGACTTCCAGAAGATGTAGGTCTGCACTGCGGGACAACGTTTGGGATTGTAGGGAGAGATTAGGGTAGAGGGATCAGGGCAGTGAGAGGGATTTATAAGAGTGAGTGAGCTGGAGTTGAGGAAATAAGAGTTGGTTATGAGCTTCTGGCCAAAGAAGATTTTGTAGGGCAGAGCATTGGTGGGAGTGGTATGGGAGATTTGCAGCAAATTAAGCTATTTTATTGTAGGTAGATTCAAGTTTAGCCATGAGGTTGGTTTGTAAGTTAGGGAGAAAGGTGCAGCATAGAAGAGAGTAGGTAGCAGAAAAGCTTGGGCCAGAGATTGTTTTGTGTCATTGTGAGGCATTTTTTTATTCCTATATATTAGGCCTTTTTGGTGTGCTTTTTTGATGGCTTGTAGAATGTGGCTGTCAAACTTAAGCTGATCATCAATAACCACACCAAGGAGTTTGGTATGAGTTTCTGCTGAGATGGTAGTGTTGTTGAGAGAAGGGACTGAGGAGGAGGTTTTGTAGTGTTGTAGGTTATTAGGTAGGAACAGAAGTAGTTTTGCTTTTTTTGGGTTAAGTAGGAGTTTGCTGCTAGTTAGCCATTTTTCAACAGATAGAAGCAAGTCTTGGGTAAGGGATAAAAGGTGGGGGAGATTATCAGAATGGGATATGATAGTGGAATCACCAGCATACTGGATAAGAGAGGAGTGGGGGCAGGAAGTGTGAAGTTTATTTGTAAAAATGTTAAAGACAAGGGGCCCTTGTATTGAACCTTGGGGTACCACAGTATGAACAGGAAGGAAGGGAGAGGTGGCTGATAGCTACCTGACATACTGGAGTCTATTAGAGAGGTAGCTAGTGAACCAGAGTATAGTCGATTGGGAGAGGTTAAGGTCTTTAAGTTTAGATATAAGCAGATTGTGGGATATGGTGTCAAAAGCTTTGGATAAATCAAGGAAGAGACTACAGACTAATTTGTTTTCATCATGGGCTTTGGCAATGGTCTGAGTGAAAGTTATAAGTGCGGTGGTGGTGCTATGATGGGGACGAAAAAAGAAGTTATGTACTCACCATAACGTTCCATCTGAGTAGTTCTACTTCATTTGTCTTTAACTTGTGGGATACGGATCTGTATTGGATCCAAGCCAGCAACTTTACCAGCATCAGCTTCGGGTTCCAAGCTCCTCCCCTTACCCATAATACACCTCCACTACCTTCCATCCCCAGATCGAGTTTGCTGAACCTTATACTGATAACCCAACCTGAAAAAATACTTGTAACCTATAACTGCAGCCCATATGCTGTTCAAATGCCGAGGTCCTGGGGAAGGAGGGAGGGACAGTTGAAGACAAATGAAGTAGAACTACTCAGATGGAACATTATGGTGAGTACATAACTTCTTTATCTGAAGTAGTTTACTTCATTTGGTCTTCAGCTTGTGCTACTAAACTCCTGGGAGGCCCTCTTGGGAAAGATATTCCAGAGCACCGTGGAACCAAAGGATGCTCTCCTTCTGGAAGTCAAATCCAATTTGTAATGAGAAATAAACATATGAGATGAGGACCAAGTTGCTGCAGAACAAATATCATTCAAAGACACTCTAGACCAAAAGGCCGCAGACGTAACTATGGACCTAGTGGACTGAGCTTTCACCTGACCTGGAGGAGATATGCCTCTGACCTTATAGACCTGAAGGATGCATGAAGAAATCCATCTAGCAATAGTAACCTTGGAGACAGGTTTCCCCAAAAAGGGTTTATAGAAAGACACAAACAATCGATCAGATTTACAGAAATTTTTAGTCCTGTGTAAATAGAATCATAACTGTCTATGAACATCCAACAGGTAGAGTTAGTTTTCCATCTTGTTAGAAAAATTAGGAAAATACACAGGCAAACTGATAATATGACTGATACTGACTGATGAAGCCACCTTAGGAAGAAAGGATGGATTGGTTCGAAGGGAAACCCTATCTTTGTGAAACATCATGTAAGAACTTTGATGGACCACACCTGTAATTCTGAAACCCTTTTGGCAGAGGTAATAGCCACCAGAAAAGCTGTTTTCCAAGATAAATATTTCAGTTGCAGCAGGCTCGAAAGGCGGAGCGATCAAAGCTTGAAGAACCATAGTAAGGTCCCATGGGGGAACAGGATCTTTGACCAGAGGGACGTAACAAAAAGGTGCCTTTAATAAAGGCTTTACACAGTCTAGAAGAGGCTAAAGAGGCAGAATTCCGCCTACATGAAAATGAGAGATGGCAGCCAACTGAATCTTGACAGTAGAAGAACTAGCTCCATGATGAAAAATATCAGCTAGAAAATCACGAATGGCAGAAATAGGAGCCATGAAAGGGTCTAAACTACTTTGAGAGGCCCAAAAGGAAAAACGTTTCCACTTGCTGCAATAAACCTTCCTGGTCGAAGACAAATGAGCAGCCACCAAAACAGATCTTACTGAGGAGGATAGTCCAGGAGTCCTAGCAATCACAGAAACTGGACCAGCCAAGTTGTGAGCTTCAAACTGTCCAGATCCGGATGAGGCACCTCCGAAGGGTGTGAAATTAGATCCTGAATGGGATCCAGGATCCAAGGCAGAGCCAGAAGGTGAGACCAAAGGAAGGGAAACCATACTTGGCGAGGCCAAAACAGGGCAATGAGGATCACTTTGCTACCCAGTTGACAAGCTTTCTGTAGAAACCTCGGAATAAGATGCACTGGCAGGTAAGCATACAGAAGACCGGGAGACTAAGCATGAACTAGAGTGTCTCTGGGGGACTCCCCCGGCAGGGGGTTCAGAGCGAAAAACTTGCTGCACTTCATGTTGGAAGGAGATATGAAGAGATCGCAGCAAGGTTGACCCCACTCACGGAAGATCTGTTCTGCTACTGAAAGATTCAGAGACCACTTATAAGACATCAGAATGGTCCAACTTAGCCTGTCCGCTAGGATGTTGGACCATCCCAGAATGTGCGTTGCGATGAGAAAGTGACTGGTGGAGATCGCCCATTCCCACACTCTCATGACCTTGCGACAAAGGGGGTAAGATCTGGTTCCTCCCTGTTTGTTGATATACCAGACCGCTGACATGTTGTCTGACTGAACTGCAATCGTTCCCAGAGGAAGAAAAGTGTGATGGGCCTGTAACGCTAGAAGGACCACCCTCATCTCTAGGACATTTATGTGCAGGCTGGTCTCTATGGGGGAACCACAGGCCTTGGACTGTCTTGTCTGAACAATGCTCCTCCCACCCGAGTTGGGAAGCGTCCGTGGTCACTGTGGCCTGGGCCGGGGCTGGAACAAAGGGTCATCCCTCCAAAATGTCAGGAGAACACATCAACCATATGAGGGATGACCGGCAGACTCGACTGAGTTGAACTGGATATGCCAATGGCAGTTCCAACAGGGACCATTGTACAGCTAGAGTCCACTGTAGAATTCTCATGTGTAACCGGGCACACAGGAGAAGAGTTATGGTCACCACCATCGAGCCTAAGGCCCTTAACACCGATTCCGCCATTGCTAGATGAGAGTGGTAGATCAGGGAGACATGCATCCTCAGGTTTTGTACTCTCTCCGAGGTCAGGAAGATTTTGCACTGAAGAGTATCTATCCTGGCACTAATGTAGTCTATCAACTGTACAGAATCTAGGAGTGATTTGGATGCATTGATTGTGATCCTCAAACACGAGGCAAGAGTCAGGAAATAATCACTGGTTTGGGAGAGTAGACGCCTGGTGGGAGCAGTGAGGAGCCAATCGTCTAGGTACGGATAGACCTGAATACCCTGAAGCCTCAGGTGAGCTGCTACTACCACCATCACTTTGGTAAACACCCTCGGGGCTGTGGTGAGACCACAGGGTAGGGCTTGAAATTAGTAATGCCTGACTCCTAGCTGGAAGCGGAGGAATCTCTTGGAGCTTCTGTGCATCTTTATGTGATAGTAAGTATCCTGGAGGTCTAACGAGCACATCCAGTCGCTCTCTTGCAAATACGGCATGATAGACTGTAATGTAACCATCTGGAACTTCTCTTTGGCAACTGACAGGTTCATGGTAGAAAGTTCCAGAAAGGGCCTTAAGTCTCCCGTTTTCCTTGGCACCAAAAAGAACCTGGAGTAGAAGCTCGATCTGGACTGATCTGGGGGGACGGTTTCGATGGCTCATTTTTCTGGCAGCCTGGAAACTTCCTGTGCTGCTGCCTCCCTTTGCATGGGTGGTACATCTGGGAAGTGTCTGGGAGATTTGGGAGGACCCACAAAGGGGATAGAGTATCCTCTGGATATGATCTGAAACACCCAGTGGTCTGATGTTATGGACTCCTATACCGCTAGGTGCAAAGACAATCATCCCCTGACTGCCTCCAAAGTACAGCAGAGCAGTCGGGCCACCCCTCACGGTTGCTGCCCGGGTCTGTCCGAGAAAGGTTCTCGAGACCCAAAATTCCTCAGATCCCTTCTGCCTCTGGGATGGCGTCCATTCTGTCCCCCTCTGCCTCTGGGAGAAGAAGAGTCCTGAGTGTCCCGGGAATACTGTGACTTCCAGAACCACATCTTCTTTTGCCCTCTCTGGTTCCGGGAAAAGGACCGTTGAGGGTTTGAGAAGTGGATCCCAACAGCAGACAGTGTCTTCCTGTCCTTCTCACTCTGGACTAATGTCTCTTTGATGGTCTTACCAAAGCGAGTAGAGCCATCATAAGAGGCATTGGCAAAGGACGCCTTGAAAGGTTCTGAAAATTTACATAACCTGAGCCAGGCGTTGGGCCTCATGAACAATCCAGACCCAGCCTCCCTAGCCACTCCTTCCGTAGAATGTGAAAGGAGTCACATGGACATGTTGGAGACTACTTTCAAAGTGGCCATCCTTGCGGAGAACGAAGCCTTGTTCTCTTGCGACATGGACTTGGGCGAGACTCCTCCAGCTCCTTTATCAGGTCATGCTGGAGTCTGGTGACATGGGCCAGGTACTTTAGCGCCCTAATCTAAAAGGTAGCTGAAGAGTAAACCTACTTCCCTAGGCGATCCATCATCCGTGACTCTCGGTCAGGAGGATGAACTGAGGAGCTCTCCTGGGCAAGTTCCTTCTTTTTGGCTGCTGCTACCACCATGGTGTCTATGGGGGAGCTCTTGTTCCATGCTGGTCTGTCTATGGGGGGGGGGGCTTAACATTTTGTCCGGTCTTTTTGGAATTGGTTCCATGGTATCCTGTTCCCTCCATGCCTACAAGGTGACCAGATCCACCAAAGGATCCACGGGAGGGGACACCTAGGAAGGAGATGGGCTTGTGCCGAAAGCCTCCAGGAACACAGACTCATCAGAAGAATTTTTGGGGGCAAACCAACCTCCCTGGTGGTGCAGGATTTCCATGATGTCTCCAATCCAAGTCTGTGTCCTCGGTGAGGGACTCGGGAGAGTCTATGCACCTCCTCTTGCACATATGCTTGCGAGGTACCTCTCCAGTGGGGCTCTCCGGGTGGAACTCGCAAGCCACTTGTTCCTTAGGGGGAACCGTCTGGGGCTCATCGATCATGGGCTGTCCCTCTGGTAAAATGATGGAAGACCATAGACAGAGCCGAGGGGGCCTGGGTGAAGTCTGAGGGGGCAGTCAGGGGTCTCAATCCAGTGGAGAGAACCCTTTCTACCACGTTGAATGCCGAAGGAGAGCAAACCTCCTGAGAAACCCATAAGGAGGCCGGCCTCCCCGGGTCCGATGAGGGAATCGGAGCTGGGCCCAAAGTGGACGGAGCTCTAAGGGAGGGAGCTTGGACCAACAAAGGCGGAGCCAATGAAAAATCTTCCTCTCCCTCGGATTCGACACCCAAGCTCCGGCACTGAGAGTGGCTCAGATCTGAGCTGGTCTAATCTGACATGCTCCAGGCAGCTGTCAGCATCAAGGAAACAGGTATCGTCAGCACCGACTCCCTGACTAAAGCCATCCTCGGATCCAAATACTCCGAACCCTTTGGTCAGATCGGAGAAGGATATATTGGCTGAAAAAAAGGAAGTGAGCTACCCCCTCCTGAGGGAGAGGTGGCTGGCAAGCCCCCATCTGGATCCGAGTATGGATAAACCTCCTCATCATTTTATCCATATCAACCTCAGACAAAGACTAGGTAGATCTCGATGAGGCCACAGACTCCGACCTTGCAGGTCAGGGCACTGAGGTCCTAGAAGCTGAACGTGTCTCCTCCGGCTCCGGGGAGAACCTCAGAGATCAGAGCCGAGGGGAGTCATGGATCTGTAAGGTTTTAACTGGTGAAGGGAGGTCCGGAGACCTCTTATGCTTTTCCCTCATCTTCGACTCTCTCTCCTTCTCTCTGCCCCTTTTCCGCTCCACTTCCACAGGCTTTTGCAAAGGAGGTTGAGTCTCAGCCTGGAAGGGAGGAGAAGCCAGGGGAAGAGAGGAAGGAGAGGTGGCCACAGCAGCCGCTGTGACCAAAGCCGAAGATGAGGCAACAGTCTCAGGAGGAGGAAGAAGGCCTTTTAGGGCCAACTTGGCCTTCCTATATTTAATGGCACGAGGGTTGAACCCTGCACATATAGTGCAGTCTACACTCAGATGGACCATGCCCAAGCACATAACACACAGAGTGTAGCCATCCACAGGGGATAATTTATGGCCACACTCAGTGCATCTTTTGAAAATAGGCTTGTCAGCCATTCTATCAGAAGAGAGAAAATTTTTAAAGAAAAAGTTATTTCCTTCTCTCTGATAACACGCACTCATCACACTCACACACAGAAACACGGGAGGAGCAAAAAATCCACACAACTATACAAACTAAGCTAACTACCCTAAAACACTATAATAATAATAATATAATAATAAAACTATAGTGAGGGGAGGAGAAAGGGGAAACTATTCTACCACTACCTAACCATTTTTAAAGAAAATAAATAGTTTAAAGGTTTTTTACCCACTTGAAAAGTTGGAGCTCAAGAGATCATGATGCATAAGCTATTCGTGGCAAATGAGATCTGGGGATGGAAGGTAGTGGAGGTCTATTATGGGTAAGGGGAGGGGCTTGGAGCTCAAAGCTGATGCTAGTAAAGTTGCCGGCTCGAATCCGATACGGATCCGTATCCCACAGGTTGAAGACCAAATGAAGTAAACTACTTCAGATACCATGTTGTGTTGGTGTTAGGAGATTATTCTGCATGAGGTATTGAAGGATTTGTTTGTAAATACATTTTTCCATAATCTTGGAGAGGGAGGATAGGATTGCAAAGGGGTGGTAGTTGGAGGGGTCTGTAGAGTTTCCTCCTTTATGGAGAGGAATGACATATAAGTTTTCCCATAGTTTGGACACGGTGTTTTCGATGTTAGATCTATGATAAGTATGGAGATGGGGTAGGCAATGGAATCTGAGGTAATTTTGAGAAATTGCGAGGGTAAGTTGTCAGCAGAAAGGGAATATGGCTTAAGTTTAGAGAGGAGAGAACTAATAAAGGCAGTGGAGGTGGGTTTTGGCGAGAAAGTGGAGGTAGGTGAAGTTGGGAGAGTATCATTTGAAGGTGTGTTTGAAGACATATTTGTGGTGAGATTTTTAATAGAATCGATGGAGAAAGAGTTTAGAAGAGTAGCAGTATCGAGGTTAGACTATTAGGACAGGGAAGGTGAGGAAGGCTGTATTTATCTGTTCAAGAATTGTGGCTGTTAGTGTACATAAGGCAATTGCTACATTGCCTCACGATGCCCATGTCCACCAAGCTAGATACAGAGATAACAGCAAAGTGCCCATCTATGGTTACAGGTTCTAATGTGTACTTGCAAGGGATAGGAGTGGAGGTTGGTTGTAAATGGATGAAGGAAAGGTGCTTACTTGGTGTAATCTACAGCTAACCTAACCAGCGATCCTGCTCAGCTGTCAAACCAGATGCTCTTTGAGCAGCAATAGTTGTGAGCATTATAATAATGTAAAGTAGACCTAAATAGTTCTAACTAAATGCATAAACGATGCTCACAGTGCAAACTAGTTCCCATATGACTTATGCGACACTGAATGTCCCTAGTGATTTTTATAAGGAAATTTCAGCTTCTGGTTTTTGCTCTGCACAAATGTGAGGCTTATATACGATCAGAAAAAAAACAAGTTTTTCATGTTTGCTTCATCTGGAACAGGAAAATATAGCTCTGTAAGTTAAACTTACCATAAGAGTAGATATTCGAATGATTACTACTGCAGAAGCCTTAACTATATGAGTTATATCATGCCAATATATAACAGGTGTCAGTGTACCTTCCATGCACCCAAACTGTCAGGTAGAATGAGCTGATCTGACTAAAAGAAAAGTTTGAGTGCAAAGCAGTTTAGAGCTTGCCTGTCAGCAGAGAGAGAGCTAAGGCTAAGCCATGAAAGGACAATTCCAGGATAAACAATGACAAAAAACAAATCTCCACACCCTGGCATAAAACACACCAAAAAACAAGGGAATGGAAGGAGGGAGGAATGATCTTTTGAACATCTGCTGTATTTTAGTTTAACTGGCACAGCTGTATTATGTTCATCATATTGCTCACTGCTGCAGTAGCCTTAGCTATATGGGTAGATTACCTTACAGAACTACATTTGGGAGGTGGGCAGAGAATAGTCCAGAAGCTCCTGGAGACTAGTCCTAGCAAAGCTTGACCTGGACCTAGACAAGGAATCAAGCTTATAGTGCTTTTAAAAGTATGTGCATATGACCAAGACGCAGCTTCTAGAATACTTTCAGAATCCAACCCTTTCCAAAATGCCATAGATGAGGTCAAGGCCTGGAATACTGGGCTTTGACCCTGCATGGAATAGATTTTTTTATGGTGATTATAACAAAAAGTAATAGCCTTGATCAACCATTTGGAAAAGTCTGTTTAAACAGTTTGTCCCTTCTTCTTAATCTTCACATGAAATGAACAACAGATCTGAAGATCTAAAACATTTAGTTCTGTCAACATAGCACCACAGCTGTCTGTAGACATCTAATATATGGAATATTCTTTTCCCTTGTTTTTAGGTTCAGGAAAGAAAATGGGGAGATAGTTTAGTTTAATGTCAACTCAGATGCCACTTTAAGCATAAAAATAGCATTTATTTTCAAACAAAACCTGTCGCTATGGAAAATGAGATAGGGTTGACTCACCATAAGAACTTTCTAGTCAGATACCCTTCTTGCAGCTGTCAAAGCAATCAGTAAAACTGTTTTTCATGTTAAGAACCTCAAGTCAGCCATATTAGTTGGTACAAATGAAGCAAGTGTTCTCTATCACAAAATTAAGATCCCAAAGAGGGGTCAAAAGTTTTCTTGGAGGCCTTGTACACAAAACCCCATTCAAGAACATTTTAACATGAGAGTGCACTGAAAGAGGAGTATCCATGGGCAGACATGATGAAATGGATGATAAATGAACCTTGGAAGAGGAAAACTATATTATCCAGACAGTCAGCTGAAGTTGACTGATGCTGGATGGTATCAAACAACCCTGTTCTTGTTTGAGAAGATCCAGCACAATTCTTTTTCATCCCTCTGGAAAACAAACTCCTCCTCTTTATCCCAGAAACTTACATCCCTAACAAACATCTTTCAAAATCTTTTCAACAAATGGCACTGAAATTGAATTAGTCTACCATACCAAACTATTAGGAGTCATAACAGATGATAATCTTCAATTTGGCCTCCACAACCAAAGCAATATTAAGAAAACCCATCAAAAACTAGGCATGCTATACAGAAACAAGCATTTTCAGAGCACACCCACAAAAATTACTCTAGCCAAAACCTACCTTCTGCCCTCCAAACTCTATAGAGCACCAGTTCTAACCCATTTACAGTCCTCCATTAAAAAAATTGAAAGCTGCTAAAACAAAATTGCAATATTGCCAAGTTTGCTACTAATTCATCCTCATTTACCCATTACTGTAAAGCTCTGAATATCCTTAGCTGGCGGGAACACCCTCACCTCTTCTACTACATTCAAATTATAACAATACATAAAAACACCTATAGCCTGCCCATCCCTTAATCCTTTAATCAACATGTATTTACATAAACTAATCTCAGATCTCAAGACAAACAACTTTTCACCATAAATAACCAAAATAAATCCCCAGGATAAAGCCTATACTCCCACTAAATAGCCAAAAAAAACCAAAAAAACACCAAAACTATTTCTAACCTACCCAACCTTTAAATGTTTCTTAAAAGAATACTTTACAAAATCATGGACCTGCCCTTGTGCTATTCTTGGCTGAACTTACTAAATTTCACTCACTCCCTTCAACCTAAGTCACACCTCACAACCCTCTTCAGCATCCTACTCCACTCCAGTCTTTTGTTCTTCTTACTACCATACCTTATCCACTTAATCTCTGTAGACCTTTTCTCTACCTCTCTCTCTTTCTTCCCAGCTCACCTGAGCTAAATGAAGACATCCTACCCAGTACTATTCTTATAATCTTTTCTTTCCATCCTTCCCATCCTTTATATATATATATATATATATATATATATATATATATATATATATATATATATATATTTTTTTTTTTATTAAATGAATGCCATGGCTGGGAATTCCTGGCTATCTCCAAGGTGCTCTAGTCTCCTTCTGTGCAGCTGTGCATTCTCTGCAATAGCTACAGGGTTTATGGAGAGAGATATAGGAATGTGTTAGATATGTGGATGACACACACACTGGCAGGTTGTATGTACAGGTAAGGCAAGGCTTACTTGCAGTACACGGGTGGTGCTTTTGCTTTAGCATCAGTCTCCCATTAACCAGGAGGTTGGGATGCTGTTGTCTCATGTCATTGCAATGGTGATGACACTGTTCACTCATGTGTAGGACACCAGTGGCATGTGTTACTGTCTGTGCCAAGCTATTCCAGGCCTCGTTCTTGTACTGAGACCCACCAAGCCCTCCTGTAATAGACTGTGAGTGTAGTTCTTGAGTAGTAGGTAGAGGAAGATTTTACTTTCCTTCACATACCACCATTGTGCTATAAAAGGAGCACTGCCTTCTCTCCAGAAGATATGTCTGCATAAGTGACAAATCAGAGACAAATGGCAGGCCCTTCATGCCCAAATCTGTTCTCCAGTATGCCAACTGGCATACAATGGCAAACACATCATTTGCATGTCCAATGAGGGGACAGCTTATACTGTATTACAATGTCTGATCATTAGACCTTAAGGTGAGAAACATGACAGTCCTGTATTTGATAATATGCTATTAATAAACCATGTGCTACAGTGACTTTCCATTAGGCTAGACAATAAGGATATCCTCCAAAAGCCATAGGGTGAACCACACATTGTGTCTATATGTGCACACAATGCTGGGTAGAATTCAGAACAGTCTGACCACTAACAATGACATGGAAATTAAGTGATTCACAAACAGTAATAAGTTGAGTCTTCATTTCCATGTTCACCAAATCCAGATACCTGAATTTGTATGATGTAAATGCATAAGAGGCACTCTTCCCCATCATGCTATGGAAGGATTCTTAGAGCTGCAATGCTGAAACCTGTAAAAGGTAAATCTTAAACTAAATGCTCAGAGATGTTGTATAGTATCTTCTGTGAGGTGTTACCTTTTCAGCTGCATGTTTTAAACTATGGGTAATGTTAGCTGCTGTGATACTTAAGTATATAACGAAATAGCTTTAACAATACTTTTCTGGGTTACTGAACCAGTGGAGTGAGAAGGGTACTGCTAGGGTAAGACAACTGTTATGCTGGGTTGTTCCCCCAACTTTGTGAAAACATCAATATTAATTCTAAAAATATTCCAGTTCTTACATAAAATGTTTCGAATGCCACTATAAAGAGAACTATATTGTATCACACAATCTTGTGTAAACCTACAAGTGCTAGCCTTGCCATTGTTTCAATGTACAAAATGTACATTTCCATCAAGCTGTTTCCCTAATAGGGGTTGATATTTCTCCCCCCAACCATTGTATGTATCTTGCAAAATGTCATGGACAAGTGCTGTCGGGTATCCTCGTTCTAGAAACATATTGGATAAGATATCTAGTTCTCTCTTTAAATCCTCCTTATTAGATGTCATCCTAGCTATTCTGATGGCCTGTCCTTTGATTACACCCTTTTTCTGAAAAAGGGGTGATGGCTGCTGAAGTGGAGATAAGAGTTGCAAAAGGTGTGTTTACGGAATACTTTGGACCTGAAATCATCTTTGTCCTTAATGATTAAGGTGTCTAAATAACTAATCTCCAAGGGGTCACAATCAGGGGTGGCTCGTGGCATCGGACTGCCGGACTGCAGCCCCCTCAGCTAAAAAGTAAAGTGTTTAAGTGTTTTAAAAAATGTAAAAAAAAAAAAAATACCTTTTTTTTTTGTACTTTGTCTTTAAACAAACTTTGAGTCCGTGACTCGGAAGTAAGTGCATGCGCATTGCGCACTTTAACCGCCTCGGGCTGCGGCGGTTTTAAACAGCTTTTTTTTTGTTTGTTTTCATTGCAGCCTGGAGGAGTAATGAAGGCATCATTGTGATGCCCAGAAGTCTATGCGGTTCCAAACCACATAGAATTGGAAGGGGCTCGGACTGCGACGTCCACAGGCACGTCATGATGTGCTTGCTGGGCTAAATGCTGCTGATTGGTTGTCGCTCTCTTCTCGGGCTTTATGTGCTGGGAATAGAGCGAGAATCAATCAGTCAGTTGTCGGCTTCCTTTGTGGATTGACCTTTTTTTAAAATTTTAATAATTTTTTTTGTTTTGGCATTGGATGGAATCTGATTTTACTTTTTATTTGGGTGGATTTTTTTGTCAGCTGTGCTGCAGCCTGCGCTAGAGAGAGAAGGAAGAACAGAAGAACAAGAAGAAAGAAGAAGAAAGAAGAAAGAAAAGAAGAAAAAAAAACAGAGTGAAGGTGCAGAATTAAAGTAAGTATTGTAAAACTGTGTATTATGTATATATATTTAGGCATTTTTTCATTGTGAAGTCGATCTTTCAGCATATTGTTCTTCAGTACACTGAATTTTTGGTGAGATTGCTTTGTTGGTGTGTTTTCTTTGCTGCTTTAATCAACAAATTCAGTCTATCACAAACATTCTCTGTTTCATCATCAGTAGAGTGCCATGATCAGGTCACACAGATGGCAGTGGGAACACCTATTTTAATTACATGATGTTTAGGGTTTTGTGGCATCTAAGCAAATCAATGCCTCAGCAAGCAGAGGATTAGGTCCAAAATAATTATTTAAATAAAAGGTGGATGCAGACAGCTATGTTACCTTCTAGTTTGTTAGTCAGGGCTACTATCATAAAGTGCTCATCTATGAAAAAAATAACAACATTCTGGACAGTATTGATAGCTGCACTCCTATAGTCACCTCACCCCAGGGCCCAGAGTTACATAAAGGGTAAATAAGGTTCTAAGCTTAGAATGGCAGGAAATGTGCAGGGAAAATGAAAGGGAGGGCATGGGCTTCTCTTCATGAAATTAATTGTAGAAAATCTACCTTTCATTTTCACTGCACATTTCCACCACCATATTGCAAGTAAGTTAATTATTGCTTATTTAACATTCAACAATGCATTTGTTTCAACACGAAACATCAGCATTTGAAAACATAAAAACATGCTTGGGAAAATAAGTACACTTACATACTCTAATCTTAAGATTTGCAACATGTTAAATGCCACCTTATACGCATGTCCCACTATTAGTGGACTATGTGTTCAGCTTATTCAACTGCTCCATTACCAGTGGTCTAGATAAGGGTTGATAACCATGGCTTTCATTTGTATATTTATTTACTGAGGGTTTTTGCCCTTTTCAGCCAAACTCTATGCTGACCTTCTTGGATCATGTATTTCATCAATTTAAAGACACACACACACACACACACACACACACACACACACACACACACACACACACAGACACATACGCACTGTCCCAGTTTATACAAGAGCAATTTTTAGTACTGTTTATATGTTCCCTCAATATATTTGGCCTTGTCCAGATTTATTGCATTAACAGGTTGGGAGGTACATGCAAATAAATTGCTTTATAGAATTAGGCATAGCCAAACCTCTCAACTGTCCCTGATTTTGGCTCAAAATGTTGCTCTTCCCCTAATGATCCCTCCACAAAATAGCAATTTTGGAAGAAAACATGGAGGGTTTATAATTAAGAAATAACTGTAATAATCAGATTACTTTTATTTCAGAAATGCATGTAAATTATTTTATTTTGTCAGCTGATCAAGTTAGCAGTACTAATATTAAAGTGTCCCTTCTTTGACAGGTTCCTAGCTGTATTGTGTTGCTATTTTATATTTTTACATCACATGTTTGGTCCATTTTTCATAAAATTGTGTTTTTTGGCAAATTAGTGACAAATAATTAAAGACTGAAGTTAGAAAATAATGACAGACATTTGAGTTTCAGATTTCATACCATTCAGAAAATTCATACTAATGCAAGACCTCTATTAGCTTTCTAAGTTTATAAGAGCAATATTTTAAAAATTGTTCTCATTTTTGGGCCTCTGTCCCATTTCTTTGTATGGCTTTGTCCAGATTTCTTGCTCTGAGATTGAGAGGTATGACAAATGTGTCAGGGCCATCACATGTCAGCCATAGACATTTCAAACTGTGACATACTTGTTGCACCCCACTCCCCCATGTAGTGACTCTGGATGTGTCGAAGCAAGGCAAGGAGTTATGCAGTGTAAATGTGCAGAGAATCCCACCCATCCAAGGTAGACACAAGTACTAGAGTGACTTTTCATCTGTCCTTGATTTTTACAGAATGGTCTGGTTTCTGCATATTTTTTGTACTGTTGATTTATGCTTATTACTCAAAGTGCCTGTTGCTCTGTGTTTAAGTAGCAATACATTAATGACCATCAGGTAAGCTTGGCTGAGATTGCAAGATGCAAGTAAGCTTTAATAAGCATACTGTTAAAGAATTGCCAACATTGAAAGCCTTTCTGTTGCCATGTAGAGAATACTTAACTAGATAATGTATAAGCCTTGGGTATTGAAATGCATATGCCAGTATTTGTAATAAAGGACAGAATTGCATTAAGAGTCTCATTACACTTGGAGACTTCCAGTCATCTCTGCAGGCTTTACCCATAAACCGAATGCCAATCGCGTGGTCCATAACCTGTACAGTAATCCTTTTAAGCAATGTATCTGGAGCTTCTTTCTTGTTTGCTTTTCTTTTACTTTGATCATGTTTTCCCCATGAAACAAGTAGATGTCAGGCAGCAGGTCTTTTTTTGGATAAGGAACATTTTTACAAGTGGGGGCATCAGAGATTTCTACTTTCAGCATGTTACTTGTTACTTTAATAAAGCAGAATATAAATTATAATTAGAACTGCAGTGCAAGAAGTGGTTTGAATTGAATGCTACTTGTTTTTCTTATACTTGATGTTGACTGGCATTCCATTAATGTATTTAAAAAAAAAAGCAATTTATTTTTTCATGCCTCACAACCTTTTTTGTTTCCATCTAGATATTAAGCTGTCATGCAGCCAATGCATTGAAATATTTTTATTCTTTTACACTTCATTTTGTCTTGATTGGACTCTCATAATGACGGTTTGGCACCCAGTGCAGTATATTTAGTTTTTGTGGTTTGCTACTACAGATGTGTGTGTGTGTGTGTTTGTGTGTGGTAGGAAATACCTCAGGCTTGAACCCTGTGCTTTGTATGCAGGTGTTAAAGACCTGAATTCCCTACCCACCACCATTTGTAAAAAAAAAAAATGCAGATTTTTGCCTCATATTTGATCTGATCTGTTCCTCATAATATCTGTGGTTTGTAAATGTTACAGTGCTTGATATTTGATGGTGCAGTGGTAGCACTGTTGCCTCACAACTGCAGGTTCTTAGGTTTGATTCTTGGCTGGGGTGCCTTCTTTGTGGGGTCTGTATCTTCTCCCTGTGTTTGTGTGGGTTTGCTTTTGTGTCCTCCCATGTTACAAAGACATGTCTGCATTATTTCTTCCTGGGCCTCTGCTGAAATTTTTTTTTTGTTCCAAGTCAGACTGTCCTGATTAACAAATGTTAAATAAAATTGACAGGTATTTGAATTTCAGACTACAAGTTTCTGAATGTTTAATTCCTTGCATATTTGATGGTGCAGTGGTAGTATTGTTGCCTCACAGCTATAGGTTTTCTGGTTTGATGTTTGGCTGGGGTGCCTTCTGTGTGGAGTCTGCATCTCCTCCCTGTGTTTGTGTGGATTTGCTCTGGTTCCCTGTCATTTTACAAAGATGTGTCTGCAGTATTAATCCCTGGGTCTCTGCTGAAAATTGTTTTTGTTCTGTCAGCAGTAAAATTGACAGGCATTTGAATTTCAGACTTCATGTTCTTCAGAATACATAGTAACACAACCTTTTTTCTAGCAATTTTCTAAGTTTATAAGATGAATATTTGAAATTTGTCCCTATTTTTGGGACTGTATTCCCCCATTATTGGCTTCGTCCAGGTTTTTGTGCTAAGGTTGACAGCTATGGCAAGAACTGAATTCACTGAATATGTTTGAGGGCTGTATTCCCTCATTACTGGGTTTGTCCAGGTGTTTTGTGCTAAGAGGTTGACAGCTATGGTGAGAACTGAATTCACTAAATGATAACCATTTAAGTTTCAGTCTTCTTCTCTTTTACAAAGCAGCTGATTTGGCGTAGTGGTATGTTACTCTGTTTTGCTCAGGGACCTTGGCAGTAAAATGTATGGTGGTAACACAACATTTTATCCTAGCAACTTTCCAAGATTATACAAGCAATGTTTAATGTGTCCCTGGTTCTTGTGCTTTTGAACCCCCCCCCCCCCAATACATTTAGGCTTTTTCCAGTTTTCTTGTGCTGGAAGTTGAGATGCAGTTGAGTATTGAGTAGATTTTACAAGGAGCTGAGAGCTGCAGGGGAACAGAAGTTTAGTGTTTTGCCTTGTTAATAGCACAACAGGTTGTGTAGTTGCTTTTGATGCAGAAGGCTGTGGGTTCTACTCCCACAAGGGGTGGATGCTGCCGTACTGAGAATGTTATCCTTGGTGAAGATACTAACTATGAGTCTGTTATCAGTTTGCCATCCATTTCCTCTTGCAATATTATTACTAGCTTATCATTTTTTAATGTAATATAGGCAATTTATTCCTGAGGGGCAACAGACACTTTATTTTTAGATGAAACCATGAAATATAAAGGTGATTGCTTGCAGCAAATTCTTCATTAGTTACAGATTTCTTTAATGTGGAATTATTTAGATGACTTTTACTTCAGAGATTGTGCATATTTACTGATAATGGACTGAATAATTGTGCATATTTACTGATAAAAGTGGACTGTAGAATTGTGCATATTTACTGATAATGGTGGACTGTAGAATTGTGCATATTTACTGATAATGGTGGACTGTAGAATTGTGCATATTTACTAATAATGGTGGACTGTAGAATTGTGCATATTTACTAATAATGGTGGACTGTGGAAGTCTGAGTAGACTTTTTTATGATAAATGTTCTGAACTGGGCAGTTTTGCCATTATGGGTGCATGTGTTTTGTTTCATTGCTTACTGGAAAAATGTTCAAAACAAATTTAAAACACCCTCTAACAACTGTACTGTATTGTACAAGGAATATAATTTTAGTACAATGAGGAAGGTGTATCAAAGAGCACATGTATGTTTCATATGCAAGGGGCCTATGATTTGAAAACAGCCCAAAATTAATCTTTATCTGTCACTGGCAAAATGTATTTTCTTTGAATGTGGGTTTCAGTGCTGTTTCAATGAATGTGAGTTTCAAGGGCAGAGAAGTTTTAATGCTAAGTTTCATTGTGAGACTGCATTGCTTTGTTTAGCAGATGACTTAGTGTTTGTGCTGTAAAATACAAAATAAAACTTTCAAATGAAGTCCAACTCATCATAGAAGTAAAGCAGTATGCACATTAGTGTTTATGGTAAATGGAGTGAAATAGCCAAGTAATGGTTCATTGGAATGGCTGCAGAGGCTCCATTCAACCATGATTTTGTCAGGGGGAAAGGGCAGCAAACTCAGACAGGCCCAGCTGAACTATACCTCCCAACTGTCCAGATTTTCAAAGAATGAATAGATTTTTGCTTCTTATTTTTGGTTTGTTCTTCATAAAATTTGTAGTTTTCTGGCAAATCATTTAGGAATTAAGTCACTAAATAATGATACACTGAGTTTCAGACTTCATAACCTTCAGAAAAATGCATGTTAAAGTAAGAGCTGTTCTATCAACTGTCTCAATTTATACAAGAGCAATATTTAGTACTGTTTATATGTTCCCCCAATATCTTTGGCCTTGTTCAGATTTACTGCATTAACAGGTTGAGAGGTACATGCAAATAAATTGCTTTATAGAATTAGGCATAGCCAACCTCTCAACTGTCCCCGGTTTTGGCTCAAAATGTTGCTCTTCCCCCTAATAATCCCTCCGCAAAATAGCAATTTTGAAAGAAAACATGGAGGGTTTACAATTAAGAAATAACTGTAATAATCAAAGTTATAGATTACTTGAAATGCATGTAGATTCTTTTATTTTGTCAGCTGCTCAAGGTAGCAGTACTAATATTAAAGTGTCCCTTCTTTGACAGGTTCCCAGCTGCATTGTGTGGCTATTTTATATTTTTGCATCACATTTTGGTCCATTTTTCATAAAACTGTGTTTTTTGGCAAATTAGTGACAAATCACTAAAGCCTGACGTTAGAAAATGACAGACATTTGAGTTTCAGATTTTATACCCTTCAGAAAATTTATACTAATGCAAGACCTATTCTATTATCTTTCTAAGTTTATTAGAGCAATATTTAAAAATTGTCCTTATTTTTGGGCCTTTGTCCCACTTCTGTGTATGGCTTTGTCCAGATTTCTTGCTCTTGAGGTTGAGAGGTATGACAAATGTGTCAGGGCCATCACAGTCAGCCAGAGACATTTCAAATTGTGACATACTTGTTGCACCCCACTCCCCATGTAGTGACTCTGGATGTGTCCAAGCAAGGCAAGGAGTAGTTATGCAGTGTGCCCCCCCCATCCAAGGTAGACACAAGTACTACAGTGGCTTTTCATCTGTCCTTGATTTTGCAGAATGGTCTGGTTTCTGTCATATTTTTGTACTGTTGATTTATGCTTATTACTCAAAGTGCCTGTTGCTCTGTGTTTAAGTAGCAATGCTTTAATGACCACAAGGTAAGCTTGTCTGAGATCGTAAGATGCAAGTAAGCTTTAATAAGCATACTGTTAAAGAATTGCCAACATTGAAAGCCTTTCTGTTGTTGCCATGCAGAGAATACTTGACTAGATAATGTATAAGCCTTGGGTATTAAAGGACAGGATTCCATTATTTTAAAAAGCTCATTACACTTGTTGGAGACTTCCAGTCATCTCTACAGACTTTACCCGTAAACTAAACAGAATGCCAATCATGTGTGGTCCATAACCTGTACAGTAATCCTTTAAGCAATGTATCTTGAGCTTGTTTCTTGTTTGCTTTTCATTTTTTACTTTGATCATGTTTTCCCCATGAAACAAGTTGTCAGGCAGCAGGTCTTTTTTGGATAGGAAACATTTTTACAAGTGGGGGTATCACAGAGATTTCTACTTTCAGCATGTTACTTGGTACTTTAATAAAGCTGAATATAAATTATAATTAGAACTGCAGTGCAAGGAGAAGTGGTTTGAGTTGAGTGCTTCTGGTTTTTCTTATACTTGATTTTGACTGGCATTCCAGTAATGTATTTAAAAAGTAATTTATTTTTTCATGCCTCACAACCTTTTGTTTCCATCTAGATATTAAGTAAGCTGTCATGCAGCCAATGCATTGAAATATTTTTATTCTTCTACACTTATTTTTGTCTTGATTGGACTTTCATAATGATGGCTTGCCACCCAGGGCAGTGTATTTAATTAAAGTTAGTTTTTGTGGTTTTGAGCATAGCTCCTCCCCTTTCTAGTTGACCACACCCCTTCCCATTGACCCCACCCATTCAGCTGTCTCCTGTAGCTCCCCTGTTATTTGAAGTCACCAGCCGCCACTGGTCACAATGATATGTAAACTTGAAGAAATGAGTGCCGGGATATTGGTGAGGAAACCCACTTTTTCCACTAAAGTTGGTAAAAATATTAAAACATTTTAGAAGGTCCTCCTGTAATTACAACAAAAAATGGGAACAAATGAACCAAGGCATGTGGAATGTGCGGTCAATACAAGTTTATAATACAGGAATCCTCAGTCATATTAAATAACTACGCTGAAACTGAAGTTTACTTTAGAAAAGGGAACTGTGCTACTAGAAGGATAGTGTACCTTGCTAAGGGCAACACCTGTACCAGCTTTTATGTTGGTAAAACAGAGAGGGCATTAAAACGTAGGATTTATGAACACTTATATGACATCAAGACTATGAAGGAAACAAATGCACTTTACAGGCACAGCAAGGAATGTGAAAACTCTACAGGGTACATTTTGGTATTACTGTCGAGGTATCCAATAATGTGAGGGGAGGGGATTGGAAAAATATGTTGAATAAAAAGAAATGATGTGGAAATTGCATTTGGCTGCCAGCATATATCCAGGGCTTAATGATTGTATTTTTATTGCACCGGCCTTGAAAGAAAAAGCAGCCAAAATTTAATTTTCTAAAAAAGTATTTACAATTTTTTATGATGAAAATGTGCAATAGTTTTTCATGAGGTATTATTTTATGACATGTAATTTATTTATACATATTTTAGTATCAAGTATTTTTTATTTAGCATGAATAGGAATTATATGTATGGTTATACACCATTATTATCGATCATTTTTTAATGATTGTTTACAGCTGATTGGTCAAACTGTTGTCCAATTGGGCTCACTCCCTGGCTATTTTAAACTTGTAGATCTAGTATTTCATTGTTCTGATGAAGTCAAACTTTATTTGATGAAAGCACTTAACTACTGACTGGATTTATTGTGGAATAAAAGATTTTAGAGGGATTCGTGACCACTGTCCTCATTTTTGGTGCTGTTTACTTTGGTTACTTGTTTTTGCTCACAGCATCTACCACGTTATTTTTATTTTATTTTCTGTCCATGAGCACAAGGATGATAAACCAGGATGAATTTACAGTTGTCCATTCATCTGTTCAAATTACATCTGAATACAATAACAGAAGTACTTTGGTTTATGTGAAGTGGAAGATGGTTCATAGGTAGGTACTAGGCTATCGGCCCAAGGGCCTACATAAGCCTAGCCAACAAGGTTCCCTGGCTTACACCACCCAAGAAAGTTATTTTCCTGTGCCACTGTCGAGCAAAGACACAGAAGTGATCCCTGGGGTGTATTTCCTATTTCCCATCCACTCATCAAGATTTTTCTTGAAGAGTGCTAATGAAGAACTTTGCTTGACATAGATGGGTAGCCTGTTCCAGAGTATGGGAAGTCTCTGGACAGGAATCTATCCCTCCAGCATGTCCTGTTTATTGTTGTGACATGGTTTAGGTCCCTAGAGCGTGTAGCTCAGAGGGATTGGGATTTATTTAGGTGTAGCATGTTCAACAGCTCTGGGTTTGACATAGCTTTATATGTTAGGCAGAGATCACCTCGGAGTAGGCGATATGCTATGGAGTAAAGCTGGAGTTTTTTGAGATGGTCAGTGTAGAGCATTTGTTTGAGGCCAGTAATCCTCTCTGTGAGGTACTTCTGTGGCTTTTCCAGCTGCTGCAGATGTCTTGTGAGGTACATTCCAAAAGGGGTGTTGTACTCTATAATGGGTCTAATGAGTGTCGAGTAGAGGGGAACAATAACCTCTTTTTTCCTGGTTGAGAACCCTTTTATGATGAGGTGTGCCACGTAGAATGACTTCCTGACTACTATGGCGATGTGGCTATCAAAGGAGAGACTACTGTCCACCTGGATCCCAAGGTCTCTTATCACACATTGGGGGTTAAGTAGATTGCTGACTATGTGGTAGTTCACGGGTACAGAGTTTTTACCAAAGGGGATGACACTGCACTTTTTGACATTGAGCTTGAGGCCATGGTTCTGACACCAGACATCTGTCTCAGCGAGGCCCTTCTGTAGGCTGTCCACATCATTTGGGGACTTGACTATGGCTCCTAGTTTGTAGTCATCTGCGAACTTCGTTAGCCAGAGGCCTTCTGTGTTAGCCTGTACTTCAGAGAAGTAGATACCAAACAGGAGAGGTCCCAGGACTCAACCCTGTGGTACTCCACTTGTCACTAGTTTGAGGACAGATTTGGAGTCTGCAACTTTTACAGTGTGGATTCTGTCAGTGAGCCAGTTGGCAACTCATCATGTGACATAGGGATTTATACCTAGTTTAGTGAGTTTAGCTATAATTCCAGAATGGGGGATGGTGTCGAAAGCCTTGGCGACTTCAAGATAGGCTGTGTGAACCACCTTACCCTCATCTACAGCTTTGGTGACTGCTTCAAAGGAGTCGATCAGGTTCAGGAGGCATGATCTGCCTTTTACAAACCTGAACTGGGTGGGATCCAGAGTTTGGAGGTTACCAATGTCTTTGTTTATGAGTTCCATGATAATACATTCCATGGCCTTGCAGACCAGGCTCGTCAGGCTAATAGGGTGATAGTTCCTGGGATCAGTGGTGGCTCCCCTTTGTGGAGTGGGATAACTGTTGTTGTGCACCATTCAGTGGGCAAAGCCAGATGCGAGGCTATTACTGAACATGGTGCTTAGGTGGGGAGCCAGTTCATTCTGAAGTTCGTGTAAAATGCAGCCTGGGATGTTGTCTGGTCCCATGGATGCTGTGTTTTTGGCTTTAGAGAGTGCAACTTTTACCTGCATAGATGTGATTACAGGGACTCTGCTTTCTTCCTGTATAGATATGGGCCCTTTAAGGGGTGGCGGGTAAAGCTAGCACTGAACCTATCTGCCAGGATGTTGGCAATATCAGTTGGTTCTGAAATTTTCGTGCCGTTGTGCTGTAACTCAGAGTAGATCTGGGTGTTGTCATTGAGATTCTTGACATAGCTATAGAATGCTTTGTGGCTGTCCTTCGAATTAATGGAAATTTTGTTTTTGTAGCTAGATTTGGAGGATCTTATAAGGGATCTCAGCTTCTTACTGAGGCTGACCAGGGAGCTCCTCCACTCATGGGATTTTACTCTCTTTTGCAACAGTTTCTTCCTTATGTTGTGCAGTTTGTTTATGGCAGGGGACCACCAGATTGGCTTCCTTTTTTTGGAGGATAGCGTCTTGGTTCTGTTTGGGATAGCACGATCCATGCACTCGTGTAAGTGCTTATACAGTGCATTTGTGTAGGATTCAGCAGTTGTAACTGTATTGTCCATCTGCATGGGTGTCATGAAATTCACCACTTCTGTCTTAAAAAGCATGAAGTTGGCTTTGGAAACATTTTTTACCATGGTTTCCTTAATGGGGGGTGGGGGTGGGATGTGGATATCAAGGGTGATTAGCTTATGGTTGGATCAGACCAACGAGGAGTTGACTTCAGGTGTGGAACACCGGTCACTCATGTTGGTAATGACTAGGTCTAGGATACTGTTGCTCCTGGTGGGGGTGTGGATAAGTTGATTCAGGGCATTGGAGTTTATGAATTCCAGAAAGCGTTGAGCTAAGGTGTTGGTACATGAGTAGTTTTCCCAGTTAATGGTGGGGTAGTTGAAGTCGCCCATTATTAGGGTGTTTGGTTGAACCCTAATATTTTCCAGTACATCAAGAAAAGAGGAGTGGGAATCCTGGGGCATAGTGGGGGATCTGTAGCAAGCTACAATTTGGATTGCAGTTTTGCCCACAGTTAGTTGCACTTGGATAACCTCGGATTCATTATGCTGAGCAACTAGCCTGGAGGTGTGAATATCCTTAATGAATATGGACACACCTCCGCCTTTGGTGTTTTGGTCCAGGTTACATGGCCGAAAAGTGTGGTATGAGTTATAGCCTGGTAGTGCATGGGGTGCTCTCTGGAGCCTTGAACCAGGTCTCAGTTACTGCACAGATATCGATGTTCTCCATTTTAAGGAGTGCCTTGAGTGAGTGCATTTTGAGATTTAGACTTCTAGCACTGAGTAGCATTACCCTCAGTTTTTGCTTGCCTGTTCCTGTTACGGTGGTGAATTTGTCATTTGAACCTTGTCTAAAAAAGGCACTATAGGGGTGGCAAGAACCTTAGCCAGTATCCGGAATCCCAGGGGCGACAGGTGCAGGCCATCTCTGGCAAAGCATCGTGGTCTGTCGACCATGTCATCCCAAGCAGACAGATACTGGCTCCCCTTAGAATGACACTAGAAGCTTAGCCAATTGTTGAAGTCAATCATTTTGTCCTTGTACTACGGTATCATTCTGGGCGATGGCAGAATGCTACTCAGGGCTAGGGTCATACCTGCCTGGGCTACAAGACCGGAGAGCTCTTCCATGCCTTTTTTCATGTAGTCCAGGGAGGTATATCTCAGGTCATTCACACCAACATGGACAATGATAGAGTCATATTTGTACTTGTTGTGGAGTGACCTGAGTGCATGGGTTATGTGGCGGATCCTGGCACCTGACAGGCAGCTGACAGTAACCTTCTCCTTGTTTAGCCTGGTGAGTGGGACATCAGTGTGCCTGACTATAGACTCACCTATGACTAAAGTGTTGGGTACATTGTTTTGCCTTATTGGCTGTGGTTGAGTGGCACACTGAGTCTGTGGGCTATGTGTCATTTGGGTTGTGTTGGGGGATGGAGGTCTCTGTTGCTTAGACAGATTACTATTGAGAGCCTCCGCAAATGTTTTTGTGTTACTATGTGTGGATTTTGGTGGTGTAGATTTAGTAAGACTATGTAATGTGTGTGGTGTGGTGCAGATGTTTACCTTCTCCTTTTGACTGTCAGGTTCAGTCTTGGTTGGAGAGAGCTTTACCTCCAGTTTGGATAGATAAGTGCATCTCTCTCAGGTTGTAGTGTTGGGTGGTAGGAGGAGTGGGTTGTCTGTGTACATGAGGCAATTTCTACATTGTCTCAAGATGCCCAGATTCATCAGATAGACAGGAGAGAA
Organism: Protopterus annectens; assembly: GCF_019279795.1. Lineage (NCBI taxonomy): Eukaryota > Metazoa > Chordata > Ceratodontiformes > Protopteridae > Protopterus > Protopterus annectens. Next base: position 1,777,402,375 of record NC_056739.1, on the reverse strand, counting down.
CACTAGGAGCTGACCCTTGGACATGCCTGAATAAAAATCTATTTTCCTCTAGATAAGTGAGTACAATCTGTTTTTCTCTAAGCAAGTGAGAAAAGTAAGTACAAAAACTGTGTTCCTCTAGGTAATGAGGAAGGTTGAGTGCTATAATAATTAGTAGCTTATTTAGTGCTTACAAGTTCTGAACAAGTGCTGAGCACGAATAAGCAATTTTAAGTGCTAAAACTAAGAATCTGTATCTGCACTAGATGAGTTACAGGACAGAAACAAGTGCAAATGCAGGCTTTCAAATCAGAAAGTTGAGACAGATGGAAAAGATTGCCCAAATGGCCAATAACTACATTTTCTGGGCCAGAACCACTCCTTATGTGGTAGGCAGGTTACCTAGTGCTTACCACTCCCACTGATAAGCTAGAAGGCTTCCCTCCAACACAGAAAGGCTTCGGTGGCTCAGAAGCTTACATACAGTACTGGATACAGCAAATCTGTGTCTGGACTACACTAGTTACAGGAAAGGTAGGAAACAGGCTTACAGTATTTTTTTTTTTACAGAAAAGTAGCTAAAACAGCAGTAAAAACAATTCACATGCAGTACAAGCCAGCACACTTGGGTATGTAGCAATATTAGACCAAACACAGTTTAAAAAATGCAATTAAATTAAAAAGGGCTAAATAAAAGTGCAGAAGGAGTTTATTAGGTAGAATATGGTAGAGATGGGACTGGGGGAGTGTTCCAGATCAAATCTACAGTGGGGCGGGCAACTGCAAAACATTATATGGTTCCACAGAATAGGATATTCTTGGTGATACAGAACTATTCCTCTAATGTTTTATATTTATTTTGCAAAAAAGACTGAGATCTTTTGAATGGGTGTTTATGATACCATTGGACTTGTAAATATGTAATAGGTTTGACAGAACAGCTAAAGCTCTATATGCAAGGCAGAGGTCACTTCTCAGAGGCCTGTATGACAATTGAGGAGAGGAAGAAGGCTTTGAAATGATCTGCATAGTTTTTATGATTTAAAATTTTGAATTTTTTGTGAGAAAGCGTTGTGGTCATTCCAGTAGAGATACCATTTAAAAATGCATTAGCTTTATTCTAACCAAGTTTTAGTTTTGCTTCTTCAACATGGAACTTTCGCTGTAAATGTTTTTCTAAACATTTTCTACAAAAATTAATAAAATGGTTGTGTAAAAAAAAAAAACCTCAAATATATAAATTAATTTATGTAATTCCAATGACAGTAACATTCACAGGAAACCATTCTGTTGATACAAATACACTGACTTACTATCTGCTGAAAACAGCATAAAATAAAATAAACAATGCCGCACACAGCCTCACTACTCTAAATACACTAACACTAAGTAGAAATGTCCTTACTGCCACTGTTCCACGATGTCTCTGTAACTGTGAAAACACGCAAAACTGTTCAAAACTGTAACAAGCACAGACACTAATCAAATTTATACACCTTACAAGAACCATTTCTGAAAACATAAAACAAGAAAGTACAGTTGCATAAGCAAACGTAACCTTACCATAACAGTAGATGTTCAAATGATCACTGCTGCAGTAGCCTATGCTATATGGACTATATCCTGCATAGGATATAACAGATGGCCAGCTTCAGGACACCCTCCTTGCATCCAAAACATTAAGATAGCTAGAGCTGAGCTAACTAAATGACAAGTTTGGGGGCCATGCCCTTCAGAGCTTTTATGCTAACTGAGAGGAGGCTAAGCCCTGACAAGATATTGCTAGGAAGAGCAAAAACATATGTCCACAGTGTGGCATAAAAAAACACACCAAAAACAAGAGTGAGTGGTTACTGCAGTGATCTTTCAAACATTAACTGTTACTGTAAGTTTACTTGCACAGCTGTACTATGTTCATCACAATGATCACTGCTGCAGTAGCCTAAATAGATTGCCATAGCTTACTACATTTGGGAGGTGGGAGCTGGAAGGTTCAAGGAGATCAGAACATCTGGAAAGTGGAAGGGGAAGGTTCCATGTGCCCCTGAGAATGATCCTAGCAAAGCCTGACCTAGACCTGGAAAAGGAATCTAGTTTCTAGTGCTTTGTAAAGGTATGTTCGGAGGACTAAGCTGCTGCTTCTATAATACTTTGAGTCCAACCCTTTTCAAAAAAATAAATAATTAATTAATTAAAAAAAATAGATGATTTCAAGACCCTGGTGGTGTGTTCCTTGACCCAGACTGGAATAGTTTTGTTAAGGTGGGAATAATAAATGACATTAGCCTAAGACAACCACTTGGAAACAGTCTGCTTTGACACAGGTTGCCCCTTCTTACCTTTACAAGAAATGTAACTGATGTGACTGAAACATTTGTTCTGAAAATATAGTAGCTACATTGGCTGTGGATATCCAAGGTATGAAGTATCCTTTCTCCCTCATTTTTTGGTTCAGGAAAGAAATCTGGGAGGTAGATTATTTGGCTTAAAGAAAACTCAAATACCACACTTTAGGATTAAAAGAAGGATTTGTTTTCAAAGAAAGCCTGCCTCTGTGGAAAATGAGATGAGGTTGACCCACCATAAGAGCTTGTAACTCAGAAACTCTTCTTGCAAAGGTCAGTGCAATTAGAAAAACAGTTTTTTCTGTTACAAACCTCAAATCAGCCAGATGAATGATCTGGTTTAAATGGAACATGTGTTAGCTTCTCCAACACAAAATTATGATCCCAAGGAGGGGCCACTGGTTTTCTTGGTGGTCTCTTATGTAGCACCCTTTTCAAAACACTTTGATATAAGAATGCATTAAAAGAGGGGAATCCACAGGCAGGGATGCTAAAATGGCCAATACATGAATCTTGACAGAGAACTAAGATAGGCCATAGGATAGTAACACAAAAAGAATTGCATAACCGGAGAAACAGTAGCCCCGAGTGGGTGCTAGCTAATTTCCTGGCACCAAAATGAAAACTCTTTCCATTTGCAAATATATGATTTTCTAATAGCATGCTTTCTTGTCTCTGTTAGTACCTGCTGCAAGTCCTCAGTAAACAGCTGCCTAAAAGGTATTAAGACATCATCACCCAAACAGTTAGTTGTAGTTGTTTGGGGCTGAGATGTATCAAACACCTCTATCCTTGTTGAGATCTAGTTTGTGAGGAAGCTTCTGGTAATTGTCCTGGCCTAGTCCAAAAGAAGAGAAAACAACTGCAGTCTGGGCCAAAAGGAGTCACCACAATGATCTCTGGGGATTCCTTCTGAATGTTTAGAAGTACTCTAGATATCAATGGAAAGGGTGGAAAGGTATGCAGGAACCTTCCAGCCCAAGGAAAAGAAGAGGCATCTGTCTTCCATGCCTTCATGCATGCAGTCCTGAAGCAGAAATTTTCCAGTAGCTTGTTCAGAGAGGAGGCAAAAATGTCTACCTGAGAAACTTCACACACATAGATCAAATCCTGAAAGACCCATGATCTAATTTCTATTTGTGAGGCTCTGCCCTTCTCCTGTTCAGCTTGATTACCACACAATTTTGCTCTGATGGAATGTAGGATCCTTGTAGAGTGATATTATGCTGTAAAGCTATATCCTATACTAACATGGCTACTTTGCACAGGGCTTAAGCTCTGGTTCCCCCTTGCTTATGTACCTCATCACTGTAGTATTGTCTGTAACTACCTGAAGAGATCCTGGGGACCACAGATGATTCAGAGTTGAGAGCACTGATAACAGCTAGCATCACTTTTATGGTTACTTGCTTGTTGTCCTGGAAACGTAGTACTTTCACCCCCTTTGATACGGTTTCCCCAAGCAAAGTCCAAGGTGTCTGTGGTGACTGATTGCTTTGAGGAAGGAGGGAAGAAGGGGAGACTTGGTTTCAGGGATGTCACTCATCTAGTCAGAATGAAGTAGATGAACATTGTGGGCTCTGTTAAAGCAGCTTTACTATGTACAAACACATTGGAAATGAAGCTAAATAATTTAACTTATATACAAACTAGATGTCTCATGCATACATGTTCACACTCTGGCTGTACTCACAAAATGGCACTGAAGCTAGCACATGCTTGCTATTTATATGTAATTTTAGGTCTTATAAATGCTTCTTAAAGGTACAACAAACATGTTATTCTACATCCTCCCTTACATGCAATTGATACAAAATAATTTTCATCATTCCATTATACAGAACTAGATACATATATACTACTAAGTCCAGGTTGCTGTGTATTTCACACTAGGTCTAGAAATATGGCCAAATCGTGTGACACAGAAATTGGGATTAGGTTTAGCAACTGGGATTGTCTCTGCTGAATGTTCAACCTTAGGGACATCAGGAACACCATCAGAAATGGTAGTGGGAGGCAAGACATGTTCTGGCACAAAAACATTGTCTGAAATGCTCTGAGATTTAGTCTGTATCACAGGAACAATGCTGCAATATCGGTTCTGAGACAGGAAGAAGATGTCTGATTTCTCCTGTACTCCACACCCTCAGATTTCACAACATAGCATCTTGGCCTTGTTACTTGACCAATTTGGTCAAAACCTTTTGACGTTTGTATCCTCACTGTCTCTCCTTCTTTCAATGGATGAAGAAATCTGCTCAATTTGTCATAGCTGGACTTCTGGAAAGAGCACTTTTTAAATAATCGGGCTTTGATTGCTTGTTGTTTTTAGCTTTAGGCCTCAACATACTGGAATTAATAGGCAATATTGCTCTGATTTGCCTGGATAGAAGTCTCTGAGCAGCATGAACCAAGTACATCGTCACGGGATGTGTTTCTAAGATTGAGTAAATTCAAAAAGACATTGGTATTATCACGCGTTGACTTCTCAAGTAATTGCTTTGCACTCTGTACTGCATGTTCAGCTAGTCCATTTGACTGAGGATATTCTGGACTACTAGTAACATGTACAAAGTCCCATTCTCTGCAAATTTCTGAAAACAACTGACTGGTAAATTGGGTACCATTGTCAGAGATAAGTTTTTGTGGACTTCCATGGACTGAGAAATTATGTTTTAACTTAGTAATAACAGTAGTGGAAGTTAGGTTAGGTAGTAGATCGATCTCAAACCAGTTCGAATAAGAGTCTACCAGTACTAAGTAATGTTTATTGTTCCACTCGAATATGTTAGTGGCTACTGTTGACCAAGGTAGTTCCCGAACTTGACTTAGCTGAAGTGGTTCTTTTTGTAAATGCGGTTTAGTACTACTGCATACTGAACAAGAAGAAAGTACTTTATCAATGTCTTTTGCTAGAGAAGTACAAAATACTAGCCCTCTCACCCTTCTTTTGGTAGCTTCGGAACCTGGGTGACCACAATGCAAAATTTGAATGTATTCGTGTTGTAAGGAAGCGGGAACAACAATTTTAGGACCTTTGAAAATAATGTCATCTGTGAAGGCTGCCAGCCTAGCCAAATAGAATTGTGCAGTTAATTCTGTCATTTGCAAATATGAATGTTTTCTTAACTGAAAGGAAATACTGTGAAATGTTGAACTTAAAACAATGTAGCAACATTGCCCTCTGCTGTAAAGAAAGCTAAGTCAAGCATTTCTTGTCTGTCCTTGGAAGTTCAACTTATTTCATGACTGTCTTTGATGTTTACAATTCGGCTCTGGATGGGCTAGATGAAGGCTTCCTGCCTATTATTTTAAGGCTAAAGTTAATGACCAGAATTTGCATGCATAAATGTCCTTTATTGCTCTGGTTTCTGCCTAGTGTAAAAGAATGTAAATGCAGTTTCTGTTGGCCTGGGAACACCAGGAAAGTAAAAGAATGATGTAATGTTTATCAGAACTGCAATTTCAATTTAAACAGAGAGAATCAGAAGACATTACGCATTTTTGTCTTGACTATCCAACTCACAGCACTGTCCTGCTCATATGTAAGTTATCTTAGACTTGTGCTTTCTTTTAGAAATAACTAGGAACTAGAAAGATTAGACTAAGTGTTCTTTGTGATGTCAGAACTGTACTACTGATTTATTTTAAGTATTTCTGTGTGATCTCTGAACTCTTAACTAACACTGTGTAGTAGAAAGTATTGTCTTGTGTTTTTATTATTTATTATTAAATATTTTAAAACATTTTACTTGTGTCTAGTTTGTGTAGAGATAATTTAAGCTCTTTAGAATACTTGCATGCCTTTGGTAAAATTATACAAAGCCACTATAGCTTTAGCACTGGGCTATACTACTAATTGGATAATAATATTGCACAGTAATAATTTGACACCCTTTTAAGTGCCTTTGAGTAGCTGATAATTATTAGCTTGGTGGTGGCAGGGTACTACCATATAGTCTGGGTAAAAGGGGCACAGCTGGAGAACTTGTGCCAGCCTTCCCCAGAAGTGTCTGTGTGGTTGTATAAACTCTTATCTCAAAGTGTGTGTGTGTGTGTGTGTGTGTGTGTGTGTGTGTGTGTGTGTGTGTGTGTGTGTGTGTGTGTGTCAGCTACTTGGGCAGGGACATGAAGCACTGGTTGGACAGAGAGGGTGCTGGAAATTTTAGCTTGCCCAGCTAGGCTGAGATCTGGACCCTATAGCTGTACCAGTAGGGAGTCTTACTGGGGACCTGGAAAGCAAGGGTGTGACCAGCCCTGGAATGACAATGACTGATGTGTGCTGTTAAGGGAAATTGCACTTTACTGTGTATATTTGTTATCCTTTCCTCATATATGAGACGCCCTCTCTGGTGTTAGTGGTAAGGACTGAGGCTCCTTAATTGCTGGGCCAGGGCACGGGCGTCACATTTGTGGTGGCAGTGATTGGGATATCCACCTCACATTTGTGGTTTGGCAGTGGTGGGATATCCATATCACATATTAATTGGTTGGCAAATACTAATTGGCTTGTAGTGGTGTGGGTAGAGTGAATCCTGTAGCTTGTGTACAGTGAGCTTTGAAGGTGTTTTGTACTCTAAAACAGCCATGCAGTGAATACTCAAGAGTTCAGATCACAATTGTTTTACTTCTTTTGTTAGCTTAGTTAGACAGGGTGAGCAGGTAGCATGTCAGTAGAGGAGTATGGAAAGCTGACAAGGAGCCAGCTGGCAAAGATGTGCCAGGCTAGGGGACTGGTGCATGGAAACTTGACTAAGGCAGACCTGACTGCCGCCCTGGTTACAGATGCATCAGAAAACAGCAACCAGGAGGACCATCAGACTGGCAGTGGAGATATAATACACTCAGAGAATGGACAGCTCAACCTTTCTGCAGTGGACTTAAAAATCCAACTGGAGCTAAACAGACTTGAGTTGGAAGCCAGGAGTGTGGAAATGGAAGCAAATGTGAGACTGCAACATTTGCAGGCTGAGGAGAATGAGAAACTGTTATGTCTAGAAATTGAGGAAAAGGAGAAGCAGAGGCAGCATGAGAAGGAGATGCTGACTCTTCACCAGAGTCATGGAGGTAATGGGGAATGGAGTAACAGGACCCCGAAGCAAAAAAGTTCAGTAAATTTCTTCCGCAGTTTAAAGAGGAGGATCATTTTGATAGTTTTATTCATATGTTTGAGAGGGTATGTAAACAGTATGAAGTTGACCAACGGCTCTGGGTACGATTCCTGACCCCCTTACTCCATGGTAAAGCTGCAACTGTACTGTCTAAAATGTCTGACATTGCATGTTTTGATTATACTGCTAAGAAATGTCTTTTAGAACTGTTTAAGTTAACACCTGAAACATATAGGAAAAGGTTTTGTTGAGCACAGATGCAAGGCAGATGAAAGTGTGTGTGAATATGTTGCTGAACTGAGCAGTCATTTCCATAGGTGGGTGACTGGATGCCAGGTCACCACTTTTGAGGGCTGTCAGACCTTTTGGTGAGGGAACAAGCCCTTAGCACTTTGCCTGAGGACATGAGGATCTGGTTAGCTGATAGACAATGTGCTACTTTCGATAAGTTGGGGAAGAAGGGAAACCTATACCTGGCAAGCAAGACAGTCCTGCACAGGAAGGGGACCCCCAGTACTGCTCATAGGTCTAAAGGAACCCATGGTGGGCAGCACAGACTGCCATAACAGAATCTGCCAGCAGCAGGGGAAGCCACTAGTCCAGGTACACATCCAAGAGCTAGGACTTTTGAATGCAACCAGTGGGGCCATGTGGCATACAGGTGTGCACGGATGCAAGGTGGGGAACAAAAGGTGAGGGAGCCAGTAAGTGGGAAAGACAAAATGTCAACAGTAGGTTGTCTTGAGACAACAGGGGTACTGAACTACCATCCTGCAGATGTCCTGAGAGGGAAGGATTTCGATGAGGCAGTACCATGTGCTTATGCAGTTACACACTGTCAGGTTTGGAGACAAGCATGTGGGTCTGGTAGCCTAGGGGAGACCCAGACAGGCTGCATACTTGCAGCCAGGACTGGTAAGGTGGTTACTTCAGGGAGGGAGCTACTCTGTAGCAGTGAAACTGAAGGTGAGCCACAGCTGCTTGTGGGTACTGATGTTACCTTAAACAGAGGGACTGCAAAGGTAGAAGTGAGTAGTAGTACCCTGGCTGACAGTGAGGCACCGCTGTCAGAGGATGCCAGACTTCCTGTGGAAGGGGAGCTGGGAAGGGTTACAAGGAGAGAGCTGAGACAGGCTCAGCTCTCAGACCCTACATTGCAAAGCCTGAGGCAGGTAGCTAGTGAGGCACCTGATTCTCAAGGGAAAGGGGAATCTGTATACTGGGACAAAAGGTTACTATACAGACAGTGGACCCCTGAGGGAGGGCTAGAAGGTAAGATAGTACAGCATTTGGTAGTGCCTAGAGCCTTTCATCTGGCGCTTCTAGCCATAACCCATGATATTCTCTTTGCAGGTCATACAGACATAAAACATACAAACAGGTGTATTATGCAGAACTTCTATTGTCTTGGAATTTCCAGAGATGTAACAGGGTACTGCAGGACCTGTGAGCAGTGCCAAAAGGTAGGCAAGGCAGGAGACAAGGTGAGAGCTTCTTTGATGCCTTTGTCTGTGATTGAGGAGCCATTCAGAGGGTAGCTATGGATACTGTGGGTCCTCTGAGTACCCCAAGTTCCACAGGGAAAAAGTATATCCTAGTGGTAGTGGAGTATGCTACACAATAACCTGAGGCAGTGGCTTTGTCCTCCATTGAGGCAAAGAAGGTGGCAAATGCTTTGTTAGAGATGTTCAGCAGAGTAGGTTTCCCAAAAGAAATACTGACTGAAAGAGGTGCCAATTTAATGTCAGACCTGCTGGCTTGTTTGTGGAAGTCCTGTGGGGTGAAGCACATGAAGAACACCCCTATCATCCCCAGACTAATGGCCTTGTTGAGAGGTTAAACTCTACAATCAAGTCCATGCTATGGGCATTTTCAGATCAGTTAAAGAGGGAGTGGGACAAATATTTGCCCCATCTGTTGTTTGTTTACAGAGAGGTTCCCCAGTAATCCATAGGTTTTTCACCCTGTGAGTTGCTGTATGAGCACAGGGTGAGCAGACCTCTAGATTTAATTTGAGATGAGCGGGAAGGTGAGTGCGAGTCTCACAAGGAGTCTGTTGTGGCATACATCCTAAACCTCAGGACAAGGCTCAAGGAACTCATGGGCTTGGCCCAGGCAAACCTGGCAGAAGCCCAACAACAGAAAAAGGTGTGTTATGACAGGAATGCTCAAGCTAGAGAGTATGCTGTGGGGCAGCAGGTAATGGTTCTCATTCCTGTCAGACAAAACAAGCTGCAAGCGGCTTTGGAGTGACCCTACAAGGTGGTAAGAAGGGTAAGTGATGTTAACTACATGGTAGAACTGCTAGGCAGATGGCAGGGGCACAAATTGTACCATGTTAACGTGATGAAACCCTACCCTGACAGGCAGGCCCTTGTGCTGAGCATTTGCAGTGGACTGCAGGAGGAGTCTGAGGGAGATCTGGGGACTGATCTCCTCAGTGAGGCTCGGACTGACACCTCAGAGGGAGGGGTAGCAACCTCCCAGCAGCTATCTCCTACCCAGGTTCGAGAAATCCGAGCAGTGTTGCAGGAATTTGGGGACAAGTTCACTAAGAAACCAGGGTGCAACCACCTGGTGCAGCACCATGTGGATTCAGGACTCCAAATGCCTATTAGGCAGGCCCATTATAGGGTGCCTGAGAGAGTCAGACAGACCCTGAGGGAGGAGGTACAGGAGATGTTGGAACTAGGGGTGATTCAAGAGTTCAACAGTCCCTGGGCCTCCCCAGTGGTGCTGGTGCCAAAGAGGGATGGCAGCAACACGTTCTGTGTGGACTACAGGAAATTAAATAGTCACACCAAGATGGATGCTTACCCCATGCCTACGACAGATGAGGACCTAGAGCAGCTGGGTGGGGCTAAGTACCGTACAATCAATGATCTTACCAAGGGTTACTGGCAGGTGCCCTTGACTCCCAGTGCTAGAGAGAAGTCAGCCTTTGTGACTCCTTTTGGCTTGTATGAGTTCACAAAGATGCCCTTTGGGATGAAGAATGCCCCAGCGACTTTCCAGAGGCTGGTAGAGCATATCCTAGTAGGAGTAGGAGGGTTTGCCCTTGCTTACCTAGATAATATTGCCATCTACAGCCATTCCTGGCCAGAGCACCTTCAGCATGTCAGGGGGGGGGGGTGCTGGGCAGACTAGAGAGGGCAAGGTTGACCAATAAGCTGAGCAAATGTCAGGTGGGTATGGTGGAGGTCTCCTACCTAGGACATAGAGTGAGGAGTGGTAAGATAAGGCCAGAAGCTGCCAAAGTGGAAGCCATTCAGGCATGGCCTGCACCTGTTACTAAAAAGCAGGTGTAGGCATTTATAGGGACAGCAGGGTACTACAGAAAGTTTGTCGCCAATTATAGTAGCATAGCTGCTCCCCTCACAGACCTGACAAGGAAGAATAGGCCAGATAAGTTAGTGTGGACCCCAGAATGTGAGCAGGCATTCCAGAAGCTTAAAGAAACTTTGGGAGGTCCCCCTGTATTAATCAGTCCAGATTACAGCAAAGAATTTGTTGTGCAGCTGGATGCTTCAAACCATGGGGTGGGGGCTGTACTTAGCCAGATTTCTTCAGAGGGGGAAGAGCACCCAGTGGTTTATCTCTGTCATAGGCTCCAACCCAGGAAGGAATGCTATACAGCTGTGGAAAAGAAATGTCTAGCCATAGTGTGGGCATTGCAGAAACTTCAGCCTTATCTGCATGGAAGGAAATTCACTGTTATGACAGATCACAACCCCCTAATATGGTTAAACAGAGTCAGCCAGCAAAATGCCAAGTTGCTAAGATGAAGCCTAGGGTTGCAAGCATATGATATATCAGTGCAGCACCGCAGTGGGAGTAGCAATGACAATGCAGATGGGCTCTCGAGACAGGGAATGGGGTAAGGTACAGCCAGATAGACGTAACCCTCTCAACTGGCATTTCTCAAGGGTCACAGTTCTCTTGGGGGGGGGGACAAATGTGAAGGCTGCCAGCCTTGCCAGATAGAATTGTGCAGTTAAGTCTGTCATTTGTAATATTAATGTTGAACTACAGACTTGTTTTCTTAATTGAAAGGAAGTACTGTGAAATGTTGAACTTAAAACAATATAGCGACATTGCCCTCTGCTGTAAAGAAAGCTAAGTCAAGCATTTCTTGTCTGTCCTTTGAAGTTCAAATTATTTCATGACTGTCTTTGATGTTTACAATTCGGCTCCAGCCAGGCTAGATGAAGGCTTTCTGCCTATTGTTTTAAGGTTAACGTTAATAACCAGAATTTGCACGCATACATATATTTTATTGTCTGGTTTCTGCCTAGGTGTAAAAAATGTAAATGCAGTTTCCGTTGGCCTGGGAACCCCAGGGAAGTGAAAGAATGATGTAATGTTTATCAGAACTGCAATTTCAATTTAAACAGAGAGAATCTGAAGGCATTAAGCATTCTTGTCTTGACTATCCAACTCACAGCACTGTCTTGCTCATATGCAAGTTATCTTAGACTTGTGCTTTCTTTTAGAAATAGCTAGGAACTAGAAAGAGTAGACTAAGTGTTTTCTGTGATGTCAGAACTGTACTACTGATTTATTTTAAGTATTTCTGTGTGAACTCTGAACTCTTGATTAGCACTGTGTAGTAGAAAGTATTGTCTTGTCTTTTTATTATTTATTATTAAATATTTTAAAACCTTTTAACTGTGGCTGGTTTGTGTAGAGATAATGTAAGCTCTTTAGAGTACTTGTATGCCTTTGGTAAAATGGTACAAAGCCACTCCTATAGCTTTAGCCCTGGGCTATACTACCAATTGGATAATAATATTGCACAGTAATAATTGGACACCCTTTTAAGGGCCTTTGAGTAGCTGGTAATTGTTAGCTTGGTGGTGGCAGAGTACAACCGTGTAATCTGGGTACAAGAGGCACAGCTGGAGAACCTGTGCCAGCCATCCCCAGAAGTGTCTGTGTGGTTGTATAAACTCTTATCTCAAAGTGTGTGTGTGTTAGCTACTTGGGCAGGGACATGAAGCACTGGTTGGACAGAGAGGGTGCTGGAGATTTTAGCTTACCCAGCTAGGCTGAGATCTGGACCCTATAGCTGTACTAGTGGGGAGTCTTATTGGGGATCTGGAGTGCAAGGGAGCGACAAGCCATGGACTGTGATCTCTGTGTGCTCTTAAGGGAAATTGCACTTTACTGTGTGTATTTGTCATCCTTTCCTCATATATGAGATGCCCTCTCTGGTGTTAGTGATGAGGATTGAGGCTTCTTGATTGCTGGGCCAGGGCACGGGCATCACACCATCTTCTATCAAGATCTCATCTTTGTAAGGAAAGTAGGGTTGCATGTCTGGTGGAACACTAGATTGCTTTGACGGCTATCCATCACTGATGTATTGACTGAGCTTTTGCAAAACTGGATCAGACTTTCTGTGATTTCAGCTCATGAAGTCTTCTGGTAGAAAAAGTATTTACTTCCATGACACTGAAGTCAACATTATCTGTGTCAAGCTGTTCTGTTGTTTTTCTGGGTGATCTGGATAAGGTATCAGCCAGATAAAGACTTTTGCCTTTTGTTTAGACCATTTTTAAGTTATTTTGCAATTTAAGCATCATTCTTTGTAATCTTACTGGAGCTGAATGCATAGGCTTCTTTAAAATAGTAACCAGAGGTTGATAATCAGTTTCAATCTGAACATCTCGACCATGATATAATCATGAAACTTGGAACATGCAAACACTATAGCCAAAAGTTCTTTCTCAATCTGAGCATATTGCATTTCAGTTTGGTAAGTGTTCTAGATGCATAGGCTACTGGTCTACCCTCTTGAAAAATGACTGCACCAAAACCAAATCTTGAAGCATTGCAGGAATGAGTTACTGGTTTGTTGACATCATAGTATCTTAATGTAGGTGGAGTAGCAATTTTCTACTTAAGGTCTTCAAGTGCTTTTTGGTGATGTACATGTTAGCTCTCTCAAAGGTGCTATCAACTCACTGAAGTCTGGTATAAATGTCTAGATAGTTGACCCTACCAAGAAAACATTGTAGAGCTTGTACATTATGTGGTGCTAACATCTCAGAAATGCCTGCTTGCATGGATGGGTATGGTCTCAAGCCAATGCTAGTAAATAAATGACCTACATATGTAACTTCTGGTAGTTTGAATTTGCACTTTAGAGGGTTGAGCTTCAAGTTCACTTCATGTTCTCTGTCTATTACTCTCTTAAGATTTCTGTCATGCTCTGTTATCATGTACTATTATGGCACAAGGGTAACGTGAAAAAATTTGCTCCACTGCACACGAAAGACTTCATTTGGAGAATTTATTCCAAATGGCATCCTGAGAAATCGGTATTTTCCAAATGGGGTACTGAATGTAGTCAGTAATGAAGATTTGCGATCAAGCATCACTTGCCAAAATGAACTTTTTGCATCTAAGAAAATGGCATTCGGTATTAGAGCTGCAGCTTCCTTGACTGTAAGCATAGGATGATGAGGTCTTTTTAATGCTTTGTTCAAATCTCTTGGGTCAATGGATATTCTGAGCCTTTTTTGTGAGCTGCTACCATGGACAACAGCCATTCAGTAGGTTCTGTAACTGGACAACTTACACTTTGCTGCACCATTTTGTCCAACTGGGCTTTGACTTTATGCTGCATAACTATTGGAACTTTTCTTGCTGGTCTGACCACTGTACTGATCTCTGGGTCTAATTTCATGGAATACACAAGTGGAAGCTTGCCCAACTTGTCATCGAAAACATCAGCATACTCTGAAAAAATAGTGTTACTGAAGTTGGTCTGATGAACTTCTTTGGTAAAAGAAAGCAGATTCATCCTCAAACTGTCTTTGAGACTAAATAATGACTGCACAGGTCTTCGGACTACATAAAATAATAAGCTATAACAGTTCTTGGCCACATAACATGAAAGTACTACTGAGCCTTCCGTTTGAATTTCTTCACCTCAGTAAGCAACACATTTTGCACAACTGGTCACATTTAGTTGATTACCAGCTCTTACTTTAGCAAAAGTATCTACAGACATAACATTACACTCTGAGCCAGTGTTTACTTTGAGCTCAGTGGGTTTACCATTGATCCGGACAGCACATAATACTTCATTTTCTGCCAATAAATCTACTGCATCAATTCTTTCACAAAATACTGACATACCATTTACATAGAAAGGACTGTTGCAGTTCTACTTGATCAACTTGCATTTTCGAATGACCCTTCTTTATAACAGTATGAGGTTTACTTGATTTACAAAACTTCTGAAAATGGTTCCGTTTCTTACATTTATGGCATAATAATCACTTTTCTCTTTTAGACTCATGTTTGGCACAGTTGCAACAGTTAAGAATAAAGCTTGATTTGGGTTTTGCTGATTCACCCTTGTACTGAACTGAGCATGCTCCTTTAAATGAACTAGTCTTAGCACTTGATGGAATATTGTGGGTTCTCCTTGCCACACCCAGAGTGGCTACAGTTGCCACATGCTAAAGCCTGTTTCTGCCACCCACATGTTGAATGCTGTCTACATTTGCTCTGCAGCCTTGCCGAAACCAAGCTCATATCACTTGCAAGCATATTTGTGTGCCTTTCTGTGACTTCATGGATTTGACAAATCTCAATAGCTTTGCTCAGCATTCAATCAATGTTGCAAAGCAAAAATCTTTCTCACAGCAGCACTATTAATACGACACAAGCCTGTCCTTTATTAACTCATCTTTTAAATCACCAAACTTAACGTTTTAGCTTTGTTCCTCAGGTCAGTAATATAAGTTGCAAAAGTTTCTCCTTGCTTTTGATCTCTTGTGTAAAACAAATGCCTCACTAATGTAACATTGGTCTGGGGTTACACATCTGTCTGAATTTGCACTTTAAACAAATTCTTTCCTTGATTTAGCCTGTACATTTACATGACAATATTTCCCTTCACCTTCATACACTGCTAGTGCTTATACAAATGAACGCTCTCTTTCAATGGGCTCTGACTATGCTAGGTTTAGTAAAATGAGTGCCCTGGTGTGTGCATCTTTATCAGAATAAGCTGCTTGTATGAATATATCATAGTCTTGCTCAGATATTCTCCTATTTTCTGCAATATTCTGATCAAATACAAGTGGCACTGGTTTTCGAAAGCCATCTGCCATATTAATACATCTCGGTGAAGACTTCTGCCAGTATGCCAGAACACACACACAAATACATACGCCAGAAATTTATGCCACTACTTGTAACTATGCCTGGTAGCCCAGTAAGCCTATTCATTTATCGTTTGTGCAAATTTTCATTACCTTTAGCTCATTTCTGGCCCTTTTTTGCTCTTGGTTTACTTAGTTTGCCTTCACTGTTAACTCTGCACCTTGTAGCTCTGAAAAGCAGTCTCTGGAATCCCAGTTCTGACACCATGTTGCTCGTCTACTCAGGATGAAGTAGACAAACATTATGGGTTCTATTCATAGATTCATAGATTATAGATTAGTTCTAGGCTAACTGCCCTTGTGGGCCATTTTAAGCATAGCCAATTATTCCATGTAAGAATCAAACCCTGCACCTTGTCTCTGTAAGGTAAACAGCTTAACCATCATGCCAACCTCCCACCCTGCCTGGATTCAGGCAGCTTTATTATGTACAAACACATTAGAAATTAAGCTAAATAACTTTAACTTGTATACAAGCTAGCTGTCTCATACATAGATGTTCACACTCTGGATGTACTCACAAAATGGCACTAAAGCTAGCACATGCTTGCTATTTATATGCACTTTCAGGTCTTAGAAATGCTTCTTTTTTTTACTAAATTTTTTTTATTATTTCAAATAAGATGCCTTAAGAAACATTACATGAAATAAAGATAAATAACATATTTACTATTCTAAAACATTACTAACTTCAAACCATTATATAACTATTTACATTGGTGTCTATGCAAATAACATTGAAATTCTATATTATATAAAGTTAGAAACATAAGATGATACATCTTCTTTGATCTTTTCAAGTATTTCCAGTACTTTCATCCAAGAGTAATAGTAAGAAGTAGATATTTTAGTTCTGTTCTTCACTGTTAATATTTCCATGTGAGCAACTGTTGTTGTTAAATTCTCAAATTCCTTGAACGTAAAAGAAGCCTCATTTTTCCAGTGTATAGTTATGATTTTACGTGAAATTGCCAATAGTGACCATAGGATTTTAGTGTCTTTTTTGGTACACAGTTTGGAATAGGAGAGTTGAATAAAATTAAATACTTTGTTAATTGAAAATTATCATTATAAGCAGTCTGAAAAAAATAGTTAATGGATTTCCAGTACATATTGAGACATATACATTCATAAAAAACATGTTGCCAATCTGCTTTTATCTTGGTATGGCATCTCCAACATTGATCTTCAATAGAATACATTTTGGCTAATCTATGTGGTGTATAGAAACTTCTGTGTAGATATCTCCAAGTGAGAAAATTTGGAAGATTTTAGAATATTACTTTTTTCTTCTTCAATTGGAGGATGGTTGTTTATTAAAGTATAATAATCCCAGTATGATTTTTCATGATCGTTTTTTTGTTTTTTTAACAATTTTATAGATATTAGACAAATAACCTGTACCCTGATAAGGCTGTTTTGTGATAAGAATAAGGTATTCAATGAGTTTTCGAGCTTCATGTCTAACTGAAGGTTGCATTTGTTCTATTTTATTTATAAGAAAATACATTAGATTTTGTAAAAACAACCAATTGTATTTATTTATATTATAATTATAAATTATCTGTTCATTTGTTAGAATTTTCCCTTTCTCTATAAGTTGATTCCAAAAGAGTAATGTTTTTTCTTTAAGTATATTTATTTTAGATATTTGGAATGTATCTAGAATATTTGGTGTAAAAGCTATACGGAAAATAAGAAAAATCCAAGAATTAATATTTGGTATTTTGTTTATATATGTTTTGAACACTGAAAGTGTAGAGCTTATATAGTTTGATGGCAATTTATAAATATTATTCCTTTTCCCTAAAAAATAATCTTTTAACATCCATATAAGGGGTGATGGTATCACTGTTAAGTTGTCTTGTATGTGATTATAATTGATTTCTATGTAAATCTGCTCATGGGCTTGTTTCCATATAGGTGTGTATGAATTATTTAATCATAGTGTTATGTTTTTAATAACAGATGAGGTAATATATAAATCAATATCCGATATATCTTCCCAATCTGGTAAATGTTTATTTAAGGCTATACAGGGTTTATTTGGAAACCATAGAAAATTTAAAATTAGTTTATTGTATCTTTGAATAATATATTTGGGAGGTGGCAATGAAAATTTTGTATTAAGTATAATATTTTGGGAAATATGATTATTTTAATAAGATATAATCTGTCTGCTGTTGAAAAGATATATTTATTCCAGTAACCAATTGTTTGTTCTATTTTGTCTAGTATTTTATTATAGTTAAATATTAGAGAATCTGTTAATTCATTGAGTAGATTTATTCCCAGATATAATAATTTACTTTCTGTTACTATATATTTAGAAAATCTTTTGTTTATATAATTTTTTTTTTTTACAATTACAGGGCATAATGATAAGTTATGTACCTACCATAACGTTCCATGTTAGTTGTCTTCTTCTTGCCTTCTTTCTTGCTGGATGGGTTCGGAGCCGATTCTCAGCTCAGACTCGGCCAATACTAAAGCTCGAGAGATTATTCCACCAGCTCGAGGCTCCCCTATATCCCACAATGCTAGGCGGTAACTACTCAGATCTCGTTTGATAGCTAAAACCAAGCAGTTCTGGTCTCCATAGTATGGAGAAGAGAGAAAAGGAACCCACCTCTATATATAAACCTGTAGGTAAGCTACCACAAACATAAAAGGGAGAATAGAGGTGGTAGAACATGTGGGAAGGAAAAGCCCAATGGAAGATCCCAAAAATTGCTATCGGTCTGTCCAGGCTAGGGGGAAGGAGGGTGGGACGCAAGAAAGAAGGCGAGAAGACAACTAACATGGAACGTTATGGTAGGTACATAACTTCTCAATGTTAAGTTGTCAATCTCGCCTTCATTCTTGCTGGATGGGACCGCGTCCCTAACACCTTACCCCGGGTGGCCTATCGGAACAGACTCTTGAGAACAGTGGAACCAAAGTTGGCACGGTTTCTGGAGGCCATATCCAATTTGTAATGCAAGATAAAGGTATCAGGAGAAGCCTATGTGGCTGCTGCACAAATGGAATCTATTGGTAGCCTGTCCTGAAAAGCTACAGATGTAGCTAATGCCCTAGTTGAATGAGCTCTAGGTCTTGAAGGCAGTTTTTGATGTCTGATTTCATAGATGAAGGTAATTATAGAGGTAAGCCATCTTGAAAGTGACACTTTAGTAACTGAAAGGCCCAATTTCCCTTCCGCATAAGACAGGAAGATCTGATCAGATTTCCTGAACTGTTTAGTCCTGTCTAAATAATATCGAAGTTGGCGATGAACATCTAGAAAATGTAACTTTTGTTCTGACCTGTTGGAATAATCAGGGAAGAAGACGGGGAGATCAATCGTCTGGTTTAGGTTTGCCTCAGAGGAAACCTTAGGCAAGAAGGATGGATTAGTCCGGAGGGACACCCTGTCTTTATGGAAAACTAAGTAAGGAGGATGACTGCAAAGAGCATGAAGTTCAGATACCCTTCTAGCTGATGTTATGGCTACAAGAAAAAGTGTTTTCCATGAGAGCAACTTAAGAGGGCATGAAGCCGCAGGTTCGAAGGGGGGAAGAATCAAGGATGTTAGGACCAAATTCAAGTCCCACTGAGGTGGGGGATCTTTGATTGGGGGCTTGAGCAAAAAGACACCTCTTAGAAAGGCTTTGCAGAGTTTATGGGACATGATACTGGAGTCTGAGACACCTACATGAAAGTTAGATATAGCAGCTAGATGTACTCTAATGGTAGATGAGGAAGAGCCTAAATGAAAGAGCTCTGCCAGGAAGTCTAGGATAGACTGGATAGGTGCAGTGAAGGGGTCTATATTTTTTGATGCTGCCCAGAAGGAAAAACGCTTCCACTTACTATTGTAAATCCTTCTGGTAGAAGACTTGTGAGAGACTATCAGGATGTTACGGACCGAATGAGAGATTAAGGGAAGCCTGGCTAGGGTAGGAATCGGAGAAACCACGCTGTGAGGTTGAGAGATTGGAGGGAGTGGTGCAGCTGGCCCGACTGGTGGGTCAAAAGATCTGGCACTGGGTCCAGATGCCAAGGCTGCTCCAAGAGGTAATGATGGAGGAAAAGAAACCATATCTGTTGAGGCCAGTAAGGGGCAATGAGGATCATGGTGACTCTTGAGGCGATAGCTTTCTGAATTAATTGCGAGATCAGAGGAAAGGGGAGGAAAGCATACAGAAATCCCCGGGGCCAATCGTGGACTAGAGCGTCTCTGCTTGGTTGGCCTGGTAAAGGGAAGAGGGTGAAGAAGTCGTGACACTTGCTGTTTTGGGGAGTAGCAAAAAGATTGCAGCAAGGCCGGCCCCATGTTCGAAAGACTTCTTCCAGCACTGATTTTTTTTAGAGACCACTTGTGAGGCATGAGAATAGCCCTGCTCAACTTGTCTGCAATCACGTTGGACTTCCCGGGAATGTGCGTTGCTATCAGAAAACGCTGAGAAAAAATCGCCCACTGCCAAAGTCTGAGTGCCTCTCGACATAATGGGTAGGACTTGGTTCTGCCCTGTTTGTTGATGTACCACACTACGGACATGTTGTCCGTCTGAATTGCAATAGTCCCTGTGGGAAGAGAGTCCTGAAGGGATTGCAATGCTAAAAGCACTGCTCTCATCTCTAAGACATTTATGTGCAAGTGGCACTCGAAAGATTGCCACATGCCCTGGACTGTCCGGCCCTGATAATACCCCCCCACCCAATCAGGGAGGCATCCGTAGTCACCGTGGCGATTGGGGGGGGGATGAAGGGTCTGCCCTGGAGAAGTTGAGGTGATGTGATCCACCAAGACAGGTGATTCTTGCATGATTGGGTTAGTAGGATGATGTGAGACATCGGGAGCTGTTGGAAGGACCATTGAGAAAACAGCATCCACTGGATGATCCGCATGTGAAAACGAGCTAAGGGGAGAAGTGTAATAGTAGCTGCCATGAGTCCTAATACCTTCAAGACTACCCTGGCTTTGATCTTGTTGCATTGAAGTAGAAGATAAACTTGTTTGCGGATATCTGATACTCTTTGCTCTGTTAGTCTGGCGGAAAGATGAAATGTGTCTAAGGTGGCGCCTATAAAGGTAATGGACTGACAAGGCGACAAGGCAGATTTTTCGAAATTTATTGAAATGCCTAGAGCTTGGCAAGTTTGGATGGTAAAGTCTCTGGATAGAAGCAGTTGATGTCTGGTGGTGGCGGTAAGGAGCCAGTCGCCCAAATATGGAAACACCTGGAATCCTTGACATCTCAAGTGAGCCGTGACCACTGCCATACATTTGGTAAACACTCGGGGGGCTGTAGTGAGACCAAAGGGCAGGGCTCTGAACTGGTAGTGACTGGTTCCCAGCCTGAAGTGGAAAAACCTCCTGGAGCGTCTGTGCATTTTGATATGGTAGTACGCATCCTGAAGGTCTATCAAGCACATCCAATTGTCCTGACCCAAGAAGGGTAGAATGGACTGTAGCGTGACCATCCAGAATTTTGTTTTCTTGACATAATTGTTTAGCTTGCTGAGATCCAATATTGGTCTCCAGGCCCCTGTTTTTTTTGGTACCAAAAAGAATTTGGAGTAGATCCCGGATCCTTGCTGGTCTGCTGGGACTGGTTGGATAGCTCTTTTTGACAGCAGCTTTGATATTTCTAATGCTGCTTGTTCCGTTAGACTGGGTGGAACATCTGGAAGGGATCCTTTGGGTTGGGATGGGATGTGAATAAAGGGGATTTTGTAACCCTCGGATATGATCGACT
Organism: Protopterus annectens; assembly: GCF_019279795.1. Taxonomy (NCBI): domain Eukaryota; kingdom Metazoa; phylum Chordata; order Ceratodontiformes; family Protopteridae; genus Protopterus; species Protopterus annectens. The sequence continues at coordinate 1,777,381,019 of NC_056739.1, read as the reverse complement.
GTACCCATTTGTCTTGAGTGAGGGAAAGCCAGGCTTTTGGGTACAGTGATAATCTTCCGCCGACTGCCTCCGAAGGTGGACAGCCGGGCAGCTCCTCAGGGATGCTGAAAGGGTTTATCAGAGAAAGTTTCTCTGCTACCCTGGTTTTGCGGACCACCTCTGCCCCTAGGGCGGCGTCTATTGTTGTTCCCCCCTCTGCCTCTAGAGGGGAATCGACTTTGTGCGTCAGATGAGACTCCTTGTTGTTTGCGGAACCACATCCCCCCCCTGACCTTTGGGATAAGGTCTAGAAGGGGTAGAAAAACGGACTCCCACGGCAGAGAGACTCTTACCTTCCTGCTCGCACCTAGTCAATGTATCCTTCACCTGAGGTCCAAACAACGTTGAGCCATCAAAGGGGGAATTGGTGGAGGACGCCTTGAAAGGGTCCGCAAAATTGCAAAGCCGCATCCAGGCATGTCGTCGTAAAGCTACACCTGTGCCTGCGGACCTACTCGCCCCATCAGCCACATATGAGATAAGCCACATGGAGGAGTTGACAATTGAATTCAGGGTTGCCAACTGGGAGTTCATTTTGTCTTGGAACCCCTCAGCTGTTGGATCCTGCATGGCCTCACCCATATCCTTGAGTAAATCCCTCTGGAGATGGGTGAAGTGACACAAGTAGTTCAGCGACCGCATGGCAAAGGTCGCTGAGGAAAACATCCGCTTACCATACCTGTCCATGGTCCTAGACTCCTTATTAGGAGGATGGACAGGTACCGAAGGATCGGCTAATTCCTTCTTAGTGGCTGCGGCCACCACCATGGCATCAACAGAGACACCTTTGGATAGGAACTGGTTCTCTTTTGGGGCAGTAATAAATTTTGATGGCCTCCTTGGGGTAGGTTCCACCGAATCAGGGGCCGTCCAAGCCTTCCTTGCCACCACCAACTCGTCCTCTGAAGGGTTAAGGGCAGGCCAGTTCCCCCTCTGTTTAAGGATTTCAAGGATGTCAGCAAAGGAGACATCCTCAGAGGGGGACCGAAGGGAACCTTCAGATTCCTCCAAGTTGGTGTCAGAGGTGATAGACTCAGGGGAGTCAATGTGCTTCCTCTTGCACTGTCTCTTCCGAGGGGGTTCTCCTACCGGATCAGGAGAAGCCTCGGAAGAGGAGGATATTCCCAATGGGGAAACCTGAGGAGCTGGCTCTCTGCGGTCTGTTACAAGGGGGTGGGTAGAAACCACCGCAGGCACTGAAAAGGGAGGAGCTGACGGAGCCGACTGTGGGGTAGACACTAGGTCTAGCATGCTCTGCATGACTTTGAAGGCGCCCCGATCAGCCAAGGCCAAAGGTCCCCGCTCCGAGGAGACAAGGACCCCCCCCAGCACCAACAGGGATGGCTCCGAGGCCGATGTCGGAGCCGAACTCACCAGCGCCGACGCTCCAAAAGGGAGAACGGGGTCGGACAAGGGTCCAATGCCACTCGCCGACGAGGGAAGCCCGGCAACAAGATCCCTTCAAGGAGGAAATTGGAGCAGACGACGGAGCCGAAAGGGAAGGTATCGGCTCCAACGCACTGACAGCCATGGCTCCAACGAGCCCCGGCTCCGAACTCGAAAGAGTCGGAGGAGGAATAGAAGCAGGGATGGGAATAGCCGCTGACTGTTGAGTAGGACTATGCAGCATTTGGGCCAGTGCCTCGGACTTGATAAGTCTACTCACCACCCTTTGTAAGTCATGGTCGGAAAGCCTGGAGGACCGAGAGGAATGGGACCTATGGCTCCGCTCCGAAAGTAGAGGGGATCCCGGAGCTGAGTGGATGGAGCCAATGGAAGGGGACCTCGACCTCTTCTTTGAAGATGGCTCCGATAAGACAATCGGAGCAGAGTGAGTCTTAGTAGCCTCGGCTCCGGCCGGAGCCGAGGTAACAGTTTGAGACTTCGAAACATCGACTCCAGCCGGAGCTGATGTCGAAGCAGCCTTAATGCTCCCAGCAGATGGCTGTGAAGCTGAAGACGACGGCCTGGAAGTCTTTGAAGGCTTCCCCGATGCAGACTGGGTTGAGGGGCCTTCAGGCTTTAACAAGCCTCGAAGAATAAGCTTATTTTTGCATTCCTGCAGGACTCTAGGGCTGAATGCATGGCAAACAGCACAGAAATCCTGCAGGTGCAAAGGTCCCAGGCAAGAAACACAAGAAGTGTGACCATCTGTCAGAGACATTTTCTGACAGCACGAATCACACTTCTTGAAGCCTGAGACCTTGGAGTCTTTAGACATCCTAAAAAAAGACTGTATTTAACACCGACACAACACACAGACACACCCTTTAACCAAGGAAAAAAAAATCCAGTCACACTAAAAAGACAGGGAAAAAAAGGGAGTGGACCAAAGGCCTAGAAGTTAAAAGGGAATAAAAAGGGGATAAAAAACAAGGGAGACCCGATTTAAACTAAAGGGATACTCTATATTAAAAACTAAACTAAATAGAAAGGATAGGGGTAGAAAATTTGAAGTTTTTGACTAGAAAACTTACTAACCTGCCAGAGCCGGTAGAAGAAGCACCTCGTCAGCTAAGCGGCAAACGAGATCTGAGTAGTTACCGCCTAGCATTGTGGGATATAGGGGAGCCTCGAGCCGGTGGAATAAGCTCTCGAGCTTTAGTATTGGCCGAGTCGGAGCTGAGGATCGGCTCCGAACCCATCCAGCAAGAATGAAGGCGAGATTGACAACTTAACATTTTTAGATTTGTTTTCATTAAATTTTAAGCATGAAATATTTTGAAATTTATTCATGGAGTTAAATAAAGCATTCAAATACTCATTTGCATCTGAGAGAGTTAATAGTATGCCATCAGCAAAGAGTTGGATTTTAAGGTTTAACATTTTATTAATACAAATGCCCTTTATGTTATTGTTTGATCTGATTTGATTTGCAAAGGGTTCTATGAGTAATGCAAATAACAATGGTGATAAAAGGCAACCTTGTTTAGTTCCCTTTTTGACTGTTATAGGGCCTGATCTATGTGATCCCAGTTTAACATATGCAGTAGATTTATATATAGCATTTGGATAAGATTATTAAAATTAGAAGGAAAATTATATTCTTTTAAAACTAGTGAAAGAAAGTTCCAGTTAACAGAATCAAAAGCTTTATTAATATCTAATGAGATTACATTTAAATCTAGGACTTTATGTTTACTATAATCTATTAATGTTAGTATTCTTTTAATATCATCTGAAGTATGTATTCCTTTAATAAAACCTGTTTGAGCTTTGTGAATTAAGAAAGGAAGAAAGTGTTTGATCCTATCTGCGTATATAGCCATAAACATCTTATAGTCTATATTGAGTAATGATATTGGCCTATATGAGGAACACTGCTTCTCATCCTTATCTGGTTTGATAACTGGGGATATCAATGAATATTTCCTAGAGGGTGGTATATTCAAATCTTTATTAGCTATATCATATACTTTTAATAATAAGGATATGGCTTGATTGGGTATTAATTTATACATTTCTGGTAGCATATTGTCTGGGCCAGGTGCTTTATTTGTCGTGAGCTTTTTAATTTGTGATTTTAATTCTGTCATATTGATTGGTTTGCTTATAATGTCTATTTGTTCTTGTGTTAATTTAATATGAATATTATTTTCGAAGTATTTTTTTATATCCTTAGTAGGTGAATCTTGAGTGTTTATGGAATTATCAATGTTAAATTGGAGTCTGAATGCTTCTAAAATATCATTTAGTTCCGTAACTCTTTTGTTATTATTAGGAATAAATATTTCTTTTATTTGCTTAGATTTAATTATTTTTTTTTGTTCTATTAGTTAAGTGTCTCAGGTGTGCTGAATTAGTAGAGTATGAGTTTATTTTTATCTTTTCTAAGTTAATCATAATCTTATGATGTAACAATTCTGTATACTTCTTATTGATTTGTGTAAGTTCTTGAACTTGAGTAGCATTACCTTTTTGTATTTCCAGTTTCAATTTATCTGCTTGGTTTGTAAGTCTAGCATATCTTTATTCCATAACTTCCTTTTATTTATGTCTCAGGATAATATTTTCCCATATGTAACTGCTTTTAATGAATCCCAGACATATATTTCTGAAATATCTTCTGTGTAATTTATTTCTAGAAAGTTTTTGATTGTTTCTTCATAAAATTCTTTGAAATCTGTCAATTTTGTGATATAGGAAGGTATCCTAGTAATGGGATTTGAATAAAATGGTGTAAGCTCTATCTCAAAGACTATGGCATTATGATCAGATAAGGAACAATTTATAATTTTGACTTTGTCAATTTTTGTTATTAGGTCATTGGCAACATATATTCTATCAATTCTAGAGTTAGTTTTATATCTATGAGAATAAAATGTGAAGATTAGTGAGTCTGGTTCTGCAAATTCATTTATATCTTTTAAATACAATGTATCTATAAATTTTGATAGTGCTTTAGAGATATGTTGTTTTCTTCTTTTAGATTTAGAATCGGTATCTTTTTCATTCATTATACAGTTGAAGTCTTCTGCCAATATCAGGCTACCCTTAGTTAAATGAATTATTTCTTCAAAGTGCTGTTTAACTGTTTTTAATCCTAGTCCTGGGATCCAATATAGATTTACTAATGTATAGATTCTCTTATTTAATTCTACTGAAGCTAGACAAAACATACCTGATGTATCTTGATGAGTAGTAATTATTTTAGGTGTTATAGTTGAGTTGCAAAGTAGTATAGCTACTCCTCTTTTTTTGTTGTGTATTGAGAGTTTATTAGTACTGTGTAATTATTAATATTTAAGTTGTTTATATCTCTATCTAATAAGTGTGTCTCTTGTAAGAAGACTATTTGTGGTTTATGTAAGTTTATGTACTTGAATAGGCTTCTCCTTTTATTACTATTATTTAGACCATTAACATTTATGGATAAACATTTCATTTCCTAGTTTTGAGTTTGTTTTATGTGTGAGTTTATGTAAATATTGTTTATTCTTAGTTCCATCTTGGATACATAATTCAAAAAGTTTTTCTGTATGATTTTTTCATGTTTCTGAGTGACACCAAAGTGATAGAATAAAAAAAACAAAGAACTTCCAAACTTGTAATTCTTAACCTTAAAAAACATTCCCTATCGCTATAAGGTAATATACCTCTTTGTTTGGTTAGTGAATCTAACCAAACAAACTTTCTACCCTCACAAATAATATTTGGATCAGTTTTCTTATCCTCTTAGTTTTTAAATAAAGATAATTGAATAATATATTAAGATAATCTAATCAGATAAGATATATAAATATATTTTTTACTCATCTTATTGTAATTCAATAATACTTATTTCTAATCAGGTTTCAAAAAGGTACAAATATTTAGATTAAGGTAGTATCATTTAAAAATAGTTTAGGGTATTAATAAACATCATGTTAAAATCTATAACTGTATGTTGCATACATCTGTTGAAAACTATTTACTGACATTACTGTATAATACAATACCATTGTTGTGTAAATGTTTTAGACTACTCAAGTCCGAAACCAGTGTTTAAATTAGTATTTGCAAAGTCATATTGGAATAAAACATGAATAGTTCTGAAATTATATCATATTTCATTTTTAACAAACTGAAATGCAATACAATCTACAAGTATATTAATATTTCTTTAGTAGGCATTAAATATGTTCCTCTGATTGCATTTTTCAGCTTTTCAAAGACAATTCCCATGGCTGGAGACAACAAGATCAAAATTTAAATTAGAAATGCTTCTTAAAGGTACAATACATGTTATTCTACAAGGGATATTTGATTTCTCCACTAACTGATTTCTCTTTTCACAAATCCCAGAACTGGAATTTGAAAACATAATGGACATTGGTGCCGAGACTAAAGAGATTTCAGATACCACTATATCTTTCTCATGTGGAGTCTTGCAAGAGATATGAGAAAAATGGATACCATGAGACCCAGAATTCTGAGATATTCCCTCACAGTGACCAAAGTCTGAGTGGAAAACTCCTGGTATACATTTAAATATAGATGTATTTTTTCAGTGAAAGGAATGCTCTTTATATTGAGGTGTCTAGCAGACATCCCAGAAACACAAAAATACTTCTGAATGCTCTCTTGGCATCCCAGCCTATGTAGGCTATTTCTCATCCAAATGAGAGACTCCAAACACTTTTATAAAGACTGCAAAGGTAATCAAGTCATCTAAGTATGTAAAAAAATTATGTGGATAACCCTGTAGCCTGCAATGTGTTATGAAAGGACTAGACACTTTGCAAACAGTGGATAGCCCAAACGGTATGATAGAAAACTGATAATGAGATCCAGATAAACAAAACCATAAAGGGACGATCCCTGACTCTAAAATTCTGACCTAAAGAAACTTATCCTGATACCTCCACCTACTTGCCACATCATCATAAACTTTGTTCCTGGTTTCAATTTACTTTATACAGCTCGGTTTTCATTCCCTCAAATATTCAGTTTGTGTCAAAGCTTTCAGTCCCTGATCACTGAGAAACAATTTTATTACATTTTTTTGTGCATTTATGGTGGAGTTTGTTAGAGAAGACTCTCAGTGTTTACTTTTTATGGAGGCGTCAAAAAGCTTATCTTAATTGTGCAGCTCTTCGTTTTCTTATTCTGCATTGTATAACTGCAAGCAGTACAGTCAAATTAGAACAGTTCAGTGAATTCATACTAAATCTTAGCAGTGTCTTGGCGTATTTCCCTTACTCTGTAGTAAAGCATTCTCAGAATTAGTATGCAAAACTATCACATGTTGCCATACTGTACAGCCCTATTTTGATAGTAAGTTTTAGACTTCATTGTTTAAAATTAATCTGTTGCTTGCATCACGCATATGTTTTTTTTACAACAGGTCAGAAAAAACATTACACTTGCCAATATTCAAAGATCATAAAACAAAACATGAATAAAAAGACTGTTTCTACTACTGTTTGAAGCTTGCATCATTTTGATTATTTCTAGAGAGCAAGTGGCAGAAATGCATAACATCACATCACTTAGCTAGCATTCAGAAATCCACACAAAATAAAATATCAAATGAAATTAACAAGAGAACTCAGTCTTAATTAACATTTTAGCTTTGCATTGCTCATATGCTTTCCTGCAAGGTAGTAGCATGTCAGGTCATAAAATTCTTGAAAGGCTACTTTCCTCTGAGGATAAAAAGCATAGATGAAACTAATGAATGACTCAGTGCGATCTGTTGTGAGTACAACTGCAATTTGAGATGGCAATTGTGTATGACTGTCATATGTTTTCACTATGGGTTCAGGCGCCTAGGCAGTGAGACATTTCCCTGTGGTACATTTTGGTTGGGGACACATGGCTGAAGTGGCATTCAGCTGCAGAGAAATATGGCTGTTTGTAAATTCTCAGTGAGCAAAGAGAAGCACATACTGCCATGCCCACAGCTTTAATAACCAAATGGATGGAGGTAGAATAATAAATGATTGTTGTGCTTAGTGTACAGTACATACTTGTGTAACTAAGTCATGTAGAAGTTTACTACTGCATGCAGGAAATCCTGCCTGGTTCTTTAGTCACATTTATGCTCTAGTATGCATTTTAGGTAATGTTCTCTAGACACTGTGAAGAGGGTAGTGGTCCACACACACTGATTATAAAGGTACTGTCCATTGTGCACTGCATTTTTACTGCCACTGACATGCCCTCTGGCCAGCCTGCTGTTTATGCCTGCCATATTGCCTGCTGTCTCATGTTCCCTTGGGGACCGTGGACATTGTTTTCCCCCCTGTGCATTTGGTTATTGAAGTTGTAGGTATGGCAACACATTCTTCTCTTTGCCCACAGGGAATTTGCAAACAGCCATATTTCTCTGCAGCTGAATGTCATTTCAACCATTTGTCCCCAGTCAAATGTACCATAGGGGAAATGTCTCACTGCCTAGGCGCCTGAACCCTTTCACTATTCTTGCTGAGTGTTATAAACTATTATAAAGCCTTGTTAACTAGGGTGTAACAGTAGTATCAAACTGTATTCAAAGTGCTACAGATCTAGATATAGAATGCGTTAATACAGAGGTAAAAATGTCCTGTACCCGAATGTCATAAACACACTTTACAATGCGTAGTGACCTGAGAAATGGAGGAAACTAAACCACACAAAGCAATTTATTCAAGAGGGAAATGCAGCTGAAACATTCCTCATACTTTCACAATTAGTCAGAATAAACTCTAGCATAAGAATCTGACAATTCAAAATTCTAAAAATCAAAGTTGTAGAAACATGCACTCCACCCCCAAAGTTATCAATAGTTTTACCATCCTTGTCAGAAGGAGAAGAACTAGAATTAACAAAATGTTTGGCAGCAGCTGGAATAACTAAAGCTAGAGCTGCTGGGTCAGTCTGGGATTAGTATAGAAAGACTGAAAAACTTTGTACATTCTGTCTGCTTTCTTAGCAGTAGCAGGCTGGCTGTCAGGGAAACCACAGGTTATGACAACCACATCCTACAATGATGACAGCACTGGGAGAATAGGTTGTGGTTCTGGTAATTCCATTTCTAGGAACTCATAGTATTTTCTGTGGGATTGAGAAACTTTAGTGTTCTCCTGCTGAAAACATTGGCATATTATGGAAACAGTCTCACAGGAAAGGGAACCCTTCTCAGGGAGACTGAGATATCATACTCTTTCCCAAATCTGAATCAGAAATCTGAGGAGAAAAACTTGCACCTGTCTCAATACATTTCTCTACAGATTCAAAATCTTGTACCTCTTCAGGAAGAGGAATATATTTTTCTTTTACCAGAAACTACATTATAAACAGCTTGTAGAAGACCCTAAACCAAGCCCAATAAATTACCCCAACCCAGAGGAACTGGCACAGGACAAGTTAAATGTTTAGTTTTCTGTTTGTATTGAACAGGAATGTTGAGGCAAATAGATCTATTAATGCCAGAAACAGCTTCCCCTGGGATGAGCATAACATTCTGGTTAAGAAGGGGCACATTCCCTGCCCCTTCTTCCAGCACTGACAACAGTTACTCTCCCTTGCCCACTGAGGGAACCCCAACAGCTACAGAGGATGTGGCTAACCCCCTGACCCATAGTGGCTGTATGGACAGCACCACAGGGATCTGGGGGAAAAGATGTCTTTAAGAGTGTCTGAGGAATTAGCTTTGGCTACATCAGAGTCATCAACCTACAGCAGAGGCAAATTACAAGCCTGCTACAGTGGTGAAGGCTGCTTAGTTAATTTATTTCTTGACATTTTATTACCCAGAAAGCCAGACTGGGTAGAAGGCCATTTTCAGTGGAGGAAGATCCACATTATTACAAAACATTTTAAGAACAATAATTTTACAGTCTTCAAAAATAAAACAAAAACATTTGCAGTTTAAATGATTATAATAAATTACGCATAATATAAAAACATTGGTTAAGATTCTGTACAAGTTATATGACAATTATTTAATATGTAGAGAAACTGTAGACATTAAAGGTAAGTTAGACTAACACAAACAGGAATTGCAATATGAAGTGAGGGAAAAACAGACTTATGGTATATTTAGAGAGAAAGGGAACATAATATGATAGAAGTAAGGAAGTAAGTGAAGAAGGGAGAGTGAGGAGGTATAAGGAATGAAAAGGTTTTTGTTCACATTTAGGAATATACTTTATCCTGGTTTTGAGCAAGAGCAGCACCAGATTTTAGCTAGCAAGTCTTTAAGAGTGGTTTTGAAAGATGGGAGGGAGGGTATTGACTTAATGGACACAGGTAATAAGTTCCAGGCCTTAGCGACCTTGTATGAGTAAAGACAATGCCCTGTAGATTTGCTAGGTTTATAGACAGACAGGAATTTTTGATCACTGGATCACAATGACGACTGGGAACATAGCTGTACAGAACGTTTTTTAGTGCTGGACAGGCAGAGGGATGCTGGATAATTTTATATATGGTAAGAAGCTGTGCATATGTTAGTTGATGAAACAATTCTAACCAATTTAGGCTTTTTAGCCAATCATTAGCAGAACGAAGTTCCGCTGTGGCGACCCCTAACCGGGAAAAGCTGAAAGAAAAAAAAGTGCTATACAGTGGTGGGTTCTGAAAAAGGTATTTTCTGGAAATTTATCAGCATTATTATAGCATTGCTCAAGTTTTAATTTTTGTGAATCCTGGAGGTTAGTAAGGATAGGAGCACCATAAAGAAGAGTGGGGAGGAGATAAGTAGCGGCAAGTGTAGTTTTAGTTGCATCGGTGAGAACATTTTTGGCACTGTAACATATCCCCAGTTTTTGATGATTTTTTTTCTTATGCAATTTTGTATATGCAGGATGGATGTAAGATTATTTCCACTATCACCCCTAATAATTTACTATAAGAAGTGACTTTAATTGTTGTATTATCGAGAGAGGGCTTTAAATTTTGTTTTTTCATGAGAGAGGAATATGGGGAAAAAAGTAGTAGTTTGGTCTTTTTTTGGTTAAACATGAGTTCTGAGTTATGAAGCCATGTTTCAGTGGCTGTTAAAGTTTCCTTAGTAATTTTTTGAGGTGTATCATGTTGTGAGATGTACAAATAAGAGTGGAATTATCTGTGTATTTTATTAGGCTGGCTTGTTACGTGGATGCATAGAGGGTGCTGGCAAAAATGTTAAGGAGGAGAGGACCAAGGGTAAAGCCTTGTGGTACACTGGTGGTGGCTGGCAGAGGTAAATAGACAGCATGGAGTGCCATTTTACTGACTGAATTGTATTAGACTGGTAGCTTTTGAACCACAGAAGGGTGGGCTAAGAGAGACCTAATGAGGATATTTGAAGCAGAAGTTTGCAGTGACAAACTGTGTTAAAGGCTTTTGACAAGTCTAGAAATAAAGAAGAGACTAGTTTGCCATTATCTCTAGCTTTATCAACAGTATCTGTACAGGTTAGAAGGGTAGTGCTAATACTATGGGAAGGACAGAAGCCATGCTGTGTAAGGGATAGGAGGTCTTCCTGCAGAAGATAGTCTAGCAATTGGTTTTGAACACATTTTTAAGTATTTTGGTGAGAGAAGATAAGATTGCTATAGATCTAAAGTTATTAATGTCTGTTGAATTTCCTTCTTTGTGCAGAGGGATAATGTGGGACTTTTTACAGAGAGAGGGAATATGGGATTCCTGGACTGACCTATCTATATGGATTGAGAAAGGCTAGGTAGTGCTGTTGGCTGCTGTTTTAGGTACTTGCTTGGAAGGTCACTAGCTGAAGAAGAGTATGGTTTACGTTTGTTTAAGAGCAGTTTTATATGGGATGTGGGCACAAGTTTGAAGGTGAAAGTGGATGCGGTTATATATGTTTGTTGGGCAGGGCTGGGATTACCTGTTGAGGAATCATTGCTTAGTTATGCTATACTATCTATAAAATAAGAGCTGAACTGTATTGCAGTTTTGAGTGGTGAGTTATCAGGAGAGGGCTTTGGTTGAATTTCTGACAAGGATGTACATTTTCTTTAATGTATGTCCAAACCTTTTTAGGGATGTGTTTAGTATTATTCTGAAAGTTATTATAGTATAGCTTTTTGTCTTCATTTATCTGCCTTTTAGTATGATTGCGAAGCATTATGAAGTTTTCAAGATATTGAGGTGTTTTATATTTTTGCCATTCTTTCCATATTTTTTCTCTGTCCTACATTAGCATTCTACTTTTTTTGGATAGTCAAAATGCATAATTTGTTTTTATCTCTTCTTTCTAGGAGGTGCAAGGCTATATAGGAAATATAGAAAAGTTGTACTGAATTCATTTACAGCACTGTCTAAGGGGAGGATTTTTAAGAAGTTCCACTTAATAGATGATAGTGTAGTAATGAACATATCTGGGTTAAACTTGGAAAGGTTATGTGTTGTTTTATAAATATGCCATTTAACTGGATATGTGAGATGTCTGGTTGTATAGATTTGGAGACAATCACTCAAAGTCTGACACTGTACCTCTGATGGAGCATTTGCTAGGGTCTGATAGTAGGATCCAGTCTAATAGGGAATTTGATGTATTGGTATAATGTGTGGAGCTATTAATTAGTTGTGTGAAACCATATAAGTTCACGCTAGATGTAGGGGAGTTAGAGTTTAAGTTCAACCATCTGACATTCACATCACCTAGTAGCACTTTTTCTTGTGGAAATGTTATAGATATTCAATGTAGGATATCTTCCAGAATAGCTGTATTGTCGCCAGAGGGGATGTAAAGGACAGTAATACATATTTGTCTATAATTGTTTATTTTGAGAAAAGCAATAAGAAGCTCTGCTGAACTGAATTTTGGTGTTGGTTTGATGTAAGGAGAAAGGTGGTAGGTGTTGGGAAATATTAAAGCACTGCCACCACCTTTCCTCTTTATATTGTCATTATGGATGATATTATAGCCTGGAAGTATAACTGTGGAGTCATTTATGCTGGGTTTAAGCTATGTTTCAGTTACAGTGAGAACATCAGGCTTATGTTGGGTAAACCAGGCATGTAGTTCAGCAATTTTATTTCTTACGCTTCTAACATTTATTGCAGCAAAAATTACATCACCAGGGTTGGGGACTGGCTGTTGTTGGGTTACAGAATTGTGTAGGAGAGAATTATCTTTGTGTTCATTGTGATACGTGGGCCAGGATTAGGGTATATATCTCCTTTTAGACAGATTTTAGTATACCGGGGAATTATGCATTTTTGTTTTTTGGACAGGATTTTTGCACTTATCTTAAAATCAAGCCAAAATAAAATTATCAGTCTATATTTTAAATAAAAATGAGGGGCAATATTAAATAGGTTTGGTGCAACAAGTGGAGAGTATAAAGAGGAAGTAAGGATATGTGGTTGGGACAGAGTTGAAGAGATGTTGAAAGATATTAAGTCATGTTAGGATGAAAGATGGCACAGTAGGAGGAGAATAGAGGATAAGCTGAACAGTAGTATAATTAAATACAGAAATCTGTATTTTAAAGATGTCAGGTAGTGGGGGAAGTAGCAATGAATAAGGAAGCAAGAAGTTACAGGGCAGTAGGAGAGGCACTGATGATGGATTCTGAACGAGGGCTAAGGATATGTAAGGAAATATTTTCTGTAAAAGAAGAGAGTCATGTTGCCCTGGTATCTTATCTGGAATGCATAGAATACAGGGGTATGAAAGGCTAGATTATAAAAATGTTACAATCAGGTCAAATAGTAACTGACAGCAATCTGTTTATAGTCAGCACAAAGCAATTAACAAAGAGATGCAAAGTAAAACAGGTTGTCTGTCATTTCCTGAAACTATATAATTAGCATATGAAGTATTGTCTACTGGTCAAGAAAAGGGGACAGTGTCCCACTTAGTAAGAGGTCCTTAGATTCCCCATCTATTTCACAGAGACCCTCAATCACAAATATTTAACTGATTAAAGTTAACACATAGCAAGGTTCTTTATTATAAATGTGCTTACATTATACAATGACAGAAGTCTCAGTAAACTTGTAGGAGTAGGGCCTTGTGGCAGAGCTCTTGCAGTATCGAGGTCAGATGTATTGACTGCAGGCTCTGTTCTATGAAGGAAGATAGTGACTTTTTTTGGCATTTTTATTGACCTCATCAGCACAACATATGTGGGTAGTTTTGCTATACTTCAGAAACACAGGGTCTTTAAACCCAGCTTATATCCATAAAGATTAAGATGCCTGTAAAGTATCCCAACTAACGTCCAAACCAAATTGTAAAAAGGTTACACACACAAAACATTCAGTGGGGTTTGTCTGTGTGACATTTTTACCTGGCCAAGGAAGATTAGAATATCTGCATAGAAGTGTCTCCACAAATATTTGTATCCACCAGATAGGCTTCACTGGATGTTCTCAGGAGCTAGTGATATGTATTGGAAGTATGAAAGAAAAAATCAGTGGATTGGAAACACATTTTCAGACATGTGAAGAAGTATACAAGAAAGATTTAACATCTTTAATTGGGAGATTAATGGGAAGCAAACTACTACTTGACACAACAAATTTTTCTCTAAAATGGGATGACTCATCCAGTCTCAAAGATTATGTAAGGGCTCTAATAATGCTGACATAAATAATAGCTAAGAGGGTGATAACTAGAAATTGGAAAATGACTCGAAAAAGCAAATATCAAATAAGTGAGTCACTTGCTGGAGGAAACAAAAATAAATTAAATTGTTAAAGTTATTGCTTAATATATGGTTTACGTGAAGCTGAACGATAAAAGAGGGAGTGGTAATAAGGAAAAGATCAGAGGTAACTTTTGTTACCTATGAAGGGATGGTGAATTACTATAAGGAATGTGCAATGGAGAACATTAAAATAATAAATTCCTTATTATGTAACATCTTGTAGCGGGTTCAGCCTAAAGTACTCGTATGAAAATCGAAGGATTGTATAAAAGAAGGAATTTACAATTTAAGGGCTAACTGCAAAAAGGCTGTTGTGTACCATGCATGTAAACTGCACTGGATGTTAAAAAAGTTTATGAGGTTAGTTATAATGCGTTCCATGGGTTTGCAGATGAGGCTTGTAAAACTGGCAGATCTGTAACTAAATGGGTCTGTAGTAAGGTCATCCTTATGGAGGAGCATCATCACTGCTATTTGTCACTCATCAGGGACAAAACCAGTAGCTAGCTTTTAGTTAAACAGCTTGAAGAATGTGTCTGCAAGAGCATGTTGTCACACTTCTTATATGCATTAAGAAAACATTGAAGCTTAGGTGTTCAGTTAAGTAGTTTATTGTGCACAAATACATCAGGATGGATGGCAGGAACATTAAACTTAAGCAAACTATCTAACGAACTGACTGACTACATACTTGTATTCTCACACACTGGCTGCTCACTCAAAATGGCACTGTTGCTTGCCCATGTAAGTACTTATATGTATGTGCTGGCTCACTGGAAAGCTTCTTAAAAGTATATCACACACTCTGATCCACAGTAGTTTAACATTATTAATTAAGCAACCAGGTATATTGCCAGGTCCCATTGGGGTGAGCACATTTTGGTCTTGGCTAGCAATTTCTGTAAATGATCTTTAGAGATAATTGAGGGTGTAAAGGATTCAGATACTTCTGGGCTTTGAATAGATGTCTAGGCATAAAATCTGTTTGCAGGGATATTGGCAATGTCAGTTGGGTCAGAATAGGAGACCCCATTATGAATACGTTTTCAGAAATGTAGGGTATTGCGTTTTACTTTCCTAACATATTTAAAGAAGGATTTATAATTTTCTTAGGCTTCAGCAGACCAGATAATGTTCAGCAGTTTTTTTTTTATGTGCTTTTGATATTTTCCTTGAGAAGATGGGTTTTGGATCTACTAAATAATTTAAAAAGTTTCATTCTTTTGTTGTGTAGTTTATTTATGGTGGTGGACCACCAGCATGATTTGTTTCTAAATTTCCTGTGACACCAGGTTCTGGTAGGAACTGTTAACTTTATGCATTTTTCTAAATGGTTGCAGAATTCCTTAGTAAAATTTGCTCCTGTATTAAAACCGGGGAGAAGCACTCATAACTGAATTTTGATATTTTGTCACACATAGATGTTGGCATGTTTGATATCCTTAAATTCAAGGTAGTTTGTTATAGGGGCTTTTGGTAGTTTAAAGGAAAAGTTTATGTTCAGACTTCACAGGGGAAGGAGATACCCAGAGGAGTAGTGCTAGGGGTGGCCATATTTGTAAAGATCAGGTCAACAATGCTAATGTCAATTTGCCAACTGCTCAAGGGAATTTTTATTTATTAAGTATAGGAATATTGTGCATAGAAAATCAGTTTTCAAGCATTTTTTTCTGCTATAAATCAGAACAGTTTGTATGGAGCAGTGGTTAGTAATGCCCTGTACTGTAGCAAATGTCCAAACAGTAAAATTTCCCTATAAATTTAGGATTAGGTCTGAAACCTGTTAAACAGCATAGCACTGTGTGGAATTAAGCTTATAGCAGCTAGCTTGGGTACTGAATAACAATACCATAACCAAGACCGAAATTCCATTAAATTGAATTTTACTTAACCAACATGACAATACTGAAAACTTGGCTTAAAAAAGCATTCACATCATCGGAATTTGAATCTGAGCAGGGTGACAATTGGTCAACATAAGAAGCAAACACACCAAAGCATGTCAAACCCACTCAATTGGGGGGGTTTCACCCCTCCCAACTAAACATACCAACTCTGAGATTGCACTATAGTGGGGAAAAGGGTACATTTCCCCATCATGGCCAACTGCCTCCTTTCCCAGATTAAAATTCCAGTAACATGAACGTTTGTTAAACTAAGCTTTCAGTATTGTCATCTTATTTAAGTAAAATTAGATTTAATGGAATTCTGGTCTACTCAAGTAGACCCCTTAGCACTATATAGCATCTTGCCCTTAACCTCAGAAACAACCCTAGGAGACTCCTGCTAAAAACTCAATCCTTAATCCTAATCAACCCACTCTGTTACAGGACTGGACAATATGGATATGCAATTTCCTAATATTCCTGTTGCAGCTTAGTAGATTTAGGCACCCTAAGGCAAAAGCAATGGTGTCATTTACCATTAAAGAAAATAACATAGTATGAGAGATATAAATACACAACTTCCCTGGAGGAAAAACTCTTGCATACAAACAAGATTGTCAAAACATACACACGCACACACACACAGACACACACACACACACAGACACACACAGACACACAGACACACACACACACACACACACACACACACACACACACACACACACACACACACACACACACACACACACACACACACTTTGTCTTATGCTGAAGTACTTAAAAGAAACCTTCCTAAATCTCAAAGACTTCCAAAACCATCTGACAGTAACACTGCTCTTCAGCAATCACTAAAAAACTTACCAAAACAAACACTGAACATCTCACCTAAGCCTACATCCAATATCCCTCGATAGAAAAGCTCAGAAGGCACTCATATACTTCAACTAATAATTTTGTCATTAGGGACTCCATTGCGTAACACACTGATGTCCCCTCACCAGGTTAGACAAGCAGAAGATAACAGTAAGCAGCCTATCTGGAGCAAGGATCCACAATATGACATAGGCACTGAAGTCACTGCACCCCAGGTACCAATATGATTCTATCATAGTCCCATGTGGGTTTAAATGACCTGAGATGTACCTTGGATGGACTATATGAAAATAAACATAATGGATATCTCAGAATGTGCAAAAGACAGAAACATAATGGATATCTCAGAATGTGCAACAGACATGTAAGAGCCTTGCACTGAGCAAGGCCAACTAGAAGATCAGGAGAGCCTTGCAGGCTAAGGACAGTCACAAGGCCTTCTTCAGCTATGTCTGGAATCTTAAAGGTAAGACACAGCAGTGTGCTAAACTGGTGGTGAATGATATCACCCTCACTGATCAGGCTAGCAGAGCAAATCTACTGGCTGATAATTTCATCTAAATCTTCACCCTCAATTTCCACCACTCCAGCTCCTCCTGGTGAAACCTCCTCCAAAATACTTCCACCAGCTATTAGAAAGGACCAGGTGTTGGCAGCACTTGCTAAAGCCAAGAACACTACTTCTGTGGGTCCCAACAACATCCCCATTTTCCTCTTGAACAGTATAAAATATGACCTATCAGGATCACTTGTGGCACTCAATGATGGCCTTTAAACAAGCTACATTCTAACTAAATGGAGTCCCATAATAATACTTCTGCTCCGCAAGAGCAGACCATCAAGACACACAGGGAACAACAGACCCATTAGTCTAATCATCACTAATATGTAAAGCTATGGAATGAATTATCATAGAACTGATAAACAAGGAGACTGGCAACTTACAGGTACTGGACCCATCGCAATTTGGCTTTAAGGGAAGGCTATGTTTACTTAACCTGGAAGACTTCTTTGAATGGGTCACCATGGCAATGGACAATGGTAAAACAGTGCATACTGTGTACCATGACCTGGCCAAGGCATTTGATACAAAAACCATTTGGCATGTACCTAACCAGACACTTGCAACAGTTGGAATACCCATGAATACCCTGTACTATATTGATCACCTACAGGTTCTATCTCTGTATTCATTCTCCTACAGGCTGAGAAAATATCTTTGCTTGGTTTACAGGGCTTCCTCAGACCCAGCCCTGATGGATCCATTGCATATTTGCAAAGCAAACAGGACCAGAAATACTAGATCCAAGGATATGAATTTCTCTTATGAGATAAACAGAATGTGCTATAGACAGGATATGTGTCCCACACAATCCATTTGCAATGGAATAGGTTCCCCATCCATTTAAAACACAATTTGTCCCTGACTTTATTCAAATGAAACTGACAAATGGATCAGAAATCATAAATTTAACCCTAAGTCTGACCCTCATGTCCCTGATGGACAGAGACTATCAATAAGAAAAGTATTATCCTAACTAACACCCCACCTACAAATACCTTAGTTACCGCCCTACAAACATGCCCCCCATCCATATAGTCACCCAAGATACTCTGAATCTAAATGGGTTTGGGGTGCATGGTTAGGCTTGTAAGGGCCCTAGTAGCCGTTAGTAACAATCTATTAATCTATATCCTACATTGGAGGTATAGGTGTCCCAGTTTATTGAAGAGTAGTTAAAGTCACCCAAAATAAGTGGATTTTTGCTAATAGGGAGATCATACAGAAGACCGAGGAATCATGGTCATCAGGGTAAAATATGGTGTTTTGTAACAAGCTATTAGCTAATAAATAATCTTACCGAGAGTCACCTGTAATTTATTGAGTTCCATTTGGGAGTACCCAGGGATCTACATGTTGCTAATATTTTCACTGATAAATATGGAGTCTCAGCTACAGTTGCTATTGGGCCTGAAAACATGAAAGGTGCAAAACTCTGGTACAGAGGGAGTGTTCTCTTTACATTTAAACCAAGTTACAGTAACTACAAATACTTGGGTGTTTTCCAAATGCCTCAAGATCAAGCAATTTATTCAGACTTATGTCAATAAGGAGAGCCACCTTAATGCAATCTGATTTTGGGACTGATGTGTTCATTTCATTGGACTGTCCACTAACCACACTCCCACAAAAAAGGCACTGGGGAAGCAAAGGCTTTAGTCAGTATGTGAAAGCCTTGAAATAAGAGGTACAGGCCATTTCCTTATCCCTTCTAAACATTTCTCACATCCAACTCAACTTTTCACAACTCCCTCTATGTCCTCCCTAGCCAACCAGTACAACTAACCTTCATCTTTATTCGTCTAACAGCGTTTTTCCAGCATTCTGCAATCATGTGTTGTAAAACCTTTTCATAATTGTCATTTCAATTTTCAATTTCAGTTCTCATCAATTCTCCATACAATAAATCCTCAAACAAAATTCCCAGCTGCCCACCAGTGATTCTCCATAGACTCTTTTATAAATGCTTTCAATTTTGATAAAACATCTGTCTCAAACCCTCATATGCCAAACACTAAACTCTTCCTCTACACATCTCTGGCACCTGTTATCCTCTTTCTATACTCTTCCATAAAGCTAAAGTGCTGGAAATACCAAATTAAGCATTTTTATCTGCATATAATATAGTGGTTCCATTAGTCTTATTGCTATGCTTCTCCCTAAACTCTGTCCACCCAAAAACACAATAATTACATATCTTTAGTGTATTCCCTCACTGCAAGGAAGCCTCCACCTGATATCTTCCAACAAATTTACTTTATCTTTTCTCCCCTGTACCTAGTCAACAATTCAACATCCAACACACTTCTAATAATTTTATGGAGGTCTTCAAATGTGCCTTATTGAGAAACCAAGTGAAGAGAGCCAAAAATGTTTATCCTGCAATACACAGTTTTGCAAAAAACTAGAAATATGATGTTTGTCAACTATATAACTATACATGTCACAGAGTCCAGGGGAAAGGAGAAAAATACTGTGTGCAAGGCCTCGTTTCAATCAGTCACAGCTGCAATAAGTTTGCATCTGATATCTTATTAGGAATGCAGTGACCAGCTTATATTTCAAAAACTATGGAATGATAACCAGATCACAGGTCACGAATATTCTCTTCTTCTGCGCTACCACCAAAATAGGCCACATACATTGCAAATGCTCTTGCAGAAGATCTTCCATTGTATCTTCCATTCAAATATTGTATGTCTCATAAATCTGACTGAATCTATTTTACTGGACAGCACTGATTAATGAAAGAAAGGAAAAAGTTGCCCTGAAGTTTTACGAGATCTTTGTAGTATTTAGGTTTCTAGTGGGTGTCTAAATTATGAAGAGTGTATCACACCTTAGTTTCTTAGTTTGTGTAATAAACAGAAGTATAATTGTGATTTTTAGTTTGCATAGTAGTAGTTCTTTAAAGGAGTCCTGTGTGGCAGAAGACCAAACATGCTTCTTGTCACCTACATCAGTCAGTGTGCTGGCCTGCTTTCTGTTTCCCTCCTGAGAAAGAGTATCAGTCTTGTTCTCATACATCTCCAGCACTGCACAGAGAGTGCCCTATAAAAAAGATGGCATTACTCTTTGGCACTATAAGTTATTCACAAGAAAGCTGAATAATAATATAGTAAAATATACCAAAAATGACCACTGTAAGCACATCAATAATTTTGTATAAATGCTATTCTACAAAGTAGACCCTAAAGGAAAAGGTAATGGAAAACAGAATTCTGAGAAGTACTGTTCAAGGGTACACATAATGGTGAACAAAAGAGACGTTAACCTGTAGAACAGTCTCACTAAAATCCACCCTCAGCCTGGAGTAGGCATCAGAACTGCAGTAATGGAGGTGCACTTTCCAGTTTCATAAACATATTGAGATAAGATATTTTTTAAAGTATGCAGCAGAAATGGCAGAATCTACAGTTGAAGGTACTGTAAACTATTGCAATGGAAAAAGGAATAATATAGTTAGCCAGTACAGCAAGGTATCTTTAATGACTAGAAGACCTTATTCTACTTTTGTTATAGAGACAATAAGTTAATCAGTTATTGTGACATCTTTAGATATACCCACAAAATGCCAGTATTATCTGTGGGCATTCAGGGTATACAAAAGCTCCCAGTCCTACTATGAAAAGAAAACTGGTAGATAAAGAAAAAACTTCAGGTAAATAATTGAGAAGATTTTTTAGCATGACTATGGGATTTGTCTGGAAAGGATGCACTTTCAAATGGGAGAAAACAGTAAAAAGCTGTACATATTAAAACATGAAGTTCAAAAAAACCTTTCAATGGAAGTGACACCTACCACAAACACTACCTTTTAGGAAAGAAATATTAAATCTACTGCATTAGTTAGCATAAAAGATGATAAGGCTAGTTTCTCAGCCAAAATTAAAGTCCCATTACAGATGTGGTGGTAGTCACAAATTTTAAAAACTGGGTGCAGATTAAGTCTGCAAGGAGGCACAGGTTCACTACAAAACAGGAAAAGGTTTGTCTTAGTATAGGGACTCCAACATCTAAGAATGGAGCAAAATTTTGGATGCTCGGACTCTTTTGAGCAGCTTAACAAGAAAATCTTTTCCACTTAGGCAAATTAAAAATTTTGTATAGAATGTCTGGTGGTTAGGTTTAAAGGACCTTTGAAGAAATTAAGGGACTATTAGGGATCTGCTGCAAATCTGCAAATTTTCAGGCATGGAGGTTCAGATGTTTTAAGTACGTAACCAAACCTTGTTGTGAAAGAGGGCAGTAGACCTTGATGAGTAAACAGAGGGATGGGGAATAAGAAGACATCTGCAGACATAAATAATTTCAGTTTTGTTCTTTTTTTATAACTGATATCATCTTCATTGCAGACATACAGCATACAACATATCTTTATCAATACATTAATATCATGTACAACTATGACCTTTATACTTACAAGACCTTAACAGAAATCAATAAGTTTTGTCAAGGTATCCTACCACCATATCAAAAGAGGACACTATGTCATAAAAACAAAATCAGTCGAAACAGATTAAAAACAAATAGAATAAAGTAAATGAGAACCAAGTTAATACACGCAACACAGATCCCTCTGGAAATGTGTCAAGTGAGCAAAGTAATTTAATGTCCTGAGAGTAAAGGTCACTGAAGCATAAGACCATTTCTCTAATCTGTCCAAAGCCCTTGACTGTCTGTTAGGGAGATGAAAAGAAGATCTCTTATCAGAAAG
This sequence comes from Protopterus annectens, assembly GCF_019279795.1. Lineage (NCBI taxonomy): Eukaryota > Metazoa > Chordata > Ceratodontiformes > Protopteridae > Protopterus > Protopterus annectens. Next base: position 1,777,358,870 of record NC_056739.1, on the reverse strand, counting down.
TTCTTTCTTAGTGGCTGCTGCTACCACAATGGCATCTACTGGGAGTCCTTTTGACCAGTGCTTCCTATCTTTTGGGGCTGACAGAATTCTGTAGTGTTTTTTTTTTTTTTTTTTTTTAAGGAATTGGCTCTGTAATATCAGGGTCCCTTCAAGCTCTCTGTGCCATAACATCAATGAGTGCATCTGGAAGGGGATCCACTCAGGATGTAGATGAGCCACACCCAAAAGCTTTGAGAAACACAGACTCATCTGGAGAAGCAGTTTTGGTGGACCATCCTCCCTTCTGCTTCATCAATTCCAGGATGTCCCCAAATGTGAATCTTCCATGGGGGATTTGGGGGAGCCTTCTCCCTCATCCAAATCTGTGTCCTCAGTGAGTGACTCAGGAGAGGAATCTATGTGCTTCCATTTGCACATCTGTTTTCTTGGAGCATGTCTCTGGAGTTCTGATGGAGACAGATCGGAATAAGGCTGGGAGGTCATGTGTTGAGCCGTCTCAAAGCCTATGGGTTCTGACTGCCACTGTTTACCTGAATGAAAGGCATAAAAAACAGGTTCCACTGGGTGTCAGGACAGATTAAAATTATGTGCATTCACCTGCATTTTTGGACCAGCCAGGGACCTTAGCACAGCCTCAAAAGTCAACGCCAATTTTGGTGTAAGTACTTACTCTGTCAACTGACTGTGAAAGCCTCTCCACTCCACGGAGATCAGCTGTAAAGGGCCAAGGCAATGAGGGAAAGAAGAGGTTCCAAAAACTTTGGGGTTGACTCCACCGCCAGTCCAGACCAAATAGCATCAGAGTCAAGAGAGGCAGGAATGTAACTGAAGCTAAGTCCCTTGAACTGTCGGATCCAAATGAAGTGTGCTAGATGGGTTTGGATCTGGATCTGAATACAGGACTGGACCCAAAGCAAAGTGTGATGGGTTCAGTGGGCCTGTAACTGGACTGCTCCCTGGGGACAGTACCAGAAGCACTTCTAGCTGGATCTGTGTCCTTAAAAATTTCCTCATCATTCTGTCAATATCCATTTCTATAAGATTTCTGGTGAACTGTCCCGACCTCAATGATGAGGTTACTGATGTGGGTCTAGAAGGTTATTTGTCTTGGGAGGATTGGTGAATGAAGCAGGGGTTCCCTGGTTCCAGAGAAAAAGCAGCTGGGGGGGGAGGGGTTGGACTTGACTGACAGATACGACTGTCTCAAAGTTTTTGGTATTGGACCCGATAAACTGGATGGATCCATAGACCTTTTTCTTGACTTGTTGAGCCTCTTCTCTTCTGATTTTTATCTTCAGTCCTTCTCTCTAATGACTTCTCAACATGTAGCTGGGCTGCCCCCTGAGAACAGTACCAGAAGGACTCCCAGTTTTATCTGTGTCCTCAAAAATTTCCTCATCATTTAGTCAATATCCATTTCCATGAGATTTCTGGTGGACTGTCCCGACCTCAACGATGAGGTTATTAATGTGGGTCTACAAGGTTATTTGTCTTAGAGGATTGGTGAATGAAGCAGAAGGTTCCCTGGTTCCAGAGAAAAACAGCTCTGGGGGGTGGGGGAGTTTGGACCTTGTCTTTGGGGGAAGCAAGCCCTTAATGATTAGGTTTTCCATCCTACTGTGTATAGCTCTAGAGCCAAAGGGAGCACAAATATCACAGTTTGCCTGAAGATGAGTGACGTCTAAACAATATACACACAAAGAATGAGAGTCTTGAGGAGGATATTGTGTCCACAGGTTGAGCACTTTTGGAATCCTGATGGTTTGTCTGACATCAGAAAAATATAACAATATTATATGAATAAACTATATATGAATATATGCAACTGCAAACTGAACCACTTCTAAGAGAAGAAAAACTGTCCTATTAATTTACTACTACAAAACACACACACATACAAACATTACTAGCCTAAATTATTAAAATAATACCAGAAGCATCTAGAAATTTCACACTATAGAGAACAAAAAGCTTAAAATTACCAATAAACTACCTAAACGTAACCTAAATCTTCACCATACTACAATAATGCTAGATTACATGGGTCTATATTAGAACACCGAACATTCAAAATTTTGAGTGTCCTAATATCGAACCCTATGAATCGAAAATTTAAAACATCGAACATTCAGAACAGCAATTTTTTTTCCTAAGGAAAAAATTTGCTGTTCCAAAACACATACACACAACACAAGCACAGCAAACAAACAGCAATCCACACACATACACCTAAACTCTTACACCTAATCCTACACTAAACTATACATACACCACTAACTTTATCCACTTACCTTAACCCAAACCCTAACCCTAAGGTCCGTCTACTCCTAACAATACAGATAACATAGCCTCCCAAGTTAATAAATACTTCACCAAAACAATTTTAATTAACAATTTCAAATCTACCCCACTCCAGCTCTTCCTATATCACATGATAGTAACAAACCCTTTTCCTTACAACCAGTCTCAACCGACTTTGTCAATAAAATTGCTTAAAAAACTAAAGCCTACTACCCTTGCAGAAGAAAAACTTCCTGCAGACTATCTTAACATACCTGCCAGTGCAATCACTTATCCTGTTTCTATCATTATTAACAGATCCATATCTGAACAGCAAGTCCCCGCTATTTGGAAAATCTCACATATAATTCCCTTACACAAAGGTGGCAATTCAACAGAACTGTCCAGTTATTGGCCAATTGCTATTCTATCACCTTTATCCAAAATCCTTGAAAAATGCATCCACACACAATTTATAGACTACTTACTGACAAACATCTATCCAACAATCAACATGGATTTCACCTCTACCACAATGTCTTTCACTAACTCAGTCAATCATCACAGAAATATTGGCAGATTTGTATCTTCCATCTTTCTCGATCTATCAAAGGCCTTAGATATGGTTTCACATACTAACCTTATTACAGTTCTGAACTTCAGCCAGCCTATACTAGCCTGGTTTCAAGCCAACCTAACTGGGCACCAACAAGCAGTACAATGGCAACAAAATCTCTTTCCTCTTCTACCTGTTACTCTTGGTGTTCCTCAAGGCTCTATCCTTGGCCCCTTGCTTTTCACAATGTTTACTAACAACCTCTACACTTCTACCCTATATAATTCTGTAGTACAATATGCCGATGATTCCACTCTAATATGTGCTGCTCATTCCTTACAAGTATTAACTCAAGAATCATTCTCTGCAGCTGAAGCATGGCTAACTAATTCCTAACTAATTTTGAACCCTAACAAAACCAAGCTCATGCTATTCCAGCCTACAACATCCACTGCTCCCCTCCCCCCATTCAACACTGTATCCATGAATAACACCATAATTTCGCCCGCAACCCATTCTAACCTTCTGGGGGTATTGACTGATAGCAACATGATATTTGATATCCATATTGCCCAGACCATAGAGAAAGTGCACAAAAAAGCTTGGTTTTACAATACAGAAATAAACAGTATCTTACAAATAATACAGAATCAACCATTGCACAAACACATCTTTTCTCTGCTCCTCTCTATGCCTCTCCAATTCTAATTAACCTAAGAAAATCTGACTTATCAAAACTAAACTCTTACTATAACAAAATTGCCTGGTTCACCACAAACGTTCCTTAGAGATCTCATAGGTAGGTACTAGGCTATCGGCCCGAGGGCCTACGTAAGCCTAGCCAACAAGGTTCCCTGGCTTACGCCACCCAAGAAAGTTATTTTCCTGTGCCACTGTCGAGCAGAGACACAGAAATGATCCCGGGGGTGTATTTCCTATTTGCCATCCACTCATCAAGATTTTTCTTGAAGAGTGTTAATGAAGAACTTTACTTGACAGAGATGGGTAGCCTGTTCAAGAGTATGGGAAGTTTCTCGGACAGGAATCTATCCCTCCAGCATGTCCTGTTTATTGTGGTGACAAGGTTTATGTCCCTAGAGTGTGTAGCTTGGAGGGATTGGGAATTCTTTAGGTGTAGCATGCTCAACAGCTCTGGGTTTGACATAGCTTTATATGTTAGGTAGAGATCACCTCGGAGTAGGCAATATGCTACGGAGTAAAGCTGGAGTTTTTGAGACGGTCAATGTAGGGCATCTGTTTAAGTAGACTGCTATCTATGTAGTAGTTCATGGGTACAGAGGTTTTACCAAAGGGGGTGACCATGCACTTTTTGGCATTGAGCTTGAGGCCACGGCTCTGACACCAGGCATCTGTCTTAGCGAGATCCTTCTGTAGGATTTCCACATCATTTGGGGACTCAACTATGGCTCCTAGCTTGCAGTCATCTGCAAACTTCGTTAGCCAGAGGCTTTCTGTGTTAGCCTGTACTTCAGAGAAGTAGATATCACACAGGAGAGGTCCCAGGACTGAACCCTGTAGTACTCCACTTGTCACTGGTTTGAGGTCAGATTTGGAGTGTGCAACTTTTACAGTGTGGGTTCTGTCATTGAGCCAGTTGTGATGTAGGGATTTATACCTAGTTTAGCTATAATTCCAGAATGGGGGGTGGTGTCGAAAGACTTGGTAAGGTCAAGATAGACTGTGTGAACCACATTAGCCTCATCTACAGCTTTGGTGACTGCCTCAAAGAAGTTGATCAGGTTCAGGAGGCATGATCTGCCTTTCACAAACCCGAACTGGGTGGGATCCAGAGTTTGGAGGTTACCAATGTCTTTGTTTATGAGTTCCATGATGATACGTTCCATGGCCTTGCAGACCAGGCTCGTCAGGCTCATCACTGTATAGCACTCAAGCAGCAAAATTGGTTAGAACTACTTCATCTCCTACCGTATAACCAACTAACCATGGCCCATACAATTCATAATCAACCAGAAAAGACCCCTGCTCTTCAATACCTACTTCACTCATACTCAACTAGTTGTGTCCTTCACTCTATCAATAAATCTCTAATAAATATAACCAGTCTAACAATACTGCAGGAGACTCTCTCAAACTGTATAGTGGAAATCTGGACTACACTACCTCCTGATTTAATATATACTACTAACTTATCTTTTTAAAAAAAAAAACTTAAACTTCATTTATCCAAAACAAAGCTATGCTCATGCACTTCTTTTAGTTAGCTTCTGTTTCCTTATATTTCTAACTCTGATACTAAGATACACAAATACTTGAAAGGATATTCTGTACACATCGTATTTTTGACTATGTACATGCCATCTATTGGTTTTTATCAGTGAATATGTTAACATACCCTTTTTACTTTGCAGATACTCCTAATATAATGTTCATGTACAATTCGCTGATAACTATATTGAACCTGTATTCATGAATATTTGTGTAATTACACTTACTCCTTGTTATCTTGTGTAAATATGAAGTTTTCTCTATGTTGTATGTAAACTTGTTATGTATATATCAACATTTTTTCTTTTTTATGTGGCGCTTTTCTTCTCGGACCTCCACTGAAAAAGGACTTGTGTCCAGTCGGACTTTCATGGTAAACAAATGTAAAATAAAATAAATAAGTAAAATAAATCTGCTGTCAAACAAACTCAGCTCCAATTTTACAGCACTCTATACCCTGGCTGCAAACCAGAAAATACCATCAAACAACCCCCCCCCCCCAGCTATCACCAGGGAGCAGGTCCAAGATGCTCACTCTATGGCCAAAAACACTGCATCGAATGGCCCCGATAATATCACAGGATGCCTCCTAAATAGCTGAAACATGATCTATCAGGACCACTGCAGTTACTGTTTGACCACAGCCCCCAAACAGGCTTTGTGCCATGCGAATGGAGAACTGCAATAGTCATCACTATGCACTAAGCTGGGCCATCAACTGAGCCAGGCAACTACAGACCCATAAGTCTGACTAGTCTCACAAGCAAAGCTATGGAAAGAATTATCATAGAAATGATTAATAAGGACACAGAAAAACTTCAGACACAGAATCCAACCCAGTTTGGTTTCATCAAGGACAGATCATGCCTACTCAATCTGGTTCTTCATTAGCACTCTTCAAGAAAAATCTTGATGAGTGGATGGGAAATAAGAAATACACCCCAGGGATCACTTCTGTGTCTCTGCTCAACAGTGGCACAGGAAAATAACTTTCTTGGGTGGCGTAAGCCAAGGAACCTTGTTGGTTAGGCTTATGTAGGCCCTTAGGGCAATAGCCTACTACCTACCTATGAACCTATGGACTTCTCTGAGAAGGTCACCAAGGCAATGGATGAGCCAAAGCAGTGTATATAGCACAGTGCATATAGCCTACCTTGACCAGACTAAGGCATTTGATACAATACCCCACTCTGGCATTGTAAACAAACTCATGGATATAGGCATAAACCCCTATGTTACATGCTGGACAGCCAGTTGGCTCTCAGATAGGACCAAAGAAGGTGGGATGAAGAGACCACCTCAATAAAGAGGATTAGAGTCCCTCTGAGCTCTGTGCTGTGTCTGCTCTTTTTTAGCATCTACTTTCTCTGAAGTTAAGGTCAATGTTAAGTGCCTCTGGCTTACCACATTTGCAGATGATTGTAAATTAGGAGCAATCACAGAATCTAGCCAACACAGTAGCATCCTACAGGAAGGACTAACACAGACAAATGATTGGTGCCAAAGCCACTGCTTAAAGCTCAATGCCAAGAGGGATGCATAATGGTACCCTTTGATAACACAGCCCTAAGAGTAGAATCAGTACTCAGGGATTTTTGTACATATGTAGACAATAACCTGGCTTTTTCAACCAATGTGTCAAAGGAAGTAAGGAAATCATTCTATGTTGCTCAACTGATAAGAAAAAAAAAAAAAAGGAAAGAAACAAGCAAAATTTATGCTGCATGGAGGACAATGACTGACCACTTTCTACTTACTACATCATTGGATAATGCACCAAATATGCCTGTCAAGTCCAAACAGATTTTTCACCTAACCACTGACAATACATTTAGGTATAATCCGAATACTAGGTTTGCCATCAGAAAATAAAGTTACAAGCACAGTATGCTATATAGAGCCAGGGCAATTTTGGATGATAATAGTTATTTACTTTTCATACCTCTTGACAGGCTTGTCATTTGCATCTCATTGTTCCTAAATCTCCCCAGCACTGCCTCTCATAAAACAAAGCAGGTCTAAAACAGTGACTGCTTGTTTGGTTCTTGCTCACACCTCTGCCTTGGTGTCAGTTCCCCAAATTGCTTAATCAAAACCAACTTATTTTTTTTTTTTACTCAAATGATTTTTATTTTGATGAAATAACACAATAATTTAATACATTCATTCTTACCCAGCTGGACCAACCCGGTTAACAAATGCAAATAAATAAATAAATAAATAAATAAATATTTACAGTATTTACATTCAGCCTGACAAAAAGGATTCAGATAAAAACATGTGTAGTTATACAATAGGTTAATATATAAACTATGATAGTTAGGAAGAGTTTAGTTCCATCTGTAGGGTATCAATCAAATTCAAAACTTTCCTCCACGGACTATTAACCAATGGCATAGGAAAAGTTCTTAACTCTTTAGTTCTTTTCTCCATTAGTATGCATTTCTTCAGTGATTATAGTAATTCCTCCATTGTGGGTGGTACATTAGAGTTCCATCTTCTAGTTATACATTTTCTGGCTATTGCTAACATTGTCCACAACAAATACAGGTCATCTTTCTTCATATTATTACTATTAATAACATTCAATAAAATTAAAGGCTTTGTCAAAACAAATATATCAGTATAGATAGCTTGAAGAAATTTGTTAATCTCATTCCAATATGGTTTAATATTAGTACAGTTATAAAAAATATGAGACCAGTCAGCATTAGTGGACAAATGACATCTCCAAGATAACTTGCTGTTTGAAGGGTTCATGTCTGAGAGTTTCTCAGGTGTCAAAAAGTATCTGTGTAGAAATATCCAATGAAAAATCCTCCAGAATTGTAAGAAGTTAAACTGAAAATAAAATGTTTGTTTTATCTTCCATTGATAATGATATTTGAAACCCTTTAGTTAGGTATTGCCAGTAAGAATCTTTAGGAGCTGTCTTATAGACAATTAAAGTACTATACTGATATGATAATTCATTCTTAACATTGATATTATTATATAGAATTCCAAAAAATCCAGTTTATAATTTTTGGTACGGTTCTGAAGGATGAGTTATGTATTATTCTACACAGATCCTTCGTGTATGTTGTGACACTCTGAAGAACCAACCAGTCATTAGGGGATAGGCCATAGGTTGGCAATATACTTTGTGTGTTCAAAGCTTGTTGGTGTCCAGTACATTGCAACCAACGAAATAGGTTATTATTTTCCCATAAACCAAAAATCTCTCTATGTGTTTTATCAGGGAAATCCCTTGTAATAGTAAATGGTATTAAAAATCTATGCCACAGTTTTATATCTAAATTTGTGTTAAAGAATTTTCTAAACACATCAAAAATATTGTTTATTAGTGTTAGTTTAGTTACTTTTGTTGTACTATACTGTAAATTTAAACTTAAACAGTACCATATCTTATCTTTGTCAGTTACCAAAGCATTCTTTGATAAACAATTTTCATTCATTAGTATAATGGAGTGTAACTGTTTCCAATTAGAAGAGTATCTAGGATTTATCCAATTCATCACTATTTTAATTATAGATGCCTTTATATAAGTTTCAGTCTCTGGGAATTTTAACCCCCCTTGTTCCCATTTTCAGACATGATGAGAATATTCCACTCTACTTATTTTGGGGAACCGTAGGAATTTCATCAGCGTTGAAGTGATTTCTTTAAGGATTTTCTTTCCTGGTGGAAGTATAAGGGCTTGTGTTATATATAAACTTTTAGGTAACAAAACCATTTTTATCAGTTGTAACCTATCATCAAATGTTATAAACAAATTATTCCATTTGCTTATTAATATCTTGATTAAGTCTATGGCTTTAGCATAGTTAATCTGTAAGGTTTCCTCTATATTCTTGCCTAGGACTATTCCTAAATAGTCTAGAGTTGAAACTTTGTTTCCAATAATATGATTAACTGGAACCTGTATGTTCTTTTTTTATTTAATAATAAATATTTTGATTTAGATTTGTTGAAGTAGAGTCCTGCGATTTTTTTGGAAATTTGTTGCTATTATATCCACTTAACCTAACACTTCCTTAGAGTTGGGTTAGGTAAGTAAGACATCATCAGCAAACATCATTATTTTAGAAATATATTGGTCATATATATTTATACTTTTTATCTTTGGGTTATTATGTATTACAATAGCAAGTATTTCTATGGCCAGAGCAAACAGGATAGGGGCCATGGGATATCCTTGTCTAGTACCACTAGTACTCTGGATTGCTTTGGAAGTAAAGGGACCTAATTTGACATATGCTAGATTATTCTCAAGATTTTCTTTATCATTGTAATAAAAAAGGGGGGAATCAAATAACTGTAAGATTTTAAATAAATAACCCCAATTTAAGGAGTCAAAAGGTCTTTTGAATATCTAGACCTATTATCAATGCCTCATGGTTTCCTCTATTGAGGTACTCTATCAGAGTTAATACTCTTGTAATATTATCCTATGTATGCCTGTTATGTATGAAACAAGTTTGGTCTTCATTAATTATTTTAGATATGGGTATTTTCTATCTATTGACCCTAATTGACATAAATAGTTTATAATCATTATTCAGCAAAGAAATTTGTCTATATGATTTGCAATTAGAGTCCTTATTCTCTTTTAATATACGGGAAATTAGAGAATATCTTCAAAAAGGAGGACTATTTGCTAATGTTTGAACTTCAAGAATGGTTTTATGTAGGAGAGAGATTATAGAAGAAGGAAACAATCTATAAATTTTGATAATTAAGCCATCTATTCCAGGTGCTTTATTAGACTTACTTCCTTTAATCCCATCTATGATTTCCTTTTGAGAAATAGGTTTTTGTAGATCTAACTTTTAAGTTCCTCAGGAATTCTTGTTATATGCTTTTACTCTCCTTCTCACAAGGTAAAAAATGGAACTCTCTGCCTACTTCACTTAGGACTATACCCAACACTGAATCCTTCAAAACTCAACTCTTTCTTCACTTATCCTCCAAATGGAAATGCTCCTGCTTTCACCCCACTTAAATTCCATAGTGACTCCTACTCCTACTCCACTATACTCTCATACTTATTCTAATTTCTCAAAATAACTACAACTAATAGACTTTAAGTGACTGTAAGCATATAAATATTGAAAAAAAAAATATGCCATCAAGTTCTCTTCAACTCTCAAATGTAGTAACCCTACTTGTTTTTACAAACTATATTGTATGTATTTTTTTATTTGTAATCTTTATTTGCATTCTGTAACCTATATTGTATTATACTGTTCTTGGAGCTTTATTCTGTAACCTATATTGTATTATACTGTTCTTGGAGCTTTTCTCCCCGGGCCTCCACTGAAAATGGGCACTTCATGGCCCAGTGGACTTCCCCGGTAATCAAACTGAAATAAATAAATAAATAAATAAATAAATAAATATTGGGAACTATATTCTCTAACTTCTCACATTCATTTGTACTCGTTCTATTTTTATGATGGTCTGCATAATGATAATTAAAAGCCTCCAGAATGTCCCCTATGTCTGAGGCGTTTTTTTCTTTTCCCTTCATGAAAGATACTATCAATGTTATTAATTTTTGATTGTATCATAACTTTCATAGATAGATTATGAAGATGCTTAGGAGAAGTAGCATAAGAATTTAATTTCTGTTTTTCCATAGCTAAATTAGTTTTATGGGATAATATTTCATTGCATTTCTTATTTGCTTCTTCTACTTTCCTCTTATCATTTGTAGCAATTACGTTTTTATTAGATTTAAGAGATATTTGATTTTGGAGTTGTTGTAACTCTGAGTCCCACTCTTTAAATTTATTTTTGTACCAGCTAATGATTTTACCATATAGATAGACCTTAGAGAACCCCAAACCATAATTGTATTTGCTTCAGGTTTATAATTAATCTCTAAGAAAAGTTGAAGTTCAGAAGTTATCCAAGATTTAAAGTCTTTAATTTTGTGATATATCAAAGCCAACTTATAATGGCACATAGACTGATACATTCCAACAAATACTTTTTGTAATCAATATTCTGCCTTTGTAATCTTCTTCCAGAAGTCTGTCACCTTGCAGTCTCCTCAGTGCAAATAAAGGATTATTCGACCGGACAAGTGAACTCTACTATGTAGCTAAATTTGGAACATTACCTCTTTAGTTCTGTCTGTCAGACTCACAGTCATATTTCAAACTTATATCTTACTTTAACAATTTCAGGTCTTTAGTACCTGAGTTAAGTAGCTTTCCTGCATTCCTGTAGTTTAACTTGACTTCTTGTGCATCTTCATCTTCTACTCATTTCCTTCTCCTGCTCAACTCCCCTTCATTATTATCTATACTCTCCTCTTTCCCTCATGTGCATAGCATACAAATGTACTTCCTCTCAGAATTCTCTCTTTCTCTTGCCCCTCAGCCAAGTTATTTTCTGCCAGCTCATGCTACATGTTCTCTGATGACTCTTCTGCTCCCCTGCTTCCTCTTACAATATCCTACCGCAATCCACACATTTCTTTTCCTAGTCATTTACTACATGTACATATTATTTGCAGATTCACTTGCAGGTTACAGCTACTGTTGACTATTGTAGTCCTATCCAGTATATTTTAAGCATGACTACTCAAACCTTTAAGCTACTATATTATGCATTTTTGTACAAAACTTAAACTCTGTTTTATTAACAATGTGTTAGAAAAGATGGCATTCCATTGTATTCAAATGCAGGTAATTAATGCATTATTTTTTACAGAAAGCATTACTTTGTGCTAAATGGAACATTTCTCCTTAATCTGCTGCTATAAGTAAGTTCTGTCCAATTTGACACCCAGTTAGCAATTATAAAAGTAATTAAATAAATATCTATAACTAGATGAAACTCTGAAAACAAACCACTTCTCAAGTAACAGAGCTAAATGCTAAATCTAAGATGGTATAAACCTTTTTCAAAAATCTACCACCCTAGCTTTTTTGTTAAAAGGGAAGAGTCAAAAAGGTATAACTGTGCAGCCGAGAAAGAAGTTATTCCTTCATCTAATTTGAGGTTTCTAAACAGATCAAAACTAAGATTGAACTCGATCTTCCTTCTTAAACATAGCAGCATAGTATATTGAGAAGACTCCATTAAGAGTAGGAGTGTCCAAGTCTGAAGCTGATTGCCTGTTAAGTTTACGGTATATTTTTAGGTGATAAAATATTTTTGAATTTCCACTTGTATGATTCCCATATTAAGTTTACTGTTTCAGTGTCCCTTAAGAGTGAACAACCAGAGTCTGTCAGTAATAAATATCAGTGTCAAAATCTATATGAAACTCAGATTAGGCCATATCAAAATTTTCCTCAGCTGGCCCTGTGGAATACAAAGATAAAGCTCTGACAGCAACACCGACAATACAAGTTCGTATAGCAGACCAGGTACTGAAGAACCTAATGCGGGGTGGAAAGGGAAAGATGATGATGATGATGCTCTGCCTGTTCACCTTCTTCAGACGGGAAGGTTAATGAAGATATATGCTGGGAGCATGCCCACTGTTAACTTTCTGTTGGAATCCAGCAGTCGGCTAGTTAGGATAGTGGCAGAGGCAAGAGATCAGTACAGCACTGTGAAGGAAGGGCAACTTGCAGTACCCACTGCATGTCCACACAAAAAGTAACCCGGCACTCCAGAGGGTGGCCATGGTTACTCCTACCAGATGAGAACTTGGTCTGCCATTGCAAGTTACTCTATTATGAAGACAGACACATGATTAGTATTAGGATTTCAGGGTTAGGGTTAGATTTTTAAGGTTGGGAGATGGATTTATGGTTAGTTTCAGGTTTAGGGTAAGGGTTGTTTTTTTAGGGTGGAGTTTAAAGGTCAGAGTTAGCATTTTGGTTTAGGGGTAGGGTTAGAGTTTTTGGGTTAGGTTTGGAGTTCTTATGTGAATCGGTAAGTGGTTGCACTACAAACAATGTATTTCTGATGCCACTTGGGAGTGTAACTCATGTCTCGCATTCTAAAAAAGAACACAAACAAAAATGCTTTATGCACATCCTGTAGGAGTAATCTATGTCACCATCTCCCATCAATGCATTAATAAAGACATTGCAGACTGTCTCCTAGTGCTGCATACAAATTAACCCATGAGACAAGATGTGGGCATCAGTGGTCCAAAATCGAAGGGGTTAAATCTGGTCACACAGGATGCAGAACCAAAGAGAAGAGTAGCTCAGACAGCAAATGCCTTGCTGTTACAGGATCCTGCTAATTAAAGTCTGCTGAAGTCTCTGTGACAGTAAAACAAATTCTCCTCAGATGGGGGTGAATGCCTTGTAGATAAAGGGAGATATTTATGGCACTAGGACTGATAACTGTGCTGGCATCTCACCTTATACTTCATACCTCACACATTTCTCCAATGTGCCATTTCTCTTTCAGCATAGGCAGAGACAAAAATAACCATATTGCCTACTGCAGGAGGCTGTAAAGATTAGTTGTTAACTAAAGTTAATTCTACTCATATGTTGACTTGTGTCTTGTAAATATTTTCTCTCCATTGTTAGGACAGACTCACTTATGCTAAACATGTCATTGTGTCCCTCTACTGCAGGTTTGCACGACAGATTACCTCAGCAGACAGCTCAATCACTGCCAGTCCCTACCAAAGTTACTACTGAGGACTGTAAAGGTGATGAGCCTGTCAGTTAGCCCACTTTCAATACCTAAGCTGGCCCAAGCACAGTTGAAGTAGGTGTTAGAGGCTGCTGTCAGGACAGCAGTGGAAAAGTATAAGACCTTGGTGAAGATCCTAATGGAAAGGATTGCAGAACTGCTCAGGAGGTCAGCTCCACACATTACACCACTAGAGAATGGTGTAGTCTATACCACAGACCAGCCTGATTCATCATCTAATGATGGATCACACTAATGTCTCTCAGGACTGGGACTGGAGGAAGTATGATATTGCTTGACCCTGTTCCACCCCAGGCAGGCATGCCCTGTACCTTTTGGCTACACCCCATACTCTGTGTTTTATCCACACCTCCCTATCACCACACGTCTGTATACTGTTTGTCAGTGTGCAACCACATTTCCCCATCCAAGTTTGTGCAAATCTTTCAGTGCAAGTCTGTATTGTTTCATGTGTGTTTATCTGCCCCTACACACTTACCTATTCTCTTTTCTATTCTTTTATACCATATATCCTCCCCACAAAAAAAAGATGCCCTGCCTTTCCTAATTACATACCCCTACATGTTGTCCATCGGTTTACTAACGTCTCCCTTTCTTTAATCCTTTCCACCCCTTTCCTTGCAGTTTATTTATATATAAGTTCACATATAAGAATTCCCTGGCATTTCAGTTGCAAACCTGCAATGCTATATAGCTATCTGCAGTGGTTTGTGCCACCCTGCCAAAGTACATGCTAGCGCACACAGCAGAGCTACTACAGAAACTTCTTTACTCATAGGATCATCTGCCTCTGAAATCACAGTTTTGGTTCTCATGCGATCATAAAATGCCACACTCATCCATTGCGCCTTGCACTTATTTCTTTATTTAAGTCAGTTTACCAGGGTAGGGGGCAAAAACTAACCAATTTCAGGCCCAGCCCAGGTTGCACATATACAATTATAATTCAAGTTATGTACTATAATTACAACCATAAGAAAGAAAATGATAGAATTGCACAGATGTGTTTATTTGCATAGTTGCTGCACTGTGTATTTTTGTACTCCAAAGCAGTGCTAGCTGTACAAAAGTGAGGCATGTGATGTCCCATATATGTAATGACTACATATAATGTCATACAACCTTTGAACAAAAGTGCAATATGTCTCTATGAATCCTGGCCTACATACAAGTCTGTGTGTCTGCAAAGTTCCATGATGGCTGTTCACTGATATCAAAAGAGATAGGCATGTTTACTGTAATATGGGAATGTGTTCATACTTGATATTTTGCACCTTGTGGACCTCTAGAATGCAAACAATATATGGCTGTGTTGATTCACAGAATCTTGTGAATAACTCCATAATATCTACACCACTGAGCTTTGTTGGAGTACTTTAGCTCTGACTAGTGCGACATGGTGCTTAATTACAAACATTCTGTGCGAGGTAACTTCTAGATCCCCCCCCCCCACACTTAATTACTGTTAATTTGGTCTAAATTGTCATTTGCAGTAGAGGCTGTATTTACCATTTTCCTGGTAGATTGTCCACCCAGTCATCTTACCATTTAACATAATGACAGCAGTACATATATTTAAAAATTTCATCTTTAGATTTCCTGCCACTGCCCACCCAGTCCACTTAGCATTTAAGATGACAACAGCAGTACATACATATTTACATTTTTTCTCTTTAGATTAACTGTGTTTGAGTGTACTTTTAGCAATCAGACTATTTTTAGAACCAAAATGATGAGGGTACACAGTGCTCTAACTTTTCTTTCCACATTCATAGATGTGAAATTGTCTTCATGTCTAGTCTGTAAGTTCCCTGTATATCACAGAAAAAATACAGCACATGCACAATTGGAAAAATACAAAATGACTTTAAGATGGACTATTACAAAATAACAGAATTTTAAGTAGTCCTAAAATTGCATTATTTTGTCAAACAGGGCCTTCATGAGTTGTATTTGAATAACAAGCAGTCACGGTGGCCAAATGTGCTTCAGTGATGGAACAGCTGGGAAATTCTGATGTTGGAATGTTAGCTGAAATGTGGCATTTAAATGGCAAAGCTACTGATGGATAAAACCTGAAACAAGAAATGCTTAAAATATAACACTGAAGAAAAAAAAAAGGAACTGGCATTTAAAGGTAACACACTACAGCTGTATGTCAGGTACATATAACAATGGCTACTACAAAAGTAAATCATGTTTTTTTCTTCAGAAATTTTGAAAGCAATGGCACTTCTCCATAATGAACCAACATGGGTCTTATACCTGCTGAGTAGTGACAGAGGAGGCATTATAAGCTGCAATGGTGTAACTTCTCTTACAAGTTTTTTTAAGCCTGCTTTAACCACAGTGACATGTACTTGGCTGCAAGCCATTTGTGTAAGGAAATAATAGGAACTGTAAAATAAATATTTCACTAAAGGAAGAAGTATATTTCTGTGTACATGACCCGAAATGTAATCCAAACTATACCTGTCGCCCATAACCACAAATATGATTCACTTTTATGCTATGTCTTATAAATTAAAACAAAATAGCAACATGTCATTTTAATTTATCTATTTATTCTTTGTTGATCGAGTTACTCCCACTAGGCTAATGGCCTTTTCTGTCAGGGGAGACCCAAGGTGACATTTTTACTACTGGGTGAAATTTGACCAGGACATCAGGAATTTTCCCTACTCTCTTCAGTAGTGGGATCTCTTACTTCCACCCTGAGCTACCACCAACTCACAAAGATGGGACACTGGCAAACTCAGTGCAAACAATCCAATCACCTAGGAACAGAACAAACAGCCTTCTGGTCTTCAGCACCAAAGGTGAGTACGCTACCTTCTGTGCCACTGACACTGCAACGGAATAAATGGCAGATGTCTGTAGCCATAAAATGCACACATTCTTAGTTGTTTGATACAATAACATAGTAGCCATAACTGCAGTAGAGTTAAGAATCTTGAACTGGTTATAAAAATATCTAACTGCTAAGTAATGTAAAAGTTAAACTGCTATCAAAAGGACAGAATCTTATTCTTTTAAAATAAACATATGTTTGGGTAGCTGATAAGAGTTTAGAGGGAGAGTTAGCTATTAAGTTAACTATTGTAATGACTGTAGAGTCATCAGCATGTTGGATAACAGAGGAAAGTGGGCAGGAGATACAGAGCAGGTTTGTGAAGATGTTGAAAAGCAGTGGCCCTAGAATGGATCCTTGTGGGACTCCCATTTGTATTGGAAGGGGAGTAGATAAAGCAGTGTCCCATTTTATTGATTGAAATCTATCTTTTAGGTAGCCTTCAAAACAAGCCACTGTATCAGGAGAAAAGTTAAGGTTAGATGGTTTGTTTAATAGTAGAGTGAGAAACAGTATCAAAGGCCTTTGAGAGATGGAGGAAGAGACAGGAGATAAGTTTATGGTCATCTCTGGCCAGGGAGATAGTATTGAGAAAGATAGAAGTGCAGTATATGTGCTATGCTTTGGTTGGAACCATGTTGTGTTGGGGTAAGTAGGTTTTCCTGAGAGAGATGATCCATGACTTGAGTATATATGCACTTTTCAAGAACTTTTGACAGAGGGGATAGGATGGCAATAGGTCTAAAATTTGAGATTTCAGTAGAGTTACCACCTTTCTGGATAGGCAGGGTGTAGAAATGTTTCAAGATGGATGGTACTTTGGATTCAGAGATTGAGTGGTTTATGATGATAGAGATGGGAAGGGCAAGTGAGTGGGCAGCTGTCTGAAAAAAGTATGGTGGGATGTTGTCAGCAGATACTAAGCAGGGTTTGAGTTTGGAGAGTAGGGTTCAAATGTAACTTGTAGAGATAGGCTTCAGGGAGACGATTTTGGGAGGGGTAGTTGTTGAGGAGGAAGCTTGGTTTATGGGGTTAGTTGTAGTGGAGCTATTGGAGTTAAAGAGTTTGGATATTGATTCAACAAAGGTAAGAATTGAAGGTGTTAGCAGTTTCTTCTGGTGTCTTTTCTGGGGTAGGGTTTGGTGAGATAGGGTTTCCAGGATGAAGTATTTGACTGATAGCATTCCAGAATTTTTTGGGGTTAGATTTTAGAGTAGAAGGGGGGTTGGAATAGAATTATTTTTTGTCTTTATTGATAAGCCTTTTGGCCAGGTTTCTTTGTTCTTTATAACTTTGTAGGTCTTTTGGGTCTTTAGTTTGAAGCCATTTTTTCCAGGACTTATCTCTATATTTCATGAGAGTTCTTGTGTTTTTTGTTAGCCAAGGAGATATGGTTGCTTTTGTCCTAATTTTACAAGGTGGGGCTAATGAGTTTACGATATCCACAAAAGTAGAGTTGAAAGCAATGACAGCTTCATCTAGGGGGAGCTGGGTGAGGAAGTCCCAGCATACTCTAGATATGAGAGTGTTGAATGTTTTGGGGTTGAAGTTGGAGAGATTATATCTAGTAATATATCTGTGTGGTTTAGAGAGGTGGGTTGAGTACCTTAGCACCTTTATGGGTGAGTGGTCACTCAGAGTATTGGCAAGGGTTTCTGGATTATGATATTTAGAAGGAGCTGAGACAAGTTTCCAATCAATGAGGGTATTTGTGGTGTGGGTGTTGTTAAAATGTGTTGGCTTAGTAATGAGCTGGGAAAATCCATATAAATTTATATTATATGGGGAACCTGGGTTATTTAGGGTTGGCCAATTAATATTTATGTCACCAAGGAGGATAGTTTCATTTGGGATGTTTAAGGAGAGATAGGAGAGAATGTTTTTCAGCAATGGAATGTTGTCCTGGAGGGATGTAGGTAGCTACAATAGCAATTGTGGCATAATTGTTTAGTTTTAGGTTAACTGCCAATGTTTCTGCTGGGGAGAAAGATGGGATAGAATACTTAATGTGAGAAATAGTAAGATTGTTGGAACAGACTATGGCAACTCCCCCACCCTTTTTGTTGTTACGGTCAAGGTGAATAATGTTATAGCCAGGGGGAGAATATCATTATCTAGGTTGTGGGGTTTAAGCCAGGTTTCTGTTACTGCGATGACATCAGGGGTATGATTTGCTATCCATGCATGAAACAGACTAACTTTGTTGAGGATGCTTCGGGTATTAATAGAATAGAAGGAGATTTGTTTTTGAGGTGCAGTTTGGTGGGCTGGGGTGAGAGGGGTGTTTGGGATAGAGGTAAGGTTAGAGTTTGGACCTGGATTTGGGTGTATGTCACCTGCTGTTAGTACTGTAGTGGGGAAGCTTTTAGCTTTTGATGTGAGAGGGTAGTATCTAATAAGTTTTGTCTTGTTTTTTGAAGCTAGGGGATAAGAAGGAGGAATTTTTATTTTAGGGAATTCGATGTTAGATGCTAAAAGAGAGGGAGAGATGGTGATGACATTGTTAGAGTAAGAGTGATCATTTGGAAGTTGGTTGGTGGCTTGTTTATGGAAATAGGGTAATGGTGCATGGGGTGAAGTGAGCTGAAATAATAGGATTAGATGTAATATCAGAAGGTTGGTGAGCAATAAAGTATACATAGTGAGAGTCAGATGTAGAAATAAGTTTGAGATATAGTAGGAAGAGAAGGAGGCAGAAGTAGGGAAGGTGGAGGTGTGTGAGATTAAAGTTGGTGTGGGAGTGTTTGATTTGTAAGAGGTTGGGAAATATAGGGTTTATCAGATGATTGGAGGTAGAAGATGGTAATTGTTTGGAGGGGAAGTGAGCAAATGTAGAAGGGTGGGGTATGAGAGTGGGAGGGGACTTTATACCTGAGGGAAGATGATAGCTAGTCGTAATAGGGGGTGTGGCTATAGAACTATAAGTGTAGATGTACTGGGGGTGGGTGAGATTTGGGGGCAGGGTAGGGGAGCGGAGTGAGCCCATTGGGCAAACGGAGCGGGCAGAGTAAAAAGAAGTACGTAGTGCAGAAAAAAGTATCAGTAACTGCAGTTTAGTAAATTAAATCAAGAAGGTTTATTATTGAAATTTTAGGGGACAGTAGCATAGAGGGCTAAGAATGTAAATAGTAATCCTTGCAAAGAGAGGATGGGAATTTAACTGTTATAAAACTGGGGAGTAGGAGTAGAAATATCTACAAGCTTAGGGAAAAACCTTCAAGAGAGTACAGATATATGAGTTTTTAATGAAGGTAGGTGCTGCCACCTAGTGGCAGAAGGAGATAAAACAGAACGTAATATGCTAAAAGTGTTTTGTTGCAGTGTGTATTAAGTTAGGAGACTAGGTGGGGAGAGTGGCTGGCAGGCTGCGGTAGGCTGCTAGGACACGCATAAAGATTGTTCTACAGGATATTTGTAGTAAGGCTACGTACAGTCACTTTTTTTGTGTAGGGAAGTCTACAGTATAGTAGTATTTCTTTGAAGCCTGGCTAGCAGGCAAATTCAGTGGTGTCTTCTGAGTATAGCAGGAAGGTAGTCCTTGTACCTTAAAGGCAGGGAGGGAGCACCCAGAGTGATTTACTGAAAAAGGAGAGAGACAACTGAGTTAAGTATTGAAAAGATACAGTTAAAAGGTAGAGAGATAGGGGAGAGAATAAGGGATATTATGAGATGAAGACTTGTGTACTAGTGTACTATAAGTAGAGAGAGATTAGGAATAGATGTAGATAAAGGATATGTGTGGAGGGAGAGTAAGGTTAGTGAGGTAATAAAAGAAAGCAGCAGATAAAGGACATAGCAACAATGCAAATAAGGCAGTAGAGCCACACTAAAAACATATCACTGTAAAGCCCAAACCGAGTACAAAATCCCTAGGCCATTGGAGAGGAAGGGGTTAGACTTCGGTAGGCAAAAACACTCAAAATATTCAGACAACAGAGCATTAACTGCATTAGAAATATCAAAAACAGTACATATAGCAATGCAGTTTTCTTATAAATATAAAAAAAAACAGTACAAATACCAATACAGTATTCTTATAGACACAAGTGTAATTTAAATACAGCTAGGCAGGGCTGAAAAAAAGCATTAATGCTATAGTATGGATTTTTAAGTCTATAAATATGGCGCTGTTTAACCTTTCTGTACAGAAAGCTGTTCAAATTGCATTAAATAATTCTTTAGATACCGGCTTGCAACATATAAAAACAGTAAATGTAGTGCCTTTACACGAAAGCAGACATCAACAATATCTTTAGGATGGCTTCCTAAAGCTAGTTGGCTCTACAGTAATTGAAGTTATATCAAAATCCTCAATTTCCAAACACGAGTCTATCAGACCTCAAAATGCTACTATTTGGTATCTATCACAGTTTGTTTCACAAATGGCAAAAACATCAGTAATCTTTCACTAATGCATCATAAAACAAACAGCTGTATTGTTGTCAGCAATGATCGTTGAGTAACTTTCAAAACACATATACCATCTGACTACTTAGTATGTACCACAGTTTGCACTCTCTGAGCTCATATTTAACAAAGAAACATTGCTAGAAACCTACCGGGAGGCAAATCAAGCAGCCCAACCGCAGGACCGGCCAAAGGAAATGTGAACGCTCAAAACAATATGTTAAAAATGGCGCCACAGTCTTTATCCACTATAAATAAACTTAGGGGGAAGAAATAGCTTAAAAAGGGAAGGGGAATAGACAGAGGGGTTGAGGTAGAACTAGAGAGGCGGATGTGGGTGGGGAGAAAAAAACGGGAAGAGGTAGGTAAAAAAGTGAGTAGTGCAGAAAAAAGTATCAGTAACTGCACTTTAGTAAATGAAATCAAGAAGGTTTATTATTGAAATTTTAGGGGACAGTATAGAGGACTTAGTATGTAAATAGTAATCTTTGCAAGGAGGAGATGAGAATTGAACTGTTATAAAACTGGGGAGTAGGAGTAGAAATATCTACAAGTGTAGGGAAAAAAACCTTCGAGAGAGTAAAGATGTAAGAGTTTTTAAAGTAGGTAGGTGCTACCACCTAGTGGCAGAAGGAGATTTTTAATTTAAAATAATTTTAATATAAACTTTTAATTTAAAATTATACATTAGGAACTATTAAATTAATTCTCATGTTAAAAGTAGAAAATGAAATTTTAAGATATATTTCCTCATGAGAAATTTTAACTGCTGTTACTAAAGTTGTCTTGATTTGTTCTGTTTTTAAAGCACATAGGTAATGCAAATAAAACACTGGTACCTGCAGAGGCCCAGTGTAGATTTACAAGTGCTATAACCTTCTAATGTTAATGTAATAGCAGTAAACAGATATTCAGGCTAATATGAGTAAGGTTAAATGAATTTTCATAAATGTTACAAAATTTAAATATTCACATAAGATGACTGTAATAACTGCAACAGATCAAGTGCAGATTGTATAAAAACTTTGTACTGCATGGAGCGCTGTGATTGCAGTCCAATAATGATTAAACAACAGCCTGATTCAGTGCTACTCTAGCACAAGACCTGACCTTAACACCACTTTGAAGGGTGCTTAACAATTGTTAACCAACCCCTACATACTGGCCCTAAAAGCTGACAGTGCCGGCCAGTAAACAGCAGCAGCAGCAGAACATGAAATGGCTTTATTTCAACTCCCATTTCTGATGGCTGTCTGCTATATTACAGCCACTATTGTGAATCAAGCTGCATCCCTTAGGCAGGGAATATGCAAGGATATCATCCACTTCCCCACTGCTTTACTGGATTTCAAATCTGGCATAACATGTTGCACTTTTTTTTTCATTTTACTTTTGTGTAACTAGTCATACATGGAGCAGATAAATCCCCATGCACTTCAAGGAATTTTGATCGGATCTCTATTATGTGTTATCATGGAATCCAAGATTACCCTCTTGAGGTTTGCTCTTTAGGTGAATTTCTTGGCATCCATGTCTTGAACACATAATATATGTGTTATGACTGGAGACCCTATCATAATACTCTATACAGTGCATGTTAGTTATGAAGGTTTGGAGGCAACAAAAAGAAGCTATTTTTAGTTTACCTGTGAAGCAATAACAGAGTAACAGCAGCTGTACCAAGACAATACCAGATTAAAAGCTCATTTTAATTCACTGCAAAAACAGAAGATTTGTTTAAAATTGGAAATAAAATATAGGTAATATGAAAAGGAACCTTGGTGAGCTAACTCAAATACACTAAGTGTTTTGATTTGTATAATTCAGAAATATAAAATAATGCCCTACATTGGAGAAAGCTAAAATAAGTAATAAAAGTGATAAAAACAGTGTTACATTAAAAACTGATATTATATGTTGCTCTTGATGATATGGTAATACATCTGTATAGATAATCTGAATGACCCTCATTACCAAGAATGCTGATAAAATTTTAATGCAATTTGCTGAAGACACATCCCTGGTAGAAATCATTCTTGGTGAATAGAGGCACTGAAACACTAATGCTGATCACCCCTTCTGTCTAGGAAATAAGTAGAAGAACGTGCCTGATCTGCAGTAGCCTGTTTACTGTGATGAAATTGTTTGACAGGATGAGGATTTATATGTAATCTTCCACTACCATAACAAAGGATGTTTGAATACATCACTGTGTAAGTTAACTAAGCATTACTGTTGGAGTAGCCTATGCTATATGGGGCAGATACCATAGCTTATGAGGAAAAGGGGGAGGAGGAGGAAGGTTGAAAGTTCAGCTGCCCCCTGGAAAATAGTCCTAGCAAAACATGTTATGGACTTAGAGAAAAAATCTACTTTGTAGTGCTTGGTAAAATTATGCACAGCTGATCAAGTTGCTGTATCTAGTATATTTCTATTGTATACGCCTTTCCAAAAAAGCCATAGACGTAGCCACAGCCCTGGCAGAGAGGGCCCTGACTTCCCATGGAAATATCTTATTATGGTAAGAACAGCAAAAAATAATAGCACTGGACAACCATTTTTTTTAACTCTACTTGTCCATTTTTCTTGCATTCATAGGAAATAAACAGCTAATCATCAATTCTGAAGTTTTTTATCATGTTAAGTGTAGTATCTGTGTGGCCTATGGACATCCAGAGTGTATAAAATTATTTTCCCTTATATTATGCTCTGGAAATAAAACACAGAGATAAGTAGCCTGGATCAATGTAAATGTCAAAACAACATTAGGCAAAAAGGAAGGATTTGTTCTGAAAGTAATCCTATCTTTGTGAAAAATGAGAAGGATGACTCACCATAACAGCTTGTAACTCAGATGTTCTTGCAGAAGTCAGAGCAATGAGTAACAATGTTTTTCAAGATAAGAACTTCAGATAAGCCTCATGACCAGGTTCAAAAGAAAAGTGTGAAATTTTATTCAGTACAAAATTAAAATCCCTAGAAGGAGTCATCTGTACTTTAGGTGAAATGATATGTAAACTTCTTTCATAAATTACTTCACTTGAAGTAGGTTAGAAAGGGGTGATCTAAAGTCAGATAAGCAATGATGACCGAAAGCTGAATATTGACAGAAGAGTAACAAAGGTCAGAGGATAACAACTAACACAAATAATGAAGAATCACAAGAATCACAGGAGACTGAGTCTTAAAAGTGTCCTGGGTCTAGGTTTGTCACTAAATGAAAAATCTTTTCTGCTTACCCATATACGATTTTCTAGTGGTAGGTTTCTTTGCCTCTTTTAATACCTGTTACATGTTCTCAGAAAAAAAATGTTTTCTAAAGCTATTAACATTTCTTGGCAGTCAATTGAAGGTGAAGGTTGGTGTGGATCAATCAATCCCACTCTTGTGTAAGTCCATTCTCTGACGAAGCTTGTGATAGTTCCACTGGTTATTTTTAAGAGAGGGAAGAAACACTGTGGTCTGGGCCAAAACAAAGTCACCACGATAATCTCCAGGGAGTCCTTCTGAATCTTTAGAAAAGCCCTGTTTATTCATAAGGAAGGGTCGAAATGCATACAGAAAGATCCCTTCCAAGACTCTGTTCAAGTATTTCTGGAGCATAATTTCTTTTACTCTCTGCTGTGACTAGAAGCAAACAAATCTACTTGAAGAGTTCCTCACAGAGGAATCAATTCCTGGAAGTCCCCATGGTTCACCTTCAAGTCGTGAGAGGTCTGTCCTGCTCAGCTTGTTTGCAACAATATTTTGCTCTGACAGAATGTAGGTAGCCTGGAGGGACAGGTTTTACAGAGTCACTAGATCCTAGGCTACCAAAGCTAGTCTGCAAAGGGGGTCAGACTTCATACCTCAAATTTGTTTAAGTACTACATAACTGTGGTGTTGTCTGTGATTACTACAAATGGGCCTGGAGTCCAAAGATGGTTCACATATTTAACAGCATTTATTAAAGCCATAATTTCTCTGATATTTATGTGTTTTAACTTGTTTTGTTTGTTCCAGAGATTTTGTGCTTTCATTCCCTTGGTTATGGGTAGATTAGGGTCTGGAAGGGAAAAATGGGAGACCTGGCTTGAGTGAAAACTGTTATCACCCACTGGAATAAATCCCTTTTTCACAGCCCAAGAGCTCTGGAAACTGATATGAAAGGGGGTGCTGGCTTCAAACTAATTTGAAGAAATATTGAATTTTGCTTATGAAAAATCTGGTTACAGGAACCGTGAGAAAAGAGGCCGCCATGAAAACTGTTAATCTGATCTATTTCCAAGCAGATGCAGAGTTTGGTTCAGAAATCTTGGAAATTGCTGTCTGACACATTCCACTATGTGCTGAGGAAGAGAAGCTATTATGATGGATGTGTTCAGTATGCATCCCAAGAACACTTCCTGAGAGATGGAAACAGAGCAGATATCTCTATATTCACCTGAAAACTACAGGTAAGAAAACAGTTTTAACTATATAAAGGGCAAAATATATGAAGGGGCATATAGTTAATCAGTTTTCTTAGACTGTTCTTAATTTTGGGAGCACCTCATTTCTTATTAGAACCTCTCTGCTATTGCTTTCTAAAATTTAGACTGCTTATTCAGATTCCTGAAAAAGAAAACTGAAATGGAAGAAAAAAATGTAATCATATTTTGCAAGAAGGGATTAACAATTTGGGTAATACCCTGAAATCACTTTCCCCTTTTATCAAAGCTTTAACTACCAAACAGGAAGGAACAAACAGCACCTCTCTATCAAGGGTAGCATTCAGAATCTCAGGTTTGTTACCCTCTTTTAAATTCTGACAATGTAGCCAGGCAATTCTTTACTCACTGAATGGATGGCAGCAGCATTAGTAGTGGAAAAAATACAGTTTAGAACCTGTTTAAT